>NC_069658.1:74642884-74957115 GCF_027244095.1 Hemicordylus capensis
CCATTGAGGTGTCCCTATGTGTCCCTACAACTGTACCCAATTTGATTCATATTGTTCTAGGCAATGAGAAGTTGATGGGGGACACACACACGGACGGACACACACACAACAACAACAACAAGAAGAACAAATATTTATATACCGCTTTCCAACACAAGTTTTCAAAGCGGTTTACATAGAGAAATAACAAACAAATAAATAAGATGGCTCCCTGTCCCCGAAGAGCTCACAATCTAAAAAGAAACATAAGCTAGACACCAGCAACAGGCACTGGAGGTACTGTGCTGGGGGTGGATAGGGCCTGTTACTCTTCCCCTGCCAAATAAAGAGAATCACCGTGTTAAAAGGTGCCTCTTTGCCCAGTTAGCAGGGGCAGAATGCCGGGTGATTTCATAAGCCTACTGGAAAGTAGGCTAAAAAAAAAAAAAAAAAAGGCACTTCTGATTGCCAAGAAGGGACAACCTTTAGCCATAATCCACTAACAGCAGGTTTCCAAAACTGCAGACTCCATTAAATAAATGCCTTTGCATTTCAATACATTTCATTGCTTATTGTGCAGCCTCCAATCTTATCCTCTTAAAAGGTCCTACAGGTTTATATCCAGCCATAGATGTGGTTTTCGAAATGAGTGAAATAGCACTCCACATCAATTCCCTCAAGCTACCCAGGGCGGCTGGTGTCCATCAAGTGTAATCTGTGGTAAAAAATAAAAAATAAAAAAAATCTCTGCAGCACACACAACACCAGGAAAATTGTTTCCCATTTGCTCTCCCAGGGCACTCCTAGAATCCAGAATGCATTTGTCACTGACAGTAACAAAGAGACTAAAGTGATTAGAGAGAGCATTTAGTTCACGCACCAAAGAAAACAGCTTGCTTAGCTATAGCTCTGCCTCGTGACCTTTTAACCTACTTTTAGCTAGGTCACTAGAGGGCAGCACAGTCACCAGAAAATTCCTCGGATCAGTAAACAGTTATCATCGCAAGAGATTATAGAGGACACTCTGCAGCTGACAAAGTTGTAGTTCAGTCGCCTCTTCTCAGAAATCAGAAATCAACCACGACCCATCCAGCCTCCTTTGCATCCATTTCTGTCCCTCTAGAGCCCAAGTCAGTCATTATCAAAACTGGGTACAATGTTTCCAGGTACAGGGGAGTGTGTCAGTTAACCACGCTGCCACCCCGCCCCCCAATTCCATGCCCCATAGCCACATCCCCTCTTGGCTCTTGCAGTTACAGTGTTTGGCTGCAGAGGCAATCACTGTAGCTTGAACCTATGACCCCCTTAGTCATGGTTTGACTGTGCTTTGCTTTTGGACTGTAACATACACGTATTTGTGGGCTATGACCAGCTTATATTTAGATCTCTGCTATTCCAGTCTTGCTTGTTTTTGCTTTAAGTCTTGCTCTTTTCATTGCTGCCTGATCTTCTCTCATCACAGGATGGCAACACTCAATTGTTTTAGAGAGCTGAAAGAGGCATGTAAAGGTAAAGTGTGCCATCAAGTTGGTGTCGACTCCTCGCGCCCACAGAGAGCCCGGATGTTTTCTTTGGTAGAATACAGGAGCGGGTTACCATTGCCATCTCCTGTGAAGTATGAGATGTGCCTTTCAGCATCTTCATATATCGCTGCTGCCCGATATAGGTACCTGTCGGGATCCGAACCAGCAACCTCTTGCTTGGTAGTCAAGCATTTCCCCGCTGAGTCATTAGGTGTGATGAGCCATAATTCCCACATACTCATTTCTCTTGTCCCATAGAAGGGTCTGGTCAAACACACTGCACAGGTTTTTGAAGAACTACAAAGACCTGCAGAACCTATGAAGAAATGTCAGTAGGATAACCAGGGGCGTAGCTAGGGGAGAGGGGGCCCGTGTTCACCCCTCTTCCCCATGGCCCCTTGGAGTGAGGGAGATAATGAAGGAAATAGGAAGGGATGGAGCTGGGGGGCCCAATGGATCTAGGGGGCCCTGGGTTCTTTGAACCCATCCGATCAATTATAACTACATCCCTGAGGATGACTGCACAGGACTATATAAGGGGCCAAATGCTGCCTTGCCCCATGCCTCCAGTGAGGGCCAGCCCCCTAGGAGTGTAAGGAAGGGTGCTCTTTGCAAACCTTTCAAGGGACAGTTAAGTCCCAAAGAGTTGCTCTGATCTGGAAGGGAATCTTGCCATTTGCTGGGGTCCCAGTAATCTGCCCTCTGAGGCAACCGGCTCACCTTGCCTCATGAAAGGACTGCCCCTGCATGCCTGTATGCCCCTGCATACAATTGTGTGCAGGGTTTCTGTCATATCACTTGTAACTCTGAAAAAAACTGTTGCCAAGCTCCAGCTTCCAAGACCAGCTATGTCTGTATCAGGCTGTGTTTACATTAACATGGATAAGCAATATTAGCTAACAGTTGGGCAAGCATTATTCAGGAGCAAGTGCCTTAATTTTGTGGAGTTCACACATACAGACTCTCTGTAGAGGAATACGTACCCTTATCTTTCTCCACGAGGAACATCTTGCTCATTGAAATCATGTGAGTATATCTTTTTGATTCCACTCCTGTCATTATGCCAACAAAGACCACAGCTTAATGTAATTAGTTGATATTCTGCTCTACCTTACTTACTCAAGCAAGACTTCAATTGACCAGGTGCTTTGCTCATCATCATTTTAATTGTATATTCATGATTTATTTGGCGCTCTATTGAAAGTTCTTTCTACTGTCACTTCCGCAAGTCTTGGACCAATTCCTGGAACAAGCACAAAATCCCAAGAGGGTTCAGTATAGAGTACACTTTTAGGTGTCCCGAGACCAGAGTACTGAACAATTAAGATATAAATCAACACACACCAGGATGCCAGTTTGCTGTGAATTACGCTCGTTAGTCATCATATATTTGCAGAATAAAAACACAGCAGTTGCATTGATAATACTAGTTAAGATAATCAATTACTGTTGATAGCCAAATAGATTTTAATTGCAGATTAAGATTTTGTAAGGACAGATGGAATAATTAGGAAGTATGCATGCTTATTTATGAAGAGTTACAGCAACAGCTGGGTAGATGAGTGATGAAAATATCATTTCTATTGATGGGGACCATTTAAATGAAATCATACAGTTTCATTAATGAAAATTATACTATATGATTGCCTGTTCATTCGTCTACTACCATAATATTATGTTAGAGATGAATTATGGTTCCTCTGCATATCACAACTAATATCCAGGGAATCCAGAAAACTTTGCCTCTGTGATTCTTCTGCAAATTGCACAAGAACATAGGGCTGCAACCTATTTCTGCTAAAGGCTCAAAAATCCAGACAGCTCCCTAGCCCCAAACAGCATACACTTTTGTACAGGACATCTCAGATCCCATCCCATCCTTCAACTAACTGAAACTCAAGCAATAACTTCAAAACAAAATGAATAACATGTATTAAAATACGCATTGTTTACATATTGCAGGAGTGTCTAACTGTGGCTCTCCAGCTGTTTTTTTTTTTTTTAATTAATTTATTTTTACATTTATATCCTGCTCTTCCTCCAAGGAGCCCAGAGCAATGTACTACATAGTTAAGTTTCTCTTTCACAACAACTCTGTGAAGTAGGTTAGGCTGAGAGAGAAGTGACTGGCCCAGAGTCACCCAGCTAGTTTCATGGCTGAATGGGGATTTGAACCTAAAACTCCCATCAGTTTGGCCTACAACTCTTATCATCCCTGGCTACTGGCCACTGTGACTGGGGATGATGGGAGTTGTAGGCTGGCGGGCCACAGCTGGGACACCCCTGGCATAATGCATTTTAGTACATGTAACCCAATGAGTATAGCCCCTTGTTAGAGCCCAAGGACAGGTGAGTCTTTTGGACCTTGGGGCTACTGTAGTGTGGATCTGGGAGGAGAGTTTTTCTGAGGAAGGACTGGAAAAAAAAGATCAAGGAATGAGAAGAAAGCAGCCAAATCTGGATTGAGAGGATCAGATTGAGAGAGACAAGACAAGCAGAGAAAGAAGCCAAGCAGGAAGACAAGACAAGCAGGGATACAACCTCAGCTCTCTTCAGGAGAAGAATGGAGTAAGGGAAAGTCTGACTCAACTGCGTTGTTGGGCTCTAAGGGTTCTCACTGTATGTGGACCAGGGATTTATTTTAAACTATATATTTGTTGATATCATTTTTATCATTTCTTCTCCGCTGCCCCCACTTCCTTTTGTTGAATAAACCTCTATGCTGGTTGAGTATATCTGAAAAGCAGCTCACTAGATTTGCATCTTTACCTGATTACCTCTCACTAATCTGGGGGTTCACTGTGTGATGGATCACCCCCCACACACTTAATTGAACCCTCCCAGGCTCTACTATCTCATTCATAACCAGAGAGGTGCTGAGTAGGAAAGTAAGGGTTATATACAAAATTCAAAATGGTTCTTCACATGATGAATCTATAGGCAAACTTCGTTATACGCAGACTCTATATCTGCGGTTTCACATATTTGTGGGTGACTAATTGACACTCAATTTCATTATCTGCAGATACAAAAGAGTTAAAACCCATATATCCACAGTTCCTAGAGGGCAAGAAGTGACCATGGAGGTCATTTCCAGCCCCCATTTTGTCAGGAGTGATTTTGTGGCTTTCTTTTTAAAAAGGCATTTTTACATGATTTATCTTGCGAAGGATTGGGGAATTTGAACCAGGGGTGCATTCCTAGACAGCTGGACACCCGTGGAGCACTTTTTTTTTTTTTTTTGCATTTTTTCATGGTTCTGCCCCCCGCTCCACCGCCAATTCCATAGAGCCAATGTGTCGGTATCTGTGGTTTCAACATCCCTGCCCCACCATAGAACAGAACCCCCATGCATACTGAAGTTTGCCTGAAATGTCAGACGCAAAACTGAAATTCCCACCCCTTGCGTGCTCCCATGAGGCAGCGTGTGAACTCTGGTGATTTCAGGTTGGCAACACACCAACACGACATGAAGCTGAGCTTCCTATTCTAGGATCTGGACTCGGCTTGTCAATCTTGGCTTCATGTTGGATTGGCACTTTGCTAACTGGAGATCACTGAAAAATTATGACCACATGACAGGCTCTGTTGGAGCGCATGAGCAGTGGTGGTGGGGGGGATCTCAGTTCTTCTTTGAACTGATGTTAGGTTCATTGTGTTAGGAGCCCCAAAGACTCATAAGAAAAAGTATAGCCAAAGCACTTTGATAAATACACATAATCACTGAAACAATAACTTATCAGTTTAGAGGCTGTTTACGCAACTGTGTACTCTGGGGCAACAACTCCCTGAATTCACTTCATTGTCAGAATGCAACAAGCCTGCACCATACAGGTACACTTGTGAGAGAGCTGTGATTGGCTGCAGATTATCTCTGTAGTAAATCCAAGTTTGTTGCTTCCTGTGGTCCGTGGGCTACATCTGGTCAAGGCTTTTGCTTTGCTAACCCACACAGAAGAATCTCACCCCTTCTAGGCTTGAGAAAATGGTGTGGGTACAAAGTCAAGACAAATTGACTGGACGAGGCCCATGGACCAAGAGCTATTCTTGACAGTTTGGCTTAAGAATCATTTTTAAGAGTTATTACATTATTACTAATGATACAGCATGCATAAATTACCACTGTGTTTATAGGGGTCCACATTGTTCTTTGCTCTGGCACATAATCTAAGCAATAAAGGAAATTAAATGCCTTAGTATACACTTTGACTTGTGCATGAGAATTCCAAAGAGTTGAGCAGTAGGTCATGATAATCCCTGACAAATTAATTCTAAAGTAGAGCTGATTAAATCGACTTCTTCCTGCGAAAAAGGAAAGGAAAGGAAAAAGGAAGCTGTATCAATTACATTCAGAAGGCCTCTGTTCCAGAATTATATTCAGAAAGCATAGTATTATATCTTCCCTTAGGAAGAGTTAGAAATCAGGAATATTTCTAAATACCCTTGGATTTAGAAATACAGTAACTTGTAGCTTCTACCTCTTTCTCATATTCATGATGTCTACACAGTAATAGCTCCTCCCTTGAACTGCTCACTGCAATAAGCCACCATGAATCAAAGGATACAAAGTGAGCACAGTCAGGAGGATGAGGTAAGCATCTTTTAGTGAATACTTTCACACCATCAGCTGCACAGAATCATGCAGCATGAATGAAATCAGTCACCAACAAAGGTTAAACTGATATAGCTATATTAGGCATTAAACTGTCCTATTTTAATGTTTCAGGTAAAGTCATCTTCAGCTCAGCTTACAAAGCATCTGCTTTATGATTCAGCAGTCTTAACCTCAACAGTCAGTTGACACTGAGAACGTCTCATAGTCTGGGCGATCAGAACATGAGGCAGTTAATCTATATTACAAAGACTATGACTGATTTTCAGAATTGACAATGAAGACATTGAAGTGGTGGATAGCTTCTGCCTTTTACAATCAACCATCAACAGTAAAGAATCCAGCAGTCAAGAAATACGCCACAGACTAGCACTTGGTAGGGTTGCAATGAAGGCCTTGGAAAGTATATTTAGATGCCGTGATGTTTCTACACCTACAAAGATTAGAATCATTTGGACAATGGTTTTTCCAATAGTCTGGAAGGCAAAAATGCCCCTCTCCCATTCCTGTAAACACCTAGGATTAGGTGAAGGACCAACTGTGGATGTGTAACTCTGCTGTATCATGGCTCTTCAGTTTAGAAAGGGCAGGGAAAGGGGCACTCTGGAGTGCACATGCTCAGTTAGGGATTTCCTTGCTTTATGGCTTTATGGTTTCATTTTTGTACACTTGCTGGTGAACTGCAAGTTCATTTGTTTTTCTTGAGGGGCATCCTAGAGAGAAAGTAGGATAC
Source organism: Hemicordylus capensis (assembly GCF_027244095.1). Taxonomy (NCBI): domain Eukaryota; kingdom Metazoa; phylum Chordata; class Lepidosauria; order Squamata; family Cordylidae; genus Hemicordylus; species Hemicordylus capensis. The sequence goes on from NC_069658.1 coordinate 74,649,732, forward strand.
CTAAAACCCTCAGCAACTTGGCTCAGGTAGGATAAATGTTAGTGGGGAAAGGGAAGATGCTAAAATAATGTTGCCTGTTTGAACTGACACACACTGTCAAAGATATAAGTCTGTCCATCCTGCAGGGGTGTAACTATAAAAGGGGAAGGGGAGACAGATGTCTGGGGGCCCATTGCCTTGGGGGGCCCCAGAGGCAAGTCACACGACTGACTCCCACAGTCGCCTGGGCTTCCTTCAGTTGTATTCATCCTCCAAAACTGATGTGAGTGTTAAGACCTGGAGCTACCAGAACAGCATGTCTTTCTCTAGTACCATTAAATGACTTGTATCGTCCACAATTTACAAAACCTTTTTAAAAACTTAGCATGATTACGATTTCTTTACTTTGGGGGGGCATTTTAAAATCTTGTCTCTGGGCCCACTACAACCCTGCCATCCTGGTTTGATGCTTATGCTTATGCTTAAGCCCCATTTAATGCTTCTCACTTGCACTTAATGATCCGTATGGCACCACTCCAAGACAGTTGTGTGACTCAGCCTTGAGTTTGCTCAAACACCATTTGCCTTAAGAAGTCAGTACTGTGTGATTCTACATTACACAACAAAAAGTGTGGGCAAAACAAAATGTGTGTTAAAGGGGATGTTGCAGAACAAACTGTCATTTCTATCTCTGTTTGTTTCAAAATAAAGTGGGTGAAATTACATGCCAAGTTAGGAAAAAACTGATCATATGCTATTTCATCTCTATTGTGTGAGCAAATGTGAGGGTGTTTTTAAATGTAAGAAATAATCGATCTGTCCATATTGTGTACCATGCACAACAATAAGCTACATTTCTTAATAAATAAATAAGATGGCTCCCTGTCCCCAAAGGGCTCACATTCTAAAAACAAAAAATAAGACACACACCAGCAACAGTCACTGGAAGTACTGTGCTGGGGTTGGATAGGGCCAGTTACTCTCCCCCTGCTAAATAAAGAGAATCACCACAGTAAAAGGTGCCTCTTTGCCCAGTTAGCAGGGGCAATATATGTCTTAGCAAAGCGGCACCAGAAAAAAATTGAGGGGGGCACAGAAGGGGGCAAGGGGCATTTGATGGGGGGGGCAAGCTGTGTCGGATGTATTAGATTTCTAAAACAGAAATGGGGGAGCAGGTGGGGAGAGGCACACTACCTGTCTGAGGGAGCACTTGTCCCCACTTGCCTTCCCTCTGGAGCCATGCCCAAAATATCTAGAACACTGTTGAGCTGTTGATGGGTTCCTGTTTTTGCACAGAGAATGCCTTGTGTTTGCTCTGTATTTCCTTGCTCTAACAATCACACACAACCACCAACGTGAGTCAATCAGTTAACCCAATATGAATGGTTTTCTAGCTCTCTACTCAGTGTACTTCGGCACAGATCACAAAACATCTATCAAAACATTTTTCTGCTGGTCTGTCGGATGCCTGCCATGTAAGAGACTCAGTTTCTTCCAGTCACTCAGCCAAGCATGCAGGGTGGTGGAATAATATTTATTTGGACATACGGTGTGCTCAGTGCCATCGGGAAATCTGACTTTCATCATGACCTTCCAAGATGGAGATTAAGTTTCTTGGGCAATTGTGATAGGTGATATGCCACAGGCAAATTAGAAGAAACTGATTGACTGATGTTCATAAAAACAGAATTAGTGAGAGAGAGAAAGCACTGAGAAAATGTATTTCAGTGAGGAAGTAATTTTAAAAAACTGCAAGAGGTAAACAATACAGACATATGCTAGTTTAATCATTTGGATTTATAAGAAGAAGAACCTACAAGAGGGGCCAAATTATAAAGAACAAACTGTACATCTCGTCTACTTAGATTTCTACACTTATGTCATTTTGGATGTACTGGAATGATTATTGGTTCATAGCCAAGCCAGTGTAATTCAAGGACACTGGAACAAAATGAAGGAAACAACAAAGTACAAAGAGTATATTTGCATACTGCACCATTAGACAATCATGGTTGTCTTTACATGCGTCATTCATAGACTGAAATCTAGATCTAGCTCATTTAAGTTTTATATTTTCTTTGAGCTAACCAACATTTAAAGTACAATATGGAAATTACACAGAACTCTTCCCCGGGCTGAATATTCAGGAAACAAAAAGCACTGATTAAAATTAAATTTAATTAAGATTAAATTCTTATGCTGGAAGGGCAAGGTAGACGTTTTTTAAAAAAACAAATAAGCATGGTTTATTTTTGCAGATTGTTTTAGTGGCAGCATTCGTATGGAATGGCGAACCACAGTTAATCATGGCCAAGGTTGTAACTCCATTATGCCCAAATGTGTGAAAGTATAGCTATGGGCCGAAACCCACCTCCAGCTTGCCTCACTAAACTTCAATTTAAACCTCCAGTTATCTCTAAGGTTCACTGTCAGCCTGCTATCTAACTCTGTGACCTGCCAGCCTTTACACCCATATGAGGATGTGTGCCCATGCCCACAACCCCGAAGGGAAGCACAATGTCCCAGGGCAGCTGGAAAATGGAAAATGAGGCTCTGCTCTCCCAGGATTCCCCACACCAGAAAATCTGCTTACAGCACAACACTAGGGATATGCACAGAACCGGCTGGCCTGGTTCAATTTGAGTCCGGACCGGATTTGAACCTGACCAGTCCATCACCCCTTAGAACTCCCCTCCCCAATTCAGTTTGGTCCAGGGGGGTTTCCACAATTTAAAAAAAAAAACTTTGGGGCACTGCCTCTAGGCCATGGGGGGGGGCTCCATGAAGGTTCCCCCTCCCCCTATCAGGCTCGATCATCACCTCCATGGCCCATTCGGCCACTTTATTTGGCCCATTGGGGCCTCTGTATGCTGGCGCGGCGGCCATGTTTAATTTTTAAAAAAATGTCCACTGCACATGCGCAAATGGCCTCTGCAAGGCCCTGGGCCATGCCAAGCCTCACAGAGGCCATTTGTGCATGCACGGTGGCGGGCAACATTGCCGCCGCGCCAGCATACGGAGGCCTGAATGGGCCAAATAAAGCAGCTGAATGGGCCACGGCGGTGAGGAGCGAGGCCGGCGGGGGGAAGGGAAACCTTCATGGACCCTCCCCCATGGCCTAGAGCAAGCCCCCCAAAGGGGCTAAAGGTTAAAAAAAATAAAAACAGGGGGGGGATTGGTTTGACTTTGAACAGGTTCAGGGTCGAACCTGATTCCACATCTCTACACCACACTGGACTGAGCCTGGGAACTTTGAATGGGTTTAAAGGTCTGAGCCTGTCTCCTGTGCCTACACTGTCCACGCAAATGGGTATGCCCTGGCAAATGGTCCACTGATGGCAGGGATAGTCAGCATGTGCAGGGCATCCCCCTCTGGCCAGTTCAAATCTGTCTTTATGGAGGTAATGCTTTATAGAGTTTCAGGACAGGTGTGAAACAAGATCAAGGAAATTCAGAACTCATCAGAACTTATCCATATCAATAGATGGCACATGGGTCAGCAACAACATTTGATGGGTGGTGCCCATGATATGATGTTCAGGTCTTTGCCTGCTATGTGTTCATTCTCTCTGGGATTCAAAACATGTGCTCATTTCAGGACTACATCATACATCCATTTTGGGATCAGTTCTTGTCAGGGCTACAGAGAATATATGGAAAATGGGGCAGGGCATAGCTTAGTGTAGCGGACTAAGCTTGGATGCAGAACGTCCTCCCAGGTTCACTTCTTGTATCTGCTGTTAGAAGGATCTCAGGCAGGAGAGCAGGGAGAACAGGGTGGGTCGCTAATGAGGCAAGTTGAGGTGATGGCCTCAGGCAGCACTTGTGTCCTCGGGTGGCAAATGTGGGTGTCCTCCTTGAGTCTGAGTTCCTTGACTCTTTCTCCTCTCCCACTGTATCCCTAAACTAGTGACGGCTAGTCATTTGCTGGTCATCTGTACGGTCTGGTCATTCAGCCCAGTGAATGAGCAGCCTGCACAGCTCAAGTTAAAGCCAGAGCCACTTCTTGTCGGAGTGGGGTGTGTGTGCAAAGTCAAACTTCGGCTACAGCACCAGAAGTGCTAGGGCTGGCCATGGTGGGGGCTGCTGCACAACTTAAAAGGAAGCCCCAATGGTGTAGTGACAAGGACCACTTCTGGTGTTGACCACTGACTCAATTCATTCATTCATTCATTCATTCATTCATTTGATTTCTATACCGCCCTTCCAAAAATGGCTCAGGGTGGTTTACATGGAGAAACAACAAATAAATAAGATGGAACCCTGTCCCCAAAGGGCTCACAATCTAAAAAGAAACATAAGATAGACACCAGCAACAGTCACTGGAGGTACTGTGCTGGGGGTGGATAGGGCCAGTTACTCTCCCCCTGCTAAATAAAGAGAATCACCACATTAAAAGGTGCCTCTTTGCCAAGTTAGCAGGGGTCAGGTCTGCCCTTCCGAGATGCACCAAATGATTCTGTTCAGGAAAATGGTGCAGGCAGAAAAGTCCAGCAGGTGTGGCTTTGCCCATTGCTGCATACAAACTACGCTCACTAAGCAATTCTCTGCCACATGATTTTTAAAGACACAGGAGCCATCTTTGGGCCAGAAGTTGTTTCATTATTTTTCACCTAATGAGAATAGTCGGGAACACAAAAACATGCTCCCACAATGTAAGTTTCTTCTCTACAAGTGCTTGCAAAATGATTGTATCATGATTCTTCAGTAACTAATATAGTTAGTATAATCATATTCATTCACATGATTCCTGTAAAATGCTTCTTCCATGCAAAATGGAAAGCTAAACTCTGAATTATTTACATGCCACCTCTAAATACAGTATTGTGAATAATTCAAAAGAATAATATTAGCTTGATGTGAGACTACAAAACTAATATTCACATTTACATCTGTTCTTTGTAATCAAGTTTCCACAAACATTTTGATTACAGTAAATTAGTCATTAATTCAGTGTTTTCAGGTGACAAATCAGTAAGATTAATTCTCATAAATTAGAACTGTGACTGTTGCTCTACCTCAATGGTCCAGTGAATCAAGGATTAAATACAGGTCTTCGATGCCCAAATATTAGCTGTTCAGTATAAAATTATACTGCAGAGAAATAATTATTTTTGTTTAGGAGAAACATCGCCTGCATGGCCCTAACTCTGATCTAGCAACAATAGCTTTATAATTGTCTAAATGAGAGGGAAAGCCTTGTTTGTTTCATTTTTGTTCCTATTTACAGATATTTCCGCTGTAGTCCTATGTAAGCCAATGGAGTGGTAAATTCACTAAGTATCCTGTGCAGATACTGATTCTAGACAGAGAGAGAAAGAAAGAAAGAAAGAAAGAAAGAAAGAAAGAAAGAAAGAAAGAAAGAAAGAAAGAAAGAAAGAAAGAAAGAAAGAAAATCTCACATTATATGGCATTACTAAGCCTTTCCCCTGCTATTTTTAATTTTTTTTTTAAACCAAACCTTTTCACCTTGAAAACAATGTTTGTTATTAACAGAGAACACAATGCAAAGCAAACATCAATGTCTGGGGGGGGGGGGGAACCAAGGTGAATGGCAGGTGAGAAGGCAGTGGGTGGGAGAGCGATTAATTCCTAATCAAGTCATTTTCCATTTCAAACAGTGTTAAATAATTAATGTAACTTGTCGCATTTTATAGCCCCTTTCACCATCAAAATGATCAGCAGCATTTACCTTTTTCTTACACATATTATATGAAAATGCTATCTAGCTGGAGCTTTCCCACACAGGGGCATTACCCCAAATCTCCTCTGGGAAGGAAGGAAAGGAGTAGGGGTGTGCAATTCGGGAATTCGGTGATTCGGTTCAGGACCCGAACCAAATCACCCCTGTTCTGTTTTGTGCCCGAATATGGGCCACCCGAATCACCCTTGATTCGGTTCGGATTCGGATTTAATCCGAATCTGAATCCGAATTGATTTGGGAGGTAAAAAAAGGGGCCCAGGGGCAAAATTTTGGGGTGGGGTGGTAGTGCCCAATGGGTGGAGTCTACCACCCCAATTTCAGGGGAATTGGGCAAAGGGATGATTTGGGGGGAATTTTTGAAATTGTAGTGACTTTGATGCAGTTTGGGGCATAGCATGGGATCTGGGCAAAAAGAGTGGGGTGGCATGGTAGTGCCTAATGGGTGCAGGCTACCACCCCAATTTCAGGGGGATCGGGCAAAGGGCTGATTTTGGGGGAATTTCTGAAGTTTTCATGTCTTTGGGGCAGATTGGGGCAGATTGGGGCAGAAAGTGGTGACTGGGGCATAATAGTGGGGTGGGGTGGTAGTGCCAAATGGGTGGATGCTACCACCCCAATTTCAGGGGGATTGGACAAAGGGCTGGTTTTTTGAGAATTTTTGAAGTTTTAGTGACTTTGGGGCAGTTTGGGGGCAGAAAGTGGATCTGCCCCAAAAGAGTGGGGTGGGGTGGTATTGCCTAATGGGTGGAGGCTACCACCCCAATTTCAGGGGGATTGGGCAGAGGCCTGATTTTTTTGGAATATTTGAAGTTTTGGTGTCTTTGGGGCAGATTGGGGGCAGAAAGTGGATCTGCCCCAAAGGAGTGGGGTGGGCTGGTAGATAGTGCCTAATGGGTGGAGGCTACCACCCGTCCCCAATTTCAGAGTGATTGGGCAGAGGGGTGAATTTTGGTGAATTTCTGAGGTTTGTCTTCATAAGGTGAAGTGTGCTAAATTGATTACTTCCTCATAGTGATAGTAATTGAGAGTGTGAAAAAGTGAAAGTGGGGTCATGAGAGTTCTTTAATTGAAAAAAATCTCATTTGCTATGATAGAATGAGAATTCACACCTCAGAAGTTTTTTGCACATCCCTAGAAAGGAGTCCATTCGCACTACAGTCAGATTCCCACCAAGGTCAGTTCTATGGCTTTGGAAGCACCTCACACACAAATGTGGCTTTTCTGTCTGATTCACCTCATCCTGATTTATGTCCGAGTTTTTAAAATCCTGTATTTTACTGGAGTTTTTTTGAAATAAGCTGCAGTGACGCAAGTCTTCACATTAACATTATAAGAGAAATCACACCTATGAAAAATCATGCCTATAGAAAGCTGCCCAGAGGCAAAGAGTGGAAAAGTCAGTTTTCAGGGTTTCTGCTTTTTGAAAGTTTTTGGAGCGGGAAGGAAAGTCTTGCAAAAAATAAGCATTTCCTTGCAGAAAACGAGCATGCAATCCAAACTAGGAAGGGGGTTGCAAAAGCAGAGGTGACGCTGCAGGAGGGTGGACACATGCTGGGGACTTGTGTGTGTGTATGTGTGTGTCTGTATTGGGGTCATGGGGGGGATAGAAAGCCAAGGCTGATGGCTAATTAAGCAGGGGTGTGTGTGTGTGTACTTCAACAGAGCCAGATCACAGAGGATGTTTTAATTGCAGTACTAAACCCTTGGTGGGGGGGGGGGGGGAGGGAGGCATGGCATTCTGCCTCCTCTAGAAAGTGATTGGCCACAAGCAAAGCATGGAAGTGAGCTGTGTGTGAACCTACACAAAAGAAAACTTGAAATAGAGAGGGGAGGGGCTGCTTCCCTAATGCTGGACATCTAATTCGAAGTGGCTTCACTGGCTGGATACTCCAAAAGCTGGAAGCCCTGTCTGTAAAGGAGCTTTTTCACACAGGGCTTTTAGTTGTATCTCCTCTGGAATGGAGGGTGTATGTATCAGCCAGATTTATCCCAAAGTCCCTGCAAGCTATCAGGGAGCCCAATTTATATCCGGGGTTTTAAAAATCCACTTTTTGTGTCATTGTGGGGTGTGTGTGGATTTCAAACTCGTGGTAAAGCCTGCTGTCTGAAAATGCTCCTGCAGCACTGGGCTGGGGTTGTCAGCTTTATGCCCACTGACTGCCATGTCAGGCTCTACAAGGCCATGACAGAACTGGGCTATTTGGCAGCCTGATCCTGCAACAGCCAGCGGCAGATTCTGAAGTTCATGCAGCTCAAAACGGAGTGCTTCTACTGGCACACTTATGAGCTCGACATGTCTTTCATCCATGGGCAGGGAGTCCCAGTGTGGGGGCAAGGGGAGGTGGGGTAAAAGCCCCAGTGCAGTGGATGGGGTCCCTTCCAGACCATATATGGTAAATTTTAATCAGAGAAAGATCTGCTTTTCTTCGGCATGGTGTCATTTTAAAATTAGTGATCTAATTATTGAGTGTTAAAAACATGTTGAGAATAGTAAGTAAAATATTATTAATTTAGAATTTATGCTAAAAAATAAAAAATAAACATGTCCCCAAGCATATTCCCACACAAAAAGTAGTGCATTCAGCTAATTTTAGTGGCAGGACTGTGTATGCCAAATCATTTCAGTGATTTTTAAAAAAATATGTTGCAATCCTCTTGCATTGACTTACACCATCTGACTCATTTAACTCTAGCAACAAACTGCACAGCATTGATTATTTCTTCTGAATTCTGTCAAGCTTTTTTCATCCTGTCTGTCATCTGAACTGTTTTCTTCCTTGAAATCTAGTATTTTAGAAGTGCCTTATTTGTAAATATTGAGGAAAGAGTGATTTAAAGAGATTTAATGTAATGTTGCTATATTTAGTCATAATAATACATTTTCCAGCTTTTAATTGTTTTTAATCTAGCGCTATCTGCATACATGGCACTTGACAAAGGATGGTAGGACAGGTCCCTGCCATGGGGGGATACAATCTAGTTATCAACAGAAGGGAGGCAACAGAGGAAGAGGAAGGAAACTGAGTTGGTGTTGTGTTGTTTCTGCATAGTGGCGGCACCAGAAAAAACTGGGGGGGGGGAATACAGAAGAGGCAAAGTGCATTTACAGCGGAGGAGGATGAGCTATGTCCCACATATTAAGTTTCTGAAACAGAAATGGTGGCGGGCAGGGGGAAAGCCACTAGCCTGGAGCCACCCTTGCCCACCCATGCTCCCCTCTACAGCCACTCTTGTTCCTGCAGAAGAAAGAAGTCCTGCTGTTGCCCAAGAGGAAATCTCCATCCTAAAAGGTGAGAACCTGAGCTCCTCTACTTTTGAACAGTCCCCTCACACATACACTTGCCCTACCTTCATACACCACTCAAGTCATGCACAATGGGCATGCCTCTCTAACCCCAGGAGGAGGGAGTAGTGGTGTGCATGGTCCAGTAGAAGCCCGGTCCGGCACTTGTGGGGGTGTCTCTTTAAGGGGGTGTGTGGTAGTACTTACCCCCCGCTGCTCTTCCCCCTCTGGCGCTGGTGCTTTTAAAAATCTTCTTGGGGTGGCAGAGTTCCTCCCTGCTGCCCCTGCCCCCGTCGTTGTCCGTCGATGGCTTAAACAAAGAAGAGCTGGCATTGTCTCCGCTGTGCCACATACGTCACGCAGTGCGCGCCCACAGCGGAGACAAGCGTGCGCGCCGCGAAGGACACATAATAAGAAGGATACTCTCTTTACAAATGCAAATGTAGCTCTTTAGTACTCTCCCCCCCCCATTGTCTCATCCCTTTCTGATTTTGAGGGGAGCACCCAGGGAGGTTGTGTACATGAGCAGCCAAACCCAGGCTAGGCATCCCAGCCTGGGTTTGGCTGCCCGTGTGCACCTCCAAGATCAAGCACAATCCCATTGCTGCCCTTGCGGGTAACCGGACTATTTACCCAGGCCTTTAGCCAGGGTCTAAGGGCACAAGCTCGCCCTTAACCCCATTGCCGGGGTTGTGTGTATGTTCAGAGTGGGTGCGTAGAACACCCGACTCCCAGGAAAATCCCCCAATGCACTGCGCTCATCACACGGTGCACTGGAGGATTCCTGGAGGCTGGGAAAATGAGTCCTGGCCTCCAGCAATCTGTGCTGTACAGATTGTGTGGGCATGTGACAGCGCAACAAAGAGGAGCTCCATTGGACGTCTGGTGGGGTAGGGGGGAAGTAGGTGACTTCCCCGCCCATGGTTTGGTCATGTGCATAACCTTAGAGTCTTTTCCTTTGACAATTCCTAAAGGCAGTTTGGTTCAAAAGAGGATCCCTCCCTGTACCTCAGAGCAACTATGAATTTTACTCCAGTTGTTCATGTATTGCTAAATGGCTATACTTAAAAGACAGTACTTCCCCTTCCTAACCTTCAAATCCATCTCCACCACACACACACCCCAGCAAAACCACACATACAACATTTTATTTGGAGCACTCCAACCATCTGTAACAGACCTCACAGAATGGGTCCACCTAGGTCCTCTAATTTCTGTATTAAACACATAGATATGTTTATCAGTTTTTAGTTAAATTTCTGGTATTATCTTGCAACAGCCCAAGTACTCATGCATTGGTGGGAGTTGACTTTTCTATGTGGTCCTAAACCTTTTGTGTTGGTTTATCTTCCTACCTTCCACATATTAATTCCAGGACAGTACTATTTGGGTTTGGTGCCTTTTGGATGAAAGAGCACTGGAGAGTTATGGTTTTTAACAATATGATACTTTGTGGCATTGCACTGGTATAACAGTGAGTAGCTGACTTCCAGACTAACACAGCACAAGTACTTCTGAGGAATTCAGCTCACTCAGCTCCACTGCTCATGCAGCCAAGAGGGCAAATTCCAACAACCTCCTCTTCCCCCCAAAGCACTCTGTGATGTCCAAAAATATGTCCCTGGGGTTTGCACAGTCCTCAGGGACATATTTTGGGGTGGCACAAGGTGATTCCAGGAGAATGGGAAGTCATCAACATTCCACACAGACACCCCACAAGCACTGGTAAAACGTTACCCTTCAGAAGCACTGGTGCTTTGTTCATCTTGTTTTCAGCCAGTAGATCTTATCCCATATATATATCTGCGGGAACAGTAGGGCTGAGTATTGAAATATCATTTGCCTAATTCTATTAGCATTTGCAGGATCTCAGATCTAGCTTTTTAAAAATCGGAAATAGGAGACTTCCAATACCACATTGCAAACTTTTCTTGCTTTCACTGCTTGGATTCTACCGAACACCTTTGTCACAATTTTATTTGTATAACTAACATTCTTTGCCCTGATCTGTGTTTTGTTCATGCTAAATGCAATGCAAATTAGATATGCTGGGAAAATAATAGTCTTTTGAATTATTTTCATGCATAACTGAAACATCTAACACAAGTGCTTGGATATATCAACTCAATAATGACCATTGTTTTTAAAGAATAAAACATGCAGTTTTAACTTCAGTTGATTAAGACGTGGAAATGATCATCTCTGGCCCAAATCCAAAAGTAATTTCAAAAATATAAAGTCTAGACATGATTTAGTATTCTTATGGGGCAACAATCAATAAACTGAGTCAGTCTTCTGGATCTATACAAGCCCTTCAATAGTTGGAATTTTCTTTCTTCAGCTGAGAAGAAACAAACAGAGGCGTAACTAGGGAAAACGGCGCCTAGGGCAAGCACTGAAATTGCGCCCCCACCCCCGATTGAAAGCATTACAGAGATCAAAAGAGCTTTTAAAAAGCAGGGTGGTGGGAATAAACATTAAAACAAAGATACAAATAATGCTAAAGGCAAACTGGAGGTGGGGAACTTCAAAAATGGCCTGCCAAAATCCACTCACCCTATTTAATTTAATTTAATTTAATTTAATTTAATTTTTATAGTTCGATTTCTATACCACTTTCCATTAAAATAATCTCAATGATGTTTACAGTGTAATTAAAACAAGGCCCTGTTAATATACAGAAGTACAGATATTAAATGTGAATAGGAAAATATCATCTCTATTTAAAAGTTTAAAAATGGTTTGTGGTTGCCATTGGCTGGATGGAAACTTGAGACTGGGCCTTTTCTAGAGTGGCCCCCGGGGAAAACTGGAATGCACTTCCTAACACAATTAGAGTTTCCCCTTCTCTGGTTGTTTTTAAGAAGGACCTAAAAACATACCTGTTTAGTCAGCTTTTAGTTTATAGTTTTATAGTTTTAAAGCTTGGGTTTTAGAGTTTTTATTGTAACTTAAATTTTTTCCATTCTGTTAATGTTTTAATTGGTTTTCTATTGTGAACCGCCAAATAAATAAAGAAGGAAGGAAGGAGGGAAGGAAGGAAGGAAGGAACATCAGAAGTATATAAATAAATAAATATTGTGAACCACCCAGGGACTTTTTGTATGGGTCAGTATATAAATGTACCTAATAAATAAAGGAAGAAATATACGAAGTAATTCATAGGAACATTGGAAGTAAGTGAATAAATAAATAATCTGTATAAACCAGTTGTCTGCCTGCCTGCCTGCCTACCCATCTCCAAGTCCAAGATAGTCCTGAGAGAGACTCCTGCCTACCACCTAAGACAAGCTACTGAGCTAAACCCTAAATACTGAGCTAAACAGACCAAGGGTCTGACTCGGTCTATGGCAGCTCTCGATGCTCCTATGAATGAATGCAATCCGTGGGCCCTTAGCAGAAGGACGACAGGACACCAGTAAGTCTCTGCCCCCGGGGGAGGGGGCTGCAAACCCCCAGGCCCAGCCCCACCCACGCCTGGCTCGTCCTCGCCTCAGGGACATCCTGGCAAGGAGAAGCGGGGGGGGGAGAGAGGAGGTTTGGGGCTTGTGGCTGCGCGTCTCCATGAGTTATGGTAAGGCAGGCAGGAGGACCCAAGCCCCCATTCGGGCGGCTGCAGCCATTCGCGAGCGCTTCAGTCACATCAGTCTCCGCGCTCCGCCTCCTCCTCCTGCGGCGCGCCACGCAGCCCACTCGCATTCAACAGGAGAGCCTGAGCCTGCTTGCCCAGGTCTGCCTTCGCTGCCGGTCTATCCACCCCATCCATCCTCGCAGGCAGCCGCGCCATGGCCAAGTCGATGTGCAGAAAATTGGGGCTGAGTTGTTGGCTAAAACGAAGGCTGCCCTCGAGGGTCTGATGAGAAGGAAGGAGCCTTCGCCAACTTGAGCTAGTTGTAGCCCGCCCCCGCCCGCCCAAGTAAACACAGCAGTAAATTTCAAAAATCATGTATTTAAAAGAGAAAGAGATCACATCACACACACACACCTTGCCCTCCACAGCTCCACTAACTGCTTTATATTGCTGAATCCTTCTGCTCCTCCTCCTTCCTCAGCCTCACAGGCAGCCCCAGCAGGCAGCAGCAACAGAAAAACGCCCCGAGTCCGGCAACTCCCACACCCTGCCTCGTCGCCGACGCACGCAAAGTCCACGTGCTGCAGGCGGCGAGCTGGGACGCATGCGCGACTGGCGGCGGGGCGGGGAGCAGAGTAGTGCAGTGACGAAGAGAGCGGAGTAGAGTGCTGCTGACAATGAGTGACACTGACGAGAGTAGATGAAGAAGAGGTCCATTGTTGGTTGCTGCAGGCAGGCACTTCAAACAAACTTTAGGTGCCCGCGCCGCGCGCCGGAGGCTGGAGCTGAGCAATGGGGGGGCGGGGGGCGGCACCGGGAACGGGGGAGGGGGCGCCACCACGTGGACAGTGCAGAGCGGACTGCTTTTTTCGGCTGCTGCGCTAAAAAAAAAATCTCAAAAAAAAAAAATTCGGGAAAGGCAAGGGATCGGTGGGGGTACTTTTTGGCGCCCCCTACCGAAGTGGCACCCAGGGCACGTGCCCTGCCTGCCCCCCCTATCGTTACGCCCCTGGAAACAAAATCAGCCTGAAAGGCATCTGCACTTGCTCAATAACATATCATTTAACCATTTAACCAACAAAATCCAATTTTGACTTCTTTTTACTGAAAAGGATGTCAGCTAGTCCTTGAGCAGTAGCTTTGAACATATTCTTATGGGTGCGGGACAGCCTTTATTTTATTTTATTTTATTTTAATTTATTTATTTATCTATCTATCTATCTATCTATCTATCTATCTATCTATCTATCTATCTATCTATCTATTTATTTATTGGGTAGGCAAATCACTGTTAAAAAAATCCAGGATACCTAGGTTAATGTTCCTTAACAGCCATCAGATGCTCCTTAATAGATGATGCTGGTTTGGAGATATACAGACAGCTCTGACATGTCTGGGATACTAAAAGAGTTTGGAAGATATGACTCCCCTTCCCCACAAACTGAGGGCTAAACTAGGGTGTGTGTGAAGAAACTGGAACATGTCATTTTGGGGTGGGGCAGAAAGACTGAGATTATTGAAGGCACAGTAGAGTGCAGGGCCTCTCTCTAGGGATCTGATGTGAGGCAGCAGATGTGCTGCCTGGAGGCTTTACAGACAGGGCTTCTACCCTGAATCTCCTTCAGAAGAGAGTGTGTGCATTCGCACTCCAGCCAAACTTACCCCGAAGTCCTTTTGAGATCCTTGGACCCACTCTACACACAAATCGGGCTTTGTATGGCAAATTCTAACTTATCTCGACGTATTTCCAGGTTTTTAAAATGCGGATTTTAAGCTACCTTTTCTGAAAACGCCAGAGCAAATAGGGAGAGGCACTGACCAGAATCATTAGAATGATGAGAGGAATAGTCTCTTTACAAATGCAGATGTAGCTCTTTAGTAATCTCCCTCCCTCCCCTCCCCCATTGGCTAGAAGGAAAGCACAGAGGCATGGCATGTGAACTTGCATCAAAACAAAAACCTTAGAGCGGAGGGGAGGGGCTGCTTCCCTCAATGCCGCGAGTGTGATTCAAAGTGGCTTTGCTCAACATTCACCCCGCAGCATGAAGCCATGTGCGAATAACTCCCTGGTAGGAGTGATAGACTTTGTTTGCTTCCCCCTGAGCTCCACTTGTATATTTGTAAATGATGCAAATATTACAGAAATGCCATGTTCCTGGTAATATCTCTTCCAAAGGAAGCCAAACCCAAGTAATACTGCCCCTACAACTCATCACCACTTGGGGAAATGGGGGGGGGGGGCAGTTACTTTTTTTCACTTACAAAGAGAACTTCAGCTAGTCACTCAACAGCAGTTTTGAACATGCAAAGCTGCTTTAATCCAAGTCAGACCTTTGATCCATCTAACTCAGTATTTATGTTATGTTATGTTATGTTATGTTATGTTATGTTATGTTATGTTATGTTATGTTATGTTATGTTATGTTAAAAAAAATTTATACCCCACCCCTCCAGTACATTACTGCTCGGGGCGGCTCACAACATTTATAAAACAATTACAGTATAAAATCAGACTAATAAAATTAACCAAATTAACCAGGTTAAAAATCCAAGCTAAGACCACAATCATAATTAGCTTTTAAAATTCCAAATTAAATCCTTAAAGCTAAAAACTAAGAATTATAAAAACTAAAAACTAAGGAACCTACCAGGTATATGCAACAGGTGAAACAAATAATTACTAGCCAACCCCGCACAGAGCTTCTGTGCGGCACTTTGGGGCTGGCTGTTTCCCCCTCCCTCTTCCTCCTGCTCTGGTCTCTTCTCTCTTCCCCTTCCCTCCATCCCCGCGCTCTCCAGCCCTCCTCCCCTCCCGTTCCTCCCCCTGCACAGAGCCGTGGCGGGTGGCCAAGAGGGGCCCCGCCGCCGCCATTTTTCCTCTCCCCCATCCGCCTGCCGCTGCGGCTTTTCTTTCCCCACGCCTGCTGCCTGCCACCTCCTTTCTCCACCCCGCACTGCCTGCCTCTGCCTTTCTCTCCCCATGCCCACGGCCTGCCTCCGCCTTTCTCTCCCTCCCGCCCGCTGCCCGCCGCCGCCTTTCTCTCCCCCCGCCCTCGGCCCGCCGCCGCCTTTCTCTCCCCCCGCCCTCGGCCCGCTGCCGCCTTTCTCTCCTCCCACCCGCGGCCTGCCTCTGCCTTTCTCTCCCCCCGCCCGCGGCCCGCCCGTGCCTTTCTCTCCCCCCTCCTCCACCCACCAGCCACCGCCGGCACTTTCTTCCCCCTCTCCTCCTCAGTCCTCACTTCGGAACTCTCACAGCATGTCGCGAGAGTTCCGCCGCCACATCCTGGGCACGCATGTCCCAAGAGAATTAAATATATAGATTGTCTACACCAGGCACCCCCAAACTGCGGCCCTCCAGATGTTGCTGAACTACAACTCCCAGCATCCCTAGACACAATTTTTTGTGGCTGGGTATGCTGGAAGTTGTAGTTCAGCAATATCTGGAGGGCCGCAGTTTGGGGATGCCTGGTCTACACTGTATTATCTACAATGAATGGCAGCAGCTGCCTAGCATTTAAAATAGCCCCCCCACACACACACACCAGTCCTACTATACCTGAAGATGCCAGAGACTGAGCTTTGACATTCATCACACTATGTGATAGTTGCAAATTAGAGGGGGGAAAGAATCTGAAAGAAAGTGAAGATGCTAGAGCAATCTAAAATCGGGTGTAGAACTCAATTAATAATATTCAAAATAATCTAATTATTTACTTGTTAGTCCATGTTTTATGACACCATATGTCAACCACATACCCAGAATGATGTCTAAATGATCAGATTTTTATTGTCTTGTGAATTACTACATGCTAACACTTTCCCCAATACTTATACAATTAATATTGACAATGATAATCATTAAGAAAAGCAAGGAAAGAGCAAGATTGTTTCTGGAAGCCTTCAAATATCTGAAAGAGGCAAAGAGAAGAAGAACGTGCACTTGCAAAGTGTTCAAAACTCTTCCCTTTGTACTATTCTAGAAGTTACTTACAAAATACAAATAGCCACATTCTGAAGCATCAGAGGATCATGAAGTTTTCAACAACCTCCCTTCTTTTGCACGTGCTCCATTTTGGCAGCAAACAGAAGCTTGTTTGGCAGGCCCAAGAACCAAATGTTCACTATGGTCTTGAAACAGATGGAATATATTACACACAGGATTGTCTGCCCTAGGTACAGTAATTAACTACAGCCAGACAACAGAATCTACGGACAACAACTATAAGAAATCTATGAGGACAACATATCTATGCATTCGTAGACCTTTCATTTTGAAATGTATGATTTGGATGCTAGAATGCATGCTTCTGTAGTTCTTTTTCTTGTTTATTCAAGAAAGAAAACCATGGATTCTGCAGCATTAATGCACATTATACAATGGAGTTGCCCTCACTGAAATCTAAAGCAGATGCTGCCAGCTCAGTTGACAAAGGGCAAGATCCAGACTAAGTTACTCATGACTAAAACCCTCTTCAGACATTATGTGCATCCTGGGCACTCATGCTTAAAGTAGGCAAAAGCAGGGAGGAAGTCCCACTGCCCCGCTGTCAATCACTTTATGTGATCATGGTTATGGCACCATAAGCGTGATCACAGTGAATCTGTGAGCCATAACCTGCTCACATATTCACCATGATCATGCTTACGGTGGCGCCCCCTTCAAACAAACAGTGCGGTAACCATGATCATCAATGCAAGGGGGTTATTACAGCAGGGGGAGGGACTTCCTCCCTACTTTTGCCCACTGTAAACATGAGAGAACAGGGCACTCATAATGCCTGAGGGGGGCTTAAGTCTCATTGAAATTAATGGGGCTTAAATTACTCATTTATGTCAATGATGCTCAGTAGTGACTAACACAGTTTGGATCCTGTCCACTAGATATGGGTGAGTTCTGTATTAAGAAAGTATACAGAAATTATCTAGCTATCTGGTGGAATTATTTTTTGCAACTTCCTATCAGATAGAGAGAGAGAGAGAGAGATTGAAATAAAATGACCAAGTTCTGCAAAATGGTGAACATCAATCTCATCAATCTGTAATTTAGACGCTAAGTTTGTAGATAAGGTATATTACATAACCTAACCTTACAAAAGAAGTAATTGACAGTGGGTAACCTGAGGCTTATTGTCTATGAAATAAATGGAAGTCCCAGCCAGATGGGGTAAAAAATGGGTCTTACTCATTTCATTTAGCAACACTAGCAGGGATCCATGGCCAGTGGTGTAGTGCTGCAGCAGGGATGGTCAAGGACGCAGTCCCAGTACTTTCCCTGCTGCAGGGTCTCGGCAGGGATACAGAGCCCTTGGCTTTCTAAATGGAAATAATGTGCTACTCTTGCTATTCCCAACAGTTTGCTACATAACTGACTATTGGAACGACATTGCTTTTATTACCATTCTTCCTGTCTCCTGCTACATGGTGTATTATTCCCCACACTTTGTGGCCGACCACCCAGACTGCTCTTCTGGGTGAATAACCACATAAGTTTCAAGCTCTGTAGAATTAGGAAACTGTCCTTGGCTTCTTGGAACAGAACTCCCCAAATTGTTGCATGTCTGGGGGTGGGGGGCAGGGATGGCAGCTATTATGAAGAGCACTTGCACTTCTGAATTTGTGACAACACTGCTGTTCATGACTATACAATAATATTCTATCCCATGTTACACAGGAGGGAGGAAGTGCCGGGAAAGTTGTTGTTATGAGTAGAGGCGAGGGGAGGGGACTATCCTTGTTTAAAGGAGGCAATTATTGGACCTCTTTTAAAGAAACCTACATTGGATCCCTCAGAGTTAGGCAATTATAGGCCTGTCTCCAGTCTCCTGTGGTTGGCCAAGTTGATTGAGAGGCTGGTGGCTTCTCAACTCCAGGCAGTCTTGGATGAAACAGATTATCTAGGCCCATTTAAAACTGGCTTTCAGGCAGGTTATGGGGTGGAGACAGCTTTGGTCAGCCTGAGGGATGCTCTCCAAAGGGGAATTGACAGAGGGAATATGACTCTGTTGGTCCTTTTGGATCTCTTGGTGGCTTTCAATATCATCAACCATGGTATCCTTCTGGATCGCCTGCGGGGACTGGGTGTAGGGGGCACTGCTTTGCAGTGGTTTCACTCATACCTCTTGGGCAGATTTCAGAAGGTGTTACTTGGAGACTGTGGCTCTACAAAGAGAGAGTTTTTATATGCTGTCTCTCAGGGCTCAATTTTGTCTCCAATGCTTTTTAACATCTACATGAAACCGCTGGGAGAGATCATCAGTGGATTTGGTGCAGGGTGTTAGCAGTACGTTGATGACACCCAAATCTATTTCTCCATGTCAGTTTCATCAGACAGTGGCATAACTTGCCTAAATGCCTGCCTTGAGGCAGTAATGGGCTGGATGAGGGAAATACAAACTGAGACTGAATCCAAACAAGACAGAAGTGCTCAGTGTAGGAAGTTCAGGAAATGGGATAGATCTGCCTGTTCTGGATAGGGTTACACTTCCCCAGAAGGAACAGGTTTGCAGTTTGGGAGTACTTTTGGACCCAACCCTCTCTCTGATACCTCAGGTGGAGGTGGTGGCCAGGAGTGCTTTTCATCAGCTCCAACTGGTTTGCCAACTGTGCCCTTTCCTGGAAGTGAGTGAATGTAAGACAATGGTGCACATACTGGTAACTTCCAGGCTTGACTACTGCACTGCACTCTACATGGGGCTGCTTTTGTACATAGTCTGAAAACTGAGATTGGTGCAGCATGCTGCTGCCAGATTGGTCTCTGGGATGTCCTGTAGAGACCATATTACTACTATTCTAAAAGATCTACTCCAGCTACCAATAGGTTAGAGAAGGTGTTTAAGAGAACACCTTCTTCAGTATGAACCCCGCCGCCTATTAAGATCTTCAGGGGAGCATCATCTGAGGGTGCTGCCAGCTCGTCTGGTGGCGACTCAAAGGCGTGCCTTCTCTTTAGTTGCCCCAGGACTGTGGAATGCATTTCCTGCTGAGATTAGAGCTGCTCTAACCCTGTTGGCTTTTAGGAAACAACTAAAGACAGGTTTCTTCAGCCAAGCTTTTTAGTTAATTGGTGTTTTTATGGATATTTTAATCTGGTTTTTATATGTTTTAACTGTTAAATTCTTAGTTTATTTTATTTTTTGTTTGTTTCATGCTGTAAACCACCCAGAGACTTCAGTAGTGGGCAGTATACAAATTTATAATAAATAAATAAATAAATAAAAATAAAAACATTAGAAAACCACACAATTCAGCACAAAGCTTCTTAAGAGTTTTGTTTTAATAAAAAGATAACAGAGAAGTGAAAAGGTTGATGCTACTATGGAAGGCTGTCTGTCTGAGGTGTCTTCTCTCCCCGCGGCTCCTCTTGGAGAGGGAAGGCAAAAAGCCAAGCTCCAAGCTGTGACAAACCTGGCTGAGTTGCTTGGAGAGCAGCAGTCACTGCTGGGTTAAGAGAAGGAATGAGGAGCTTGGGCTTTTCCTCAAGGTGAGGGCCATAAATGAGGCATTGGGGGAAGAAGAGAAGAACCCCCCTGGATCTTCAAAAGCTGTTTGCCCTTTAGAAACTGGTAGTCAGAAGCTCATTATCTCTGACCATAGAGCTTCTATCAGGCTGCCAGGATTAATGGTCACACAGTCCCACTCTTTCAAGTCATCTAAGCTAGCAGCCCTTACTGTATCTTGTGGCAGCAAATTCCATAAGCTAACTAGGCACTCAGTGATCAAATACTTCTTTTTGTCTGTCCTGAATCCACATTCAGGGAACCAGAGAACACACATACTTCTCAGCCACTTCTAATGGAGTGAGTTTGTTTTTCATGCACATATTTGCTTGAACACACAAAGTAATGAGAAAGTTATGTTGAAACACAACATAAAAGATTTAAGAAGTCTAACAAGAAAAACAGAAATGCCATTCCAACTAGGTAATGGTAATTCCTCTAGAATTGCAACAGGAACTTCAAAAATTGCAACAAGCCACAGTTTTAAATAACTGGGATGACACCTGGAGGTTTTACAGATAGGGCTTCTCCCACAAATCCTCTCCTGATTGGAGTGTGCCAGTCCACATATTTGCTGGATTTAATCCGACCTCCCTGCGGGCTATCAGGGATCAGGACAGACAGGGCTTTGTTTTTTCTCTAAAGGGAGGCTGCAAATTCTGGCTTAGCTCAAGTTATGTCCAGGGTAAAAAAAATCCTCTATTTCCAGCAGCTTTTGAGAAAAACTCCCAGGGCTTCTGCTTTCTCCGAAGGTGTTGATGGAGGTGCTGATGGCTATGGGAATGGTCCTTCTAATCCCTTGACCGCCTGGACAAAAACGGGAATGCATCAGTTTGGGATGACTGTCATCTGGATTCTCAGGAATAAATGGGTGAGTGAATGCTTTCAATATCAGGGGGAAAGGCTGGTGAGAAGTACTCATGTTCAACATTTATTACCAAAAAGCACTGAAGAAAGGAAAGGGGGGAAACCTCATGTGCCATGCCTTTGACACACTACCTTTTTACAGCTCTCAAGCTAACAACCCAATCAGCCAATCAATAGACTGTGAGCCCTTTGGGGACAGGGATCCATCTTATTTGTTTATTATTTATCTGTGTAAACCACCCTGAGCCATTTTTGGAAGGGCGGTATAGAAATCAAATAAATAATAAATCAAATCAAATCAATAACAGCTTAGGTACTTGATCCAAACATAAAAACAAACCAACAAGCAAGCTACTGCAAACTCCTCAAAAGGAGGGCTCTCAGAAAATGGGGAGAGGTGTCAGAAAGACTTTGAAGAGGGATGGCAAGTCTCTTATCTTTTTGCTGCTGGGGGACCCACCCAAGAATACTTCATGAAAGCCTCTGAAGCATGAAGCATTGCCCACCACATCCAAGGCATGCAAAGGCAGCAGCAGCCCTTCAAGATTCATCTCCACCACCTGGTGGAGTTTGGTTTGTGAGGCTGATGAACAAACATTTATCCTGGGCTGGGCTGGGCTCTGGACGATGTGCCTGCATAAGCCCTGAACAGTGAGTCAGAAGCAGGACGGTGTTGACAATGCCTGCCCAGTCAGGGAGCAAGCACTGTCCTTACCCCCTCGAGGTGCTAACACCCCAGGAGAGCAGCCAGTCAGAGCTGGTGATTGTAGTGTGTACACCAGAACAGCGTATGCTTCTAGGAAGTGCTTGAGGTGCTGCCTATCCTAACCTAGTATATACAGGGTCCCAGTGGCACAGTTGTGCAGCAGGTCAGCCTTAATTAATCTCAAAAAGTGTGAAGAGCTAAATGATTATCACTAATGGGTTTTAAAAATCTCCTCCAACATCTAGTAATAAGCACATCACAGGGGCACAAAATCTTGCCCTCCCTCTGAAAACTACATTCATGTCTTCTACAGAATGGATGCAAGAGGCCATACTGCAGATCCACTGGGAGGTCTGGGGCAAACTATTAACTCTTCGACTTGATTAATAATCTGTAAAATGGGCATGACAATGATCTATCAGGGTTGTGAGAATGAATGACAAATAAACATTACAGGGTTTAATCTTTAAGAGGATATGTATATCTGATTCCTATGACCATTGGGATGTGGATGATTTTCTTTGAAACATATAGCCATGCCACACATGGTGATTGTAATGACCTGTCCCCCCTCCCTCTAAAAGAGTTAACAGGAAATGAACCCATGTTTTGACTGACAGGCTGGTGAACTCCAGAGCTCAACCATTCAGTATGTCAGGTGGGTGGGATCTAGAGGGCTGTTGCTGGGGATTCTAGGAAGAAGAAGGGAAGATCTGAGCTGGAAGAGGGGAGGAGAACAGGCAGCAATGGAGTTTTGCTGTAGCAGAACAACTGTAGATCCTGGGGAGACAGGATTGCAGGAGGCTTGATTCTCATCAGGAACATGGTGAGTTCAAGGAAAAAGAAAGCCAAGGCTAGTGGCTTCAGAAGTTGAGGGTAGGAGAAAGTGTTTTAGTAAGAATTTGCATTAGAATTTTTGTTTCTCTGGTGTGTGCTTTGCATTTCCTACATGTCTGTTATTTGCAACTAAGATTTTACTGTATGCCATGCCAGTATCATTCAGGGTGCTGTTGAAGTATTCTTGTAAACAACTAAGTATTTTTAAGTTTACCTAACCAACCAAAAGCCTCAGACGCAACCATTCTGTAGTAATTGAAAAGGAGTCTGTAACCATTTAAGCATTCTTAAATGCAACCTAAAACTGAAGCTTAAGACAACCTATTTCTGTAGCCTTTTCAATAAAAGTCCCCCCCCCCTTTGTTCTTAACCCTTTTCAAGCCTCCAAGGGCGGTTATTGGCTCAGCAGGAGGAAGAGAGGGATCTTCTCTGGTGCAAAACACATCTCAATGAGAGTTTGGCCAAGTTAACTATTTAACTCCATGTGCAGGCATGTCGTAAATCTGTTAGCTTGGCTAACCCAACAGGATTACAACCCCCTTCAGTATTCCCCCTGTGAATTAACAGAAAGTAGCAGCGAAGCTACACAAAGGAAAATAAAAGGCTCACAAAGAAAATAGTAAATGAATTAAGTCCCCTGAACTGAACTAGGTACCCCCCTCTAACAATAACTAAGTAATAACTGAAAGAAAACACAGAGCAAGGAATGAAAAAAGAACGAAGGACACCAGAACAAGGAATTAACGGAACAAAGCAGGAAAGCACAAACAAGGGCAAACTGGAACTCGGAAAAGTTTGGAATTCAAAATAGCACACGGTCTGCGGTCAGGAAAGTTGCTAACAGCATCTGAGCAATTGACAGATTGCTAAATATATATGGCTCAAGAGAACCAACAGCCAATCAGGCTTCCCTGAGTCAGCACTTCTGCTTCCTCTCTTGTGATCTCCTGCGCCTGCGTGACTTCCACTGAGCTTTCCTCTTGAGACGTCTTCTCAAGACAGGTGAAATTCCAGCCTCCTCCTCATCAGGAATCATGATTGACAGCTGTTCCAAATCCTCAGCTCCAGAGTCTGGTCTCCCTGCCAAATCCTGTTGCTGTGCCTCTGAGCCCTCACTAGCAGGCAAATCCTCCCGTTCCTGCTCTGACTCTTCTGAATCAGAAGTCTGAGCCATGACAAGGCAGCAGGCCTGGGAGAACAACTGGATTTATACACTTCCTTGCTAGCAAGAAGGAAAAGGCAAATGGGAATCTTTGATCACTCCAATTCCCATTCAGAGTAGCCTGTAGGAGAGATCTGGTGGCAGCATTTTAAATCTACCGGAGATACAGAATAGTCTTATGAGAAGCCCACCCAGGCAGCTCGCCAGGGATGATTCAGCATTTTCCCTCCTCATGTGAGCTGCTCTGAGACAAAAGCTGTAATCTCTTCCAGTGATGTCCTATATGGAGGGCATATAGCTTCCATATAAGAAAATATTATATGGAAACTAATATAACCTTCTATAGCATCCATATTTAAAAAATCATGTGTACATACAGTAAAATTGCCACTCACAACAGAGATGTGATTTTGGCACATATATAAATAAGTTAAATAAATAAATATATGTATGCTCATTAGCTATGACTATACAGACATATCTTCCCTTTACAGAGGTAACATTCTGTAGGAAATCAGTGTATGAGAAGGATCATCAAGGATTCTTATTACACCCTGTTTGGCAAGCTGACACTGTAGTTCCAGAGACAGGAGAACCAACATACTAATGGATCCCTAGAAGCCACTGCCCAAGGAACATACATTAGAGTCAGGATAGTCTATGGAAACTGTGATACACTCATGACGATCTCTAGAAAAATAATTTCATCTTCTTTCACAGAATGTTACCAGTGGGAAATTCAATTATATAGCAATTATTTTAATTTGCTTACTTTTGATTTGTTTAAAACATGTTGGCATCCTGAGGGAAATTGGCTCTAGAATTAGCTAACAACTATACTCATGACAGGACATGAAAAATTAAAGACCAGAAACTATTTGACTGTGTTCTTTATTTTAGATGAGAAGAAAACTATCTGAAACCAGCCCAACTACCTAAGAGTATATATTTTCAATATTAAGATGCTTTCATGTTGAGGTTCAGATGAAAAAGATGAATGAACAGCAAACTCAGAGTAGATTAGATATGGCTTAAAATTAACATAAGGTATATTAGTGTAGACACTGAGGCTATTCACACGAGCAGGCCTACCTGGGTTTGCGCAGCATAGGGCTACATGTGTGAAGTGCCAGGATCACAGCCGATCCTGGCGTGGCCCCCGCCAGGTAGTCCAGGGTTTTTACTCCAGCTTTTGTGAGCATGCACAGGTCCCTAGAGCGCCCAGCTGAGGGGGAATCCCTAAACACACTGCGCTCCTCATGCAGTGCACTGAGAAATATCTGGAGGCCAGGCTGCATTTTCCCAGCCTCCAGAAAGCCATGCTGCTGGGTGCAGCATGGCTCATCTGGGCGTGCAAGCCGTGCGTCCCACACAAGGATCCAGATCATCTGGGGGCAAGGTAAGAACGATCTTGCCTTCGCCCTGCGCTCTCCCCACCAGCGTTCCCTCTAACAGGGATTCCCAGATGTTGTTGACTACAGCCCCTAGAATCCCCAGCTGCAATGCCTTTTGCTTGGGGGTTATGGGAGTTGTCGTCAGCAACATCTGGGAATCCATGTTAGAGGGAACACTGCTCCCCACCCAGCTAAAAAGGTCATGAGACCAACCTTACTATCTAACAAGAGAACTTCATCCTGCATTTTTCCCTCCTGAATTTTAATAGTCTTCAAGCTGGTTTCCATGTTATTAGATGTGGGAAAAGAAAAAGGGTTCTGTTGGATCAGACCAAATGTCCAGCATCACTCAGGAATGGGCAACCAGGTGCCTCCAGGAAGCTTAACAGCACGACATGATGGAAACAGCCCTCCTGCATCCCCCCCACCCACAACAACAAATGGTATTCCTATGAGGCAGGCTGCTCGGGTGTGAGAAGAGGTGCAGGTGGTAGCAAGCACTGGCCTGCCACCATCATAGGTGCCACCCCATGGGCCTTCCTGTCACCCAAAGCCACTACCCTTCCTCAACCCACTGGGGCATGTTGTTCATTTTCCCCTGCTCACCTGGCTGGGATGCACCTCTTCTGTCCCCTCCCCCTGATGCAAGCTAGGAACACCCCTACCAGCACTGCCTGGCTTGGTGGCACAGTTTGAGAGTGCTCAGGTGCCGCCACCACTGCTACCTCATCAGCATGGTCTGAGGATGCTGAGCACTTTACCTACCATGACAAATAGCTGACTTATTTATTCTCCACAAATGCATCTAACCCCCTTTCAAAACCCTCTAACCATTCACCATCAGCACCGTTTGTGGCCAAGGATTCCATAAGTGAATTATGTGCTGTGTGACACAGCAGATCACACCTGTTTCAGAGGTGAAAGGTTGTCCTGCTTTGTACATTGCAGCAGAAGCCAGGAACGCAGAAGCACTGCACCCATGCCATTTTAAAACAATTGGCAAACTGTTATGAGTCATGCCAGTGTCTAAAAAATACAAATGTAAGGTGAAGATAAAATGCAAAAATATGTTTTAGCAAGACTCTCTACATTTCATGTGTGAATTCTGAGCTGATTGACAACAGGCATGTACAATATGCATAGCTGAAAATGTAGACTGGATCAACTGAAAAGCATTGTGTTTGAGATGATGTGTGAAGCAATACAAATGCTCTGTTCCATTCATGTTCCATTCTGTTCCATTCATGATGGCTCCTTCTGACATACAAGGCAGGACCCTAGCATTACATAATACGAGGCAACTGCTTTAAGCAACAGATTTTGGGTGGTTAGAGTGTTGGACTAGGACTGTGGAGACTTGAGTTCAAATCCCCCTTCAGTCATGAAAGTCACTGACCCTGGGCCAGTCATGCATACCTCAGCCTAACCTACCCCACAGGGTTGTTGTGAGGATAAACATAACCATGTACACCACTTTGGGCTCCTTGGAGGAAGAGTGGGATATAAATGTAAATAAATAAATAAACAAACAAATAAACAAACAAACAAACAAATAAGATTAAAGGGCAGTAATTTGCCAATTATAGCCATTATTATTATTACTGCTGGTGGGGGCACCATTTAGATTTTCCCCATGTGGCTCCAAAGTATCTTAGACCTGCCCTGGAATCACCACTTAATGTTGGAATCATTCATGTGTAAGCAAGCAACATGCATGTGTGGAACATAGGAACACAGGAAGCTGCCATATACTGAGACAATCCATTGGTCCATCTAGCTCATTATTGTCTACACAGACTGGCAGCGGCTTCTTCACAAGACCAGGTCTCCTCCCTGGCCCTAGATGTATGGTGCCTCTCAGATTACATCTGAATATATTTCTAACCTCAGGTGAGGGAACCCAAGGCTTTACACATGTGACATGAAAAGCAACCTTAAGATTTATGGGCAATGCCAGCTTGAGAATTCATGACTTTACTAGTCGCTCAACACACCCATAGGTATCTAGACTTTGCAAGGTGGTAAAATAAATAAATTGTTCTTCTTTGTCAGCAGATTGTATTCAATAACATTTAATGATGGCTTCAGATATAAAACTGCCACCCAGAAGAAAAATCACATTGTAGCTACAAATAAGTACAACCAGAACAAGACAAAAGGCTTAAAAGCACATCTAGTTGGTGTCTTGGCTATAATCAGCATGATACGTTTGCAGAAAGAAGATTCTCTCCCCCCCCACCCCATTGTGGAAGTATTTTCCTTCCTATAGGGAACACTTAAACTTCTCTGGACTGAGCAGCTTGATACTGAGGTCATGCACACTACCCTCTCACAAGCCAGGGAGGGATGGCGGGGGGGAGGCAGGATAGCTTCAAAACAAATAAATAACTCATTAAAACAAAATTGAAACCCGTTTTAAATCATTAAACATTAAATCATTAAACATTTAAAACATTAAACTCTGTTGCTGTTGCTCTTGAATCAACCATTTACAGAGGAGGCAGGGTTGGGGGAAGAGTGGGGTCGGGGTGGGGCAAGAGAGAAGGGGGCAGACAAGCAGCCCAAAACAAACTAAGTGGTGGGGATGGGGTGGGGTGGGGGAGAAAGCTTATTTCCCTAAAGGCTGAAGAAGAGCATTGCACCACAACATATGTAAAAATTATCAAAGAGTCCCAAGATACCATAATATCAGGCTTTGAAGAGGGTGCAGACTACACAAGGCAAGAACCAGAAGGAAAAGTTCACTCAGTTGCAGAAATAAGGAGGCATCAGGGTGTACCCCCGAGAAACTTTACCCCATATGTCACTATCTATGCAAATAGCCATTCCTTCACAGCTTGCATTATAATCCGTCCACACCTTCTTCTCTGTGTGCAATATTTTGCCTGCCACACTCGGAAAAAAGGTAGTAGTCAAAAAATGATTGGAAGGGAAATCATGGTAGAAAACCCACCAAATGTCTCTGGACTGCCAGCAACAGCTTCCATTTCAAAGTGGAAGATGGAATAAATCACCCTGTGAATAGATGCTATGGTTGCCCTCAGGTGGTATCTGGTCAGGATTTGGGATTTTGACAGAACTAACGATCTTTAATGGCTGGGGAATGGGGATTCTTCCTTAATGGGAAATTTCCCTGGAAGGTGGAGAAGCCATCAAAAAGTCGCTTCAGGGTCTCCCTCCCTGCAACCAAGGATGTGTGTATGAGAAGTGTAAAAGAAATAGGAGTTCTCTGGTAGCTTCTAAAAGAGACAAAGAGATAGACCGAATGAAGAAGCTGAGAAAGAGCAAGCTGAGAAGTGAAGTACCATGGGCTCCAAGGTCACTCTCTGGGAACTTGATGTGATCTGTTGATGCCTTGTAGGAGTGCACTGCTGTTCAACTCCACCCTCTGCTTAACCTGTATATTTGTGAATAAAGAAAATATTACAAATTCACCCTAAGACCCCAGTGAACTCTGCCCAAGGAACATGGCCTAACATCCAGATTAAGATATTCAATAGCACTACTCAAGAGTTAATCTAATGGACTACTTAGTTTCAGTAGGACTACTCAGAAGTAACTTAGTCTGGATGTCAGCCACTGACTTGTGCTATTTGTGAAATATCACTGTGACACACATGCTTTAGGATCAGTCTATCCCACTAGCCTTACTATTTGAGCAAGTATTTTATAACCATTCTGAATCATCCCTGTTAATATGTGCTCAGCATATTAATTTACTTAGGAAAGAGCAAATCCTTCTAATATGAAAGAACATATTTACCTTTTATTATCAAGTTAGTGGAGCTTGTAAATTCATTTTTCAACATGTCTACCATCACATATTGCTCAGTTACAATAAATGTTTATGCCTTGTGGACATGTAATAATGGAGTTATGACTGTTCTAAACCCAGAGCACAACTGAAGTAGTTAACAACTATACTGCCAGAGCTGCAGGCATCTGTCTAATTGCCAATTTTACCACCATAATTGTGGACAGAGACACAGTGGAGTTTCTGTTCTAGCCTACGTTTCCAGTAGGCTTATGAGATCACCCGGCTTTCTGTGTGTGTGTGTGTGTGTGTGTGTCTGTGTGTGTCCCCGCCATCAACTTCGCAATGCCTGGACGACCAATATGAACCAAATTGGGTACAGTTGTAGGAATACATAGGATAGGGTTGCCATATTCTGGCTTTCCAAATCTGGGTGCATAATTTGCATATTATGTAAATTGGCTTGAAAATAATTTTTGAGCAGAATAGTGACTGCATGTTTTGCTCCATAACTTCGCTTCTACAAGGCCTGGAGCTTAGCTTTAAAAAAAATAAAAATAAAAAAATGAAATCTGAAATCTGGGTGAATCTGGGTGGGCTAAGCAATCTGGGTGAGATGCTTAAAATTTGGGTGAAACCCGGAATTTCAGGGGGCATAGCAACTCTAACATAGGGACATCACAATGGCATAGTTTGTGATGATGTCATCCACCCCAATTCAATATGGCAGATGTATAAACTTTTGAGGCACATATGGGCTAACTTGTGGACCACCTAACCAATTTGAACCAAATTTGGTGCAGTTGTAGTGAGTGTCATATAGGGAAACCTCAGTGGTGTAGTTTGTGATGTAATCCACCCCAATCCAAGATAGCAGACGCATGTACGTTTGAGGCGCAATTGGGCTAATATGTGGACTGCCTTACGAATTTGAACCAAATTTGGTACAGTTGTAGTGAGTGTCACATAGGGACATCTCAGTGGCGTAGCTTGTGCTGTCATCCCCCTCCATTAAATATGGTGGACATGTGAACGTTTGAGGTCCAAGTGGGCTACTTGTGGGCTGCCTAAACGATGGTACAGTTGTAGTGAGTGACACACAGGGACACCTCAACAGTGTAGTTTGTGATGATATCATCCACCCCAATCCAAGATAGCAGACACATGTATGTCTGAGGCACAATTGTGCTAACTTTTGAACCGCCTAACTGATTTGAACCAAATTTGCTACAGGCTTAGGGATACATAGGGATACCTCGAACACATAGTTTGTGATGATGTGATCCACCCCAATTCAAGATGGTGGATACGTGAACATTTGAGGCACAAGAGGGCTAACTTGTGAACCACCTAAACAATTTGAACCAAATTAGATACAGTTGTAGTGAGTGACACACAGAGACATCTCAACGGCGTAGTTTGTGATGATGTCATCCACACCAATCCAAAATGGCAGATGCTTGTATGTTTGAGGTGCAATTGTACTAACTTGTGAACTGCCTAACCGATTTGAACCAACTTTGCTACAGGTTTAGGGATACAAAGGGACACCTCAAACACATAGTTTGTGATGATGTCGTCCACCCCGATTCAAGATGGTGGATACATGAATTTGAGGCACAAGAGGGCTAACTTGTAAACTGCTTAACCTATTTGGGCCAAATTTAGTCCAGTTGTAGGGACAGTGAAAGGAAAGAAGGCAGGTTAGTTCTTACTAGAGCAACTTGTTTATCATGTGCATTCTACCCATGTAATGCTTTCTTGTTATAAAAAGAAAGCTCATGTCTTGACATGCTTTTGTAGAAAATGTGGAGATCTTTGATGAAACAGAACAAAAAGCGGAACACCCCAGCAAGTTTCAACTAGATCACCTCTATGCCAGGTGTGGAGCTTCTGACCTGTTTTTTATTTTCTCTTCTCCTTTCCCCATAAATCTTTAACCTTGGCTAAAGCTGATTTGCAGCACTTTCAGAACACTTTCCATGGTCTAGAAACCTTGTACATGGGGACAAGGTGAACAGGAGGGACTAACTCAATCTTCCCTCTTGGACCTGGTCCATAAATCTGTCTAAGAAGCAAGCAGGTGTTTTATAATCTGAGCTCATCACCCCTTGGGCATCTCTGATGCTTTTGTCCCAGCAAGCACATAGTTGGACCTCAGAAACATTTAAAAGTATCAGTGCAGCTGCCAGTTGCCTCAGTGGCAGCTGGACAGAGAAGCTTCATTAACTTTAGTGGTCTGGCAACTTTGAATTTCTTGTCAGTACCTGCCCCAGTGCACCTTCCCAAGTGACAAGAAGTGTATACATATTAAACATTAGCAAGTAGGTGAAAGAAGAGAGAAAGATGGCTCAACATTTGGTATTGCTGAAGCAATATGCGTGGCAGAACATTCCATTAAAAGGTGGGTAGATTAAGTGTGAAAATGAAGCACAGGAACCACTTTTGGGCAAAGTTCTTGATGCCTCTATTGGGGAGCCCCATTTGAAACAAATGTTTATTTTTATATTTTATATCCCACCATACCTCAAGGCAACTATGCACATTATAAACCACTATTATTGATTAAAATAAATATATCTTTATTATAATTATATTTATTTATAATAAAAATTAAAATGCACCTTATAAACCACCATTAAAATATAATAAAGCAAACGTACTTTTAAAAAAACTTACCAGTATGTATGATGATGTCATCCACTCTAATTCAAAATGATGGCCGCATGAACATCTGAGGCACAGGTGGGCTAATATGTGGACTGCCTAACCAATATAAACCAAATTAGGTACAGTTGCCGTGAGTGACACACAGGGACACCTCAATGGCATAGTCCGTGATGATGTCATCCACACCAGTTTAAGATGGTGGATGCATAAACCTTTGAGGTGAAAAGTGAGCTAACTTGTGAACTGCTTGACCAATTTGAACCAAAATTGCCACAGCTGTAGGGACACATAGGAACACCTCAAAGGTGTAGTTTGTGATAATGTCATCCACCTCAATTCAAGTTGGCAGACACATAACCTTTTGAGGGCCAAGTGGTCTAACTTGTAAACCACTTAAATGATTTGAACCAAATTTGGTACAGCTGTAGGGACACATAGTGGGACATCAATGGTGTAGTTTGTGATGATGTCATCCACCCCATCCAAGATGGTGGTCACGTGAATGTCTGAGGTGCAAGCCAGCTAATTTGTGGACTGTCTAACCCATTTGAACCAAATTGAGTACAGTTGCAGTGAGTGACACACAGGGACACCTCAATGGCATCGTTTGTGATGATGTCATCCAGACTGACTCAAGATGGCGGACACGTAAACTTCTGAAGCGCAAGTGGGTTAACTTAACCGATTTGAACCAAAACTTAACCGATTTGAACCAAATTTGCTGCAGCTGTAGGGATACATAGGGACACCTCAATGGCCTTGTTTGTTATGATGTCATCTACCCCAGTCCAAGATGGCGGACATGTGAGCATTTGAGGCGCAAGTGGCCTAACTTATGGACTGATTTAAACCAAATTCAGTACAGTTGTAGTGAGTGACACACAGCGAGACCTCAGATGTGTAGTTTGTGATGATGTCATCCATCCTGACTCAAGATGGCGAACCATAAACCTTTGAGGTGCAAGTGAGGTATCTTGTGAACCACTTAACTGATTTGAATCAAATTTGCTACAGTTGTAGGTACACATAGAGACACCTCAAGGGTAAAGATTGTGATGATGTCATCCATCCCAATTCAAGATAGTAGACATGTAAACTTTTGAGGTGCAAGTGCACTAACTTGTGGATAGTCTAACCGATTTGAAGCAAATTTGCTACAGCTGAATGGACACATAGGAATGCCCAAATGGCGTGGTGTGTGATGTCATCTCCTCCAATTCAAGATGACAGCTGCATGAACATCTGAGGCGCAAGCAGGCTAATTTGTGGATAGTCTAACTGATTTGAACCAAATTTGCTGCAGCTGTAGAGACACAGGGACACCTCAATAGTGCAGTTTGTGATTATGTCATCCACCCCAATCCAGTGGTGGACGTGTGAACTTTTGCGGCACAAGTGCAATAACCTAAGGACTGTCTAAGCAATTTGAACCGAATTAGGTACAGTTGTAGTGAGTGATACACAGGGACACCTCAATGGTGCAGTTTGTAATGATGTCATCCACCCCAATCCAAGATGGCAGACGTACAAGAAATCTAACTTGCGGACCTCGTAGAGCGAAATTTAGTCCAGTTGTAGAGACAGTGAAAGGAAAGTAGGCTGATTAGTTCTTACTAGAACAACTTGTTTCTTCTTCCCTAGCTCACTGCAGAGTGTAACACAGCAAACAGTGAGCCACTGAGCTCAGCTCAGCACCCTTCAATTAGCAGCCCGGGACCAGCTCACCCATCCCCAAGGCTAGCCCTGCCAGGGGCGTAACTATCATAGGGCAAGGGGAGACAGTTGTCTGGGGGCCCAGAGGCAAGTCACATGACTGACTCCCCCAGCCGTGCACCCGCCCGGGCTTCCTTCAGTTGTATTCCTCCTCCGAAATTGATGTGAGTGTTAAGACCTGGAGCTACCAGAACAGCATGTCTTTCTCTAGTACCATCAAATGACTTGCATCGTCCACAATTTACAAAACCTTTTAAAAAACAATTTAGGATGATGTTCTATTGTGGCACATAGATAGATAGATAGATAGATAGATAGATAGATAGATAGATAGAGATAGATAGAGAGATAGAGAGATAGAGAGATAGATAGATAGATAGATAGATAGATAGATAGATAGATAGATAGATAGATTTATTTTACTATGCTTTTTGTTACCACTATTCAACCTCATTTAAGATTCCTTTACTTCATGAGCTGAGCTTCAGTGAGGGGGGGTGCATTTTAAAATCTTGTCTCTGGGCCCACTCCAACCTTGCTACACCCCTGAGCCCTGCCCTCAAACAATTAACTCATTCACAGAATTCAGATGTAAAGGGAAACTGATGGTCCCTTCACCTCCAGTTTCCTTGGACGCACGTCCAAATTCGCGACCGGAGTTGAAGGCGAGAAGGGGCCCATGGTTTCCCTCCCCAAACTCCACTCTGAACCCTCAGTTCAGAGTGGAGTTTGGGGGCCTCCAAATCCAGTTCTGTGGCACCAGCATTACATCTGAATGCTAGCACTGCAGCTTCATCCCCACGGAGCCAGAGTTGAGGGAGGAAGCTCCTCCCTCACTCTTCCCTGATTGGCTGTGAGGGCTGTCCTCCTGTCAAGAAAGAAAGCCTCTCTTCAGTCTTGCTTACGGTAGAGAGGCAGCTCTCCTGCATGTCCGAA
This sequence comes from Hemicordylus capensis, assembly GCF_027244095.1. Lineage (NCBI taxonomy): Eukaryota > Metazoa > Chordata > Lepidosauria > Squamata > Cordylidae > Hemicordylus > Hemicordylus capensis. The sequence goes on from NC_069658.1 coordinate 74,683,804, forward strand.
AGCAGATGGGAGATCAGGGGAGGGGGGGGCAAACCACGGTTCCCTGTTACATCTAAAGGAATCCATAGAGGGCTTGTCTAATTTTAAAGGGAGGGGGTGGTTGACTGTTTTCTAATGCCATCTTGCTTTATGTCCTCATAGATAATGGCTCTAATCCAGCTGCATTTGCAAGCAAAACACTTAAGGGACTCCGATGGTAATACATACCCCTATCTTCATTGCAAGATTCTGCTAGAATGTGAGGTCTGTATGGACATTGCAATATGGAAACATATTTAGATATGTCAACATTAGTGGCAAGTGTATAAGCCTGTTTCCACATGTACACCTTCCTTGCTAATCTGAGGTATTTACCTCTTGGAAGGCAAGAAGCTCAATCAAGACCAGTCATCCAGATTTTAATGGGCAGACACAGTTAGCAGGGTGATGGTCCTGCCACAGCCGTGGTAAACCTTCCATTGAAACCATACAATGATACTTGTAACATGATGGTCGTAACTATGCTGTGGCAGTCAGATCATTTGAAATTCAAAACCTTAGAAATCACAGGTAGAAACTTTTGTAAACAGTGCAATATCTAGCAGTTGGGGTGGGTGGGAGATTCAAATCTGATAAGCTCCCTGAAAAACATTTATGAACTGATCTTACTACAGAATCCTGGGGCTGCTATAATGCTGGGTTTAAATTTAAATATAGTTCTGCATATGAAATAGATTTTTGTTGCAATGATAAAGATCTGTTTTCAACGCTAGTATTAAAGTATCATGAGCAAGGTACAGCAATGGATGTTGCTTTAACCAGCATGAGAATTGCTGAGACATTCCACATGTCAGATTCCCATGCTATATTACTCTGCAGCAAAAGAGAAGCTATAGTGCATGCTGAAAGGCATTCCTCCCTTTGGATTAGAATGACTTCAGGCAGCAGGATGCAGAAAAATAGCTTTACTGAAAACACTCTAAGCACTTGAAAGACAGAGGAGACCCTGGGAGGCTTTCACTAAGTCATAAATCCCAGTTAATTTGGGTCGGTTTATACACATGCATTTATTTTACTGCTTTTCTGCATGTTGCTCAAGAACAATTGGCTATGCAATTGTATAGACCACGTTTCTTCATTGTAAGGTGGAAGAGGAGGGCCCCCATCAACCCCAAGTGTCATTCTTTGACTAATTGTGTATTGGGCCTGTGTGAACATAGGAACATAAGAAGCTGCCATATACTGAGTCAGACTGTAGGTCTATCTAGCTCAGTATTGACTACACAGTCTGGCAGCAGCTCCTACAGGGTTGCAGGCAGGTGTCCCTTTCAGCCCTATCTTGGAGATGCCAGGGAGGGAACTTGGAACCTTCTGCTCTTCCCAGAGCGGCTCCATCCCCTAAGAGGAATATCTTACAGTGTTCACACATCCAAGTCTCCCATTCATATGCAATCAGGGCAGACCCTGCTTAGCTAAGGGGGGAGGTCATGCTTGCTACCACAAGACCAGGTCTTCTCTGAAGCTTCAGCCAATGCCCCCTGGCACTGCGGAAGTGACTGTTGTCACTGTGCAGTGCTGTACTTTGCCCAGGACTGGGTGGGGGTCCTTTAAGGGATACAGAGCCCTCTTGCCCCTGATCCATCATGGAAGGCATGCACAGAGTGCTGGGAAGTGTAACCCATCCTAGTGGTTTCCTCCTAGAGCTCTTAAGAGAGGGGTCCGTCTCTTTTAAAGAACATCCCGCCCCCAGCACTGAGGAAAGTGTGGAAGTCAGCACAGTGGGAAATGGCTCTCACATTGAAGGTTTTTCACCAAAATGACCTCCTCTTTAAAAATAGTGAAGATCACTGGCATAGAAGAAGAGAACATCTTCTTCACCATGAGTCTCATCACCCACTGAGATCATCTGGAGAGGTTTGTCTACAGTTGCCACCGGCTTGTCTGGTGGTCACACAGGGACAGGCCTTGTCTGTTGTTGCCCCGAGACTCTAGAATGCACGCCCTGCTGAAATAAGAGCCTCCCCATCCCTGGCAACATTTTAAGAGTACTTAAAGACTTATCTCTTCACCCAAGCTTTTTTAATTTGACCATGATTTTAAATTGTTTTAGGGTTTTTATTTTCTGTTTTTTAACATGTTTTATGTTGTAATCCACACAGAGACAATAGTTGGGGGCAGTGTACAAATCTGATGAATGAATAAATAAATAAAAATAAAATAAAATAGAGCAATGTTGTGTGGGAACATATCTGAAAAATTTACTAAAACTATAACTCAGCGAGGGAGCACTCTGAGAAGGTTACTTGACTAGTCGCCATCCTGGACTCCCTCCCATGGGAACATATGGGGAAGACGAGGCACTCCTATGGGTCAGCTGATGTCCCCCCCACTTCAGAACCCCAAAGAAAGACCTTGCTTCTCCAAGGTGCCTTTAACTGATTCACAACTCACTCACATACTCTCCTTCCTCCTATTCTAACTGCATCTACACATCTACACATTCACACATCTACCTTATATTTGTCCCTTCCCCAAAGCAGGAGGAGTGGCACCTTCCCTAATCTCCAGCAGGTATACACATATTCCCCACCCATCAAAAAACCTTCTCCTAACAATTAGATCTCATGGATAAGACACCAACAACTGACCACTCTGGACTATTAACCAACAATCTGCCTAACAAAGGAATAATCTGGCTATAAGAACAGTAGTGCTTCAGAGTTATCTCCCCACTGGGCTACTAACTGAAGCCTGGATGTTGCCAAACACAGGACTGGAGGATTAATAGGCTGGTGGATTGGGACTGGCTAAGGCATTGTGAGTGAAAGGTGTGGCGTCCTGGTATTAGCATGACTTCCTGGTATTAGCATGACATTTATATACCACCCACTACCAAAGTCTCCAGGCAGTATACAAAAAAACCCCCAAAATGCCACGCTTGTCAAAAATGTTTTCAAAGCAGTTTACATAGAATGAATGAATAAATAAATAAATATGGTCCCCAAACAGCTCACAATTTAAAACAAAACATGAGCCACTGAAAAATTCTGTCTTGGGGATGGATAAGGCCAGTTACTCCCCCACTGCTAAATACAAGAGAACCACCACTTGAAAAGGTGCCTCTTTGTTCAGTTAGCAGGGTCTAGTGCTCTTATGCAGAATTGGGCCTGCTTAAACCCACTGAAACCCATAGGCTTAGGCATACCCAATTCTGCACTATGATTAGGCTATTTGTGATCAGGATTGCAGCTGTGCAGCCCCATCTTTAGAGTTGCCCACTGAGCAGAACAAAAGCAGTCTAATGGGCTGCTATGGTACCCGTAACAGCAGCTTTATGTACAGAAATAGGTAAGCAGAATTCTGTATCATGCTCTTGTCCAAGTCACCACTATAGTGATGAGTTGAAAAAGTTGACAATTCTATTGCTCCTTTGCACATTTACTTTAAATTAAGTCCTGCAAGTTCAATGGAACCTGCATCCAATTACATTTGCACAGGACTGCAGTCTCAATTAACTTTGCTGAAATTTAAAACTAACACCTCCCAAGCTGACCCATCCCAACTGAGCTGCTTTGAAAAAAAGGAACAGAGAGTATCATTACTAAATCACTTCCAAAAATGAAATCAAAGTAACTATTTCTACAAAGATACTGTTCTTGAAAAAGATAAAATATCCAGTCTTGCATAATTAAATGTTTTTTGAACAATTAAGGCACTCTAGTTTGTGCAGGAACAAGAACACAGTTTCTAAGGATATGAACTAAATAACACATTCATTCCTTAATAAAAATGTTAAATATTATTTTAAGCCACAAGTAAATATACTAAGCAGAGGAAATAGACTCTCCTACACAGAAGTTTGCAGTACAACCTACGCATTCTAAACAGCAATGCTATTTTTCAGAGTTCCAGCTTTTCTTAAAAACAACAACAAACAATTGGAGTGACTTTACTGTTAAGAACACAGATTATTCAATCATTAGAATAGTGCTCTGTAATCCTCAAGAAACTGGCAACAATATATTCCACAAAAATAAGCACTTACTGGTGAAAATGATTTAATTAAAATTCATTAACTTAGCCATTAAATACAGCTCTAACTATATCAGCTTAAAGTGATATTTACTTGCAGCTATCAGTCCACTTGCACAGGCAATATATATGGGCGAAGTCAAGATTAAGGGAAGGAAGAAGTGGGACTCAGAATCCTATGTTCACTCACAAGTCAGTCCCTACCCTGACAAGGGTGTAAGGTATTAATCCTGTAAAAAGACGGTGTACGCCAAAACACTCAAATTAGACAGTCCAAGACAACCATTCCTACCCACCCCCCACCCATTCCTGCTCTGCTCCCCTGCTCTCCCCACAGACAATCAAAAGGCAGCCCTGGGCAGCCGGACTGGCCGCCCACACGACTGCCGGCTCCGTCATGGAGCTGGCGGGGGCTGCGGGGATCGGGGGCCACATGGCCCCCGGAAGTTCCAGGATGCCCTGCGCGAGCAATTGGGGCATCCTGGAGAGACCACCGAGCCCGGGAGGCTGCTTGCAGCCTCCCAGTCGGGGGATCTATTCATGTGTCACCATACGCTGCGGCAACACACGAGCAGAAAGATGAGGTTAATGGCTCGCTCACTCCGTTATCCTCGTCTAAGGGGAGGGGTATTTGGGGAGGAGTATTTAGCGAGGTTTGCTGCCAGGAGCCATGTGGCTCCCGTTGCAGCACACGATTGCCCCAATGCGGGCTAGGCTCCCTTAGCCCACTTTTGGGCGATCCTGAGAATAGCCTCAGTATCTAATTAAAAGCCTGGGTAAACAAATGTGTCTTGACAGACTTTTAAAAAGTTGTCAGAGATGAAGAGGCTCTTATTTAGTCAGGGAGTGCATTTCAGAGCCTTGGGGCAGCAACAGAGAAGGCCCATCCCAACGTAGCCACCAGACGAGCCAGTGGCAACGGCAGACAAACCTCCCCTGATGATCTCACTAAGCAGTGAGGTTCATAGCAAAGAAGATGTTTTCTTAAATCCAAGGGTTCTCAGAAGCCTTATAATTATCCCACTTCAGAACTCAATTCCATGACTACAATTGGAGAAAGATACAGTGGTCAACACAGACCAGATGTGGGTGCACATCCACATGTACAAAACAATGTATTTGCATTGCCTATGGCGAGCATCAGCACTGCACTTTCAGAGAGGAATGCATCCCATCTGCACTTTGAGTCCACTGCATAGACTGGCCACCTGTGTGTTACAGGATTTGCAGTATACCTTGTGGCGTGCAACTGTCTTTGAATCTCTATCAACAAATTAGCCAGAAAAATGTTTCCATGGCAACATTTCCTGCTCATTACCTGGAGTCATTAGGACTGCAGCAAATAAATAATAACTAATTCAAAATCCACTCAAATTTGTAGCTGAATACATCAGAGAAGCACTAAAGGAAACCGAAGAGACATACAAATTATAAATGCAGTACACAAAAGGCAAGTGACTATCCAAGCACAAAAGGGGCTCTTGTTGAAATCAGTTTTTAACCACACAAGATGGTATATCACAAAAGGCGGTGGGGGGAGGGATGGGAGAACTGCCTAATATCTTATAAATCGCCTTACAAATGGTAACTCCATCATTATTCTTATAGTGCAGTAATTTCAAATGAGATCCTACAATGAGCAGGATCCATAGTAGTGTTGCACTCGCATAATGATGTTCTGCCAGTGTAAGGACATTGTTTAAAGATATTGTGTGAAAATAACCTCTGTTCCAGACAGTGCTTGTGCTAGTAGAAAATGTTGCTCTACCTCTAGTCAGTCCAACATGGAGCATTAGTTTGGTGTGTGTGTGTGTAGAGTCCTGTACATCTTCTGAGAAAAATTTCCACTAGTGGTTGTGCAACATTGCAGGATAGCTCAAACCTCTAGGAGATACAGTAACAGTATTTAGAGGCAGTTTTTGTTTGTTTGTTTGTTTGGTTGGTTGGTTGGTTGGTTTTTTAACATTTTATATCCCGCTCTTCCTCCAAGGAGCCCAGAGCACTGTACAACATACTTAGGTTTCTCCTCACAACAACCCTGTGAAGTAGGTTAGGCTGAGAGAGAAGTGACTGGCCCAGAGTCACCCAGCAAGTATCATGGCTGAATGGGGATTTGAACTCAGGTCTCCCTGGTCCTAGTCCAGCACTCTAACCACTACACCACGCTGGCTTCTCACACGCAGGCTCATGCACAGGCTAGGCTGCATGTAAGAACCGCCAGGATCTGCACAGATCCTGGCAGTGCCTTGGTGGCAAACCTGCCAAAGAAGTCGCCAATAAGCTGAGGTTAAGGGCATAAACATGCCTTAACGTGGGCTAACTGCTTGTTTGTCAGAGAGCAGCTGATCCCAGCTGGCGCTGACACAGGAACAAGCTTCTAGCCATGGCCGGGGGAGATCCCCACAATACACCGTGCACTCGTGTAGTGCACTGTGGGATTTCTGGGGGCTGGGACGCCAACCGCCCTGCCTCAAGCCCTCTCACAAGATCATGAGAACAGGATCTATGTATTTTCTTGAATTACACAACTACAGCACTAATCTGGATCCTGCCCTTTGTTTTAAAAAGCACTAGAAATCTTTTGAGCATGTATTTCCATTGGCTAATTTCCACAATTTAATGTGCATAAAGAGCGCATCCTAACAATAAATAATTATTGACTCAATATGTTGCCTGGATGTATTGAAATGCAAAAGTCATCACAATATCATTTGTAACATGTGACATATTTTTAACCTGCTGCCTGATTAACCAGAGCGCAACTTAAAACATTTCTAATTGATTAACCTGTCTCATTAGGTTAATCAATGAATTGATCAATTGGTCAAATAATTGTTCCAACTCTAGTTTATACACAGGTCTATCAACACAGAAGAAAAGCACATGCAAAAAACTGACTAATGTGTGTATTCTGGAAGTCATTATTATAACGAGTGTTCTTTTGATCCAGCAGCCCCGAATGCACGGCAAATCAATATGGAAGCACTGGGGTATCTTTCATAAAAGATGATCTTTCAGCAACCTTGAAGCTGGCATGTGCTCAGAAAGGACCTCCTAATGACAGGAATTGTCACATTTCTTCCTGGGAATCATGCACCCCACCTGCACATTGGCTCTAACAATGTACTAATCACCTTGACTATTTACAGCATGCCCATCTGTTAAAAGCACCAGTATTCTTCCCACTTGCAAGATGATATGTCAGTTCCAGTAACAGGTAGTTAGCAGAGAAGTGTGGAAGCGCTCTCACTCCCCGCAAAGATCCCTTCCTCAGTCCCTGGGATGCCATATGCTGCTTCTTCTTCCTCTTTTAACTGAAACCTATTGACACTGGGTTACACATTCACAGAGAGAAAATATGATACAGTAGGTGCCAAAACAGCAGATGGGCAAGGCAACAGGAACCTAAGAAGTGGATTAAGACGCCATGTGGCGTCCAAACATGTTACAAAGGAAGACAACAGGGAGGTGCACTATATGAAGGTGTTGACGGGTCTTCCCCACAGTGCAGCAGATTAAAGCAAAGCTGTGGTATAATATGTTCTAGGTTTCAGACATTATATGTAAATCACAAAGAACAAACTTCATAGCGTTTGAAAGTAGAGCGGCAATTTTTAGACCAGGTGTAATGCAATATTGTTTTGATACACATGCCGTTGATTCATTGCCACAACTTTTCTTTATGTATATCTTGTCTTCCCCAGAGAACTCAAGCTGGTATAGATGGGGTTTCCAGACAGTCACCCAGCTGAGCATAAATCAGGCTTGAGCAGCCCCAGTGCAGTGCTGCGGTTAAAAAGCTTCAAATCCCCTTGAAGTTCGCCGGGTCACTTTGTGCCAGTCTCTATATCTCAGCCTAAGTGACCTCAGAGTTGCTGTGAGGATAAAATGCAGTGTGGGGCGAACCTTGCGGATGCCCTGAACTCCTTGGAGGAAGAGCAGAGAGAAATGTTAATAATCACAATGGCTCAGCAATGTGAGCTGCACACCTGCTAAGGAGGATCAGAACTAATTGTGTGTTGCCCAGTGAAAATTTTGGAGTTCCTTCCTTCCCCACAGATTGTCCTGTAATTGATAGAAATATGGCCCTGAGGGTCGTGCAGTCCACAGGGACATACTTCCATGTGTTGCAGAACACTTCCAAGAAGGAGCAATGTGGGGGTCAAATGTTACCTATCTGCCCTATCGCTCATGTACAACCTCAGGGACATATTTCTACCAGTCACAGGTGATCCAAGGGGAAAGTAGGTACCCAGACATTTGCCTTCCCCATTGGGCACTCGGCATAGCCTTAATGAAGGCTGTCAAAGCATGCGCACTAGGGGTGTGCACAGACTGCAGTTCGAGTGGTTGTCTGAATTCAGATTGGTCCCCAGTCCACGAACTGAATCGATCCAGTTCAGCTGAACTGTGAACCTGTCCAGCAGTTCAAGGTGTTGCCGGCAGGGTGTGTGTGTGTGTGTGTGTGTGTGTACAGCAAGTGGTAACTTTAAAAGTAAAGACGCAGGTCCTACCAGCATGACTGCTGCTCCAGGCAGTTTCCTGCTGCAGTGGCGCTCCCCTAGCAGCCCTTGTGTGGCGGTGGCAGTGCAGCTCCAGCACTCACCTGGTCTCCGTGCACGAGTGACAGAGCCGCGCTGCCACATGTAGGCTGCTGAGGGGAGTGCTGCCGCAGCAGGAAGCTGCCTAGAGCTGCAGTCACGCCAGTCAAAACCTGTGTCTTTACTTTTCAAGGTGCCACTCACCACCGTCCCCAGTGGCTCCTTGAACCGCCAGAACGGTTTGCAGTTTGGCCAAACCAGACAGAATCGGTTCACTGGACTAGGAGTGCTTCTGGATCTGGGTCTCTCCTTGATTTCTCAGACTGTGACCAGGAATGCTTATGGATGATGCATCAGCTGCATATAAAAATGATTTTTAAAAAACAAACAGTGGTGCACATGCTGGTAACCTGATTACTGCAATGTGCTCTACCTAGGGTTGTATTTGAATGTAGTCCGGAAACTTCTGTTAGTGCAAAATCTGGCAGCCAGGATGGTCTCTGATGTGACTTGGAGATACCATATTACTCCTGTTTTAACATCATTGCACTGGCTGCCCACAGGTTTCCAGGCAAAATACAAAATGCTGGTGATTATCTTTGAAGTCCTAAGAGGCATGGACCCAGGCTACCTAAGAGAACATCTTCTTCTGCACAGTCTCCACCACTCAGAGATTCTCTGGGGAGGTCTGCTTGCAGTTGCCACCAGCTCATTTGGCAATGACTCAGGGTTGGGTCTTCTGTGTAGTCATCCCTATGTTTTGCAATGCACTCTCTGCTGAGAGGCAAGGCTGGACATCTTTGGTGGCCTTCAAGAAAGCCTTGGAAACACATCTTTTCCAGCAGGCTTTTAGTTGAAGTTTTAAATTAATTGTTTTTGATCATTTTTAGCTGTTTTAATTGTTTTGTTGTAAATCACCACAAGATTCACTATAGATATGTAAATAAGTAAGTAAAATAAAATAAACATAACCAGGGATTTTCCTGCTTGTACATAGTTGCAGATTCCTGCTTGTACATAGTTGCAGATGATTAATCAAGGAATAAAAGTTTGCAGGATGATCTGAGTCCTAATATACAATTCATTGGGCATGCACAAATCTTAAGAGTATAGTAAGTATTAATGGCTATAACTTAGGGGACAATCTAGCCAGAGTTAAATTGCTAATTCTCATTGATTTAAATGGAAAAGATTTAGACTAGAATTGCACATTCCACAGCCACTGTGTACAGAAACCCTGGTTGCCATTTATTCCTTCCGATGCAGTGCTAACGAGGGGCAACTTCCGTTGGAAAAGTGGCAGCAGAGAAGTCGCAGGTGGAAGCATGCTTAACCCTTCCCCCTATCTTTTTCTTCAGCAACTACCCCCCCACACCTTAAGTTGCGTACCCCTCAGGATTCTGGAAGAGGCTGGAAAAGAGGCTGCAGGATTCCAAGATTCTGGAAGCGAGTGGAGAAGAGGCTGCAGACATAGGAAAAGAAAGATGGGCCAAAGTCAGCTGGCAATGCTAAGCCAGCATCCATCCTCATACACATTCCAGCTATTGCTGGGCATCGCACAAATTAAGAGCATAAAAACCCTTCTGCAGTACACTCTGCTATAGTAAAATACAAAAACATTGCTCAGACAAATGTACCCAAGACAGTTCTGTGGTCACCATTGTACAGCAATCTTCCCACAGAAGTATGTTAGAAGAAACCATATTTGGCATGAGAAAAGGAGAGCGGCATCATCTGGTTTCTCCCATGATGGCGTGTCCATCAGAAATCCAGACTTGGCAGTTAACCAGCATTACTGACATTCCAAGTCAGTGACTAACATACTAGATGAGTGGTTTTTGTTTTTTGTTTTTAAATAGGGAGAATTGTGTCTACTGAGTGATTCCCAGGTCTGCTTGTTTCTTTTCAGTAGACACAATCAGTTCCACATGCAATAAATACACATTTCTTTTCTCTCTCATTTGTTTGTACAGGCTTTATGCCTTTCCTCAAGGCAATGTTCCTGTTATATGAATGTCACTACACTTTTTCTAAACAAATCACAATATGTTGTACCTTGGAACAGGCAAGACTTTTCTTGGAAAGAGCATAATTGCTATTGTGACTATTTTGGCAGGACCACTGTTTATGAGGAAAAAATTGGAACTCCCTTTTAATACTAAAACAGGGCTTGGGCGGGCAAAGGGTGCTGCCTACCACTTCTCCTCTGCAAGCAGTGCACCCCTCCCAGTTGTTTTTAGTTTTATTTTCCCCCTGGCTGGGTTCAGAAATCAGAAATCTCATAATCACAACAGCAAAAAATCAATAAAAAGTTCATGATGACAGAAAAGAAGCAGCTAGTGGTCAGTCGACCGCAAACAGCAAAATCATAGAAATGTAGAGGTGGGAGGGATCTTGAAGGTCTTCTAGGCCAAGCCCTTGCTCCGTGCAGGATTCTGCTACAACATCCCTGACAGGTGCCTGTCCAAACTCTGTTTGAAAACCTCTAGAGAAGGAGATCTCACCACTGTGTGAGGCATACTGTTCCACAAACAGGTCTTAGTCTTCTACTGTCCAGCCTAAATACACTTCCTTGTCATTTCAACCCACTGGTTTTAGTTCTGCCCTTTGGAGCAGCAGAGAATAAGAGCCTCTTCTCACGAGTAGTGAGAAGGACTTGCGGGCAGGCTGCAGGGAAGGCGGATTAAACCTACCTTCCCTGCAGATGATCATCTGTCCTTTCCTGGGCGGGTGGATCACCTGCCTAGACGACCAGCAGCTGCTCCTAGCTGCTCCGAGAGACAGGGGGACGGGACACGCCCCCCCCCCACCCCTGGAGCTCCAATAATGTACCGCGCACTTATGGGGATCTTCCCTCCAGTGGTCCCTCGAATTTTTTTTCATCTCTGTGCACAATGAATTTTGTTCTGGGCAGCAGTATCAAGGCACTGTTTGCCCACCTGCATGCAGAGTAGGGCTTTCCTAATTCAACCTAAGCGGGATCTAAAATTAACTGAGAGGACATCAGAAAACTTGTGAGTGCGCGCACATGCACACGCCTTATCGGGAACAGTGCCCTCCCCCCCTCCGAGTGTGCCAGCTGCAGCTACAAGTAGAGCTGGTCTTGTGGTAGCAAGTATGACTTGTCCCCATGACTAACCAGGGTCCACCCTGATTGCATATGAATGGGCAACTAGAAGTGTGAGCACTGTAAGATATTTCCCTTAGGGAATGGAGCTGCTGCTCCGGGAAGAGCAGAAGATTCCTAGTTCCCTCCCTGGCTTCTTCAAGATAGGCTGAGATTGATTACTGCCTGCAACCTTGGAGAAGCTGCCAGTCTGCCAGTCTGTGAAGACAATTCTGAGCTAGAGAGACCAATGGTCTGACTCAGTATATGGCAGCTTCCTTTGTTCCTATGTCACAACTGAAAATCTCCTGCCCCTTGTTCTCACCTGCCACACCTCTGTTAGTGAAGGAATCTAGAGCAAGATTTTTGTTCTTGATCAGAGTGCATGGGATGCATGGAAAGAGACAGTCTTTAGGGTATATGGATCTCAAGCTATTTCAGGCTTTAAAGGTAGAAACCAGCATCTTGAATTGAGTTTAAAAAATGAATAGATCTGATGAAGATGAAATAACCCCAAACAGTTATTTACTATGTAGTAGACATCATGTGATAATTAACTGGATCAAAAAGTGAACAGAAGTCTTTAATTTAGACTGAAGAGTGTCTCTTTCAACACGATTACACTTGTTTGGAAGCTGCAATGTACTGCTGATCATGCATAGTCGCTGCAAAATAGATTCTTGCAAGATTTTCACAGAAGAGGTTATATGTTCAGCACTGTTTTCCTTTACAGTCGTGTCTGAAAAATGTCATATGTGAAACAACCCTAAAAATACTAAACAACTTTGTTCTTTGCTTATTCCTCAAAATTATTAGACTTATGGAGACACCTGCTGGTTTCTAAACAAAATCCAAAGAACTGAGATTTCATTTGGTTCCTGTAACACTATTAAGTCAAATCACTACAATCTGAGTATGATCCACATATACCTGAAGTTTCAAGTTGCAATTCCAAACATACTTAGATGGGAGTAGGCCCCACTGAATTCAGTGGGATGTACTTCCAAATAAGCATGCATAGGGTCAGGTTGACCATTTACAAGCAGTGCAATGCTCTTTGTTAAGAGGACCCACTAAAACTGTAAAGAGTATTATTTACATGCAAGTTTCCTTATATGTTGTGAGGTGCATTTTAGGATTCCGGCCCTGCTTTATCCTTCCCAATTATCTTCTCTGCTTTGTAGTCTCAGATCTTAAGGATACCTGCACAGTGATTTTGCTGCTCAGGCTACAAGGAGAGTGCATGATGACACAAGTGCTCCTTGTAATGCCCCTGAGCCTCTTGATACCTAAGGCTGAGAATCAAAGACATTAAAAAGTACTAGATCCCCTCACCTAGATGCTTAGGCATCAGCAATTAGAAGGGGAAAGAGGCTATTGTTTAAGGACCAGGGGTGGCCCTTCCATGAGGTGAAGGGCCACCCCTTATTTGGCCATCAGCAACGCCCCTTCTGCCCCTGCTTTTAAAGAGGGGGGAAAAGAAGAAGGGGGGAAGATGCACAAAAGTGGGGGACAGCATTTGGCACCCTGATCCAGGCGCATAGAGGCTGTGAACTTCCACAGTCAAGGATGGGAGCAGGAGGGCTGCCCTCTATAACTTAGCCATGTTTTTATTTTATTTTAAATGCACTACTTATTTCTGCAATGCAGATTATTAAACACTAGTATTTTCAAGCCCGTTATGATAACGGGCGCTAGCTTTCTATCCCGTCTTTTCTGTCTCTCTCTCTCTCTTTCTGTCTCTTTTTTCCCCCCTTGTCCCCTCTCTCTTTTTGTTTTTTGTTTTGTTGTTGTCTCTGTTTTTGTTCTTCCTTATTTTGCTTTTACTTTTTTTGGGGGGGGGGGTGGATGAATAACGGCCAAAATGGCCCATGAGAAGGTGGCCGCCCCTGCCTATCGCCCTCCCGCGCACCCAGCTGCCGGAGCCCACCTTACCCGCTCCAGCCCGAAGGAGAAGAGAGGAACTCGGGAACAGAGCTACTCTCTGTGTTAAGCTGCTGCCCACACTGTCGCAATGGACGCAATAGGCGTCTTTGCGTCCATAGTGGCAGTTTGAGCAGTGACTTAGCACAGAGAGGAGCTCTGCTCGTGAGCTCCTCTCTTTTCCCTCGGGCTGGAGCGGGTAAGGTGGTCTTCGACAGCTGGGAGGGCGATAGGCGGGGGCGGCAACCTTCTCATGGGCCATTTTGGCCCTTAATCTTTTTTTGGGGGGAGCGGGGAAGGTGATTTTGGGCAGCTGGGAGGGCGGGTGAGCAGGCGGTGGCAGCGGCTGTGAGCGGGCGGGGGCCTCGTTGGCGGCTTCGCCGCCACCTCGCCCAGCTTCATTTTGGGCAGCTGGGAGGGCGGGTGAGCAGGCGGGGGCGACGGCTGTGAGCGGGCGGGGGCCTCGTTGGCGGCTTCGCCGCCACCTCGCCCAGCTTCCCTGTCCCCCGTCTTGGTCTTCCCCCGTCGCCATTGCCCTCGCCTTTTTCAGGGCGGCCGCTTCTGGTTGCCTCGGCCTCCTCTTGCCGTGCCTCAGCTCATGGCCGAGGTGGCGGCTCTGCCGCCGCCTTGGCCACTTTCCCCCGCCGCCACACACCGGCTAATGGCCGCCCGTGGCTGTGGGACACTGGTGTCTGAGGTCCTGTGTCCCTTGGGCTCTTCTGGGCCTGCGCTTTGCGCAGGCCCAGAACAACCCAGGGAGGCAGGGACGCAGATCCCCAACGTTCCAAAGCCACGGCCACTCACTTAGCCTTTTATTATATAGGATAGTGGCATAAATGTCACAGGGTATGTGAGTCAGTATGTTTCTGCACCGCGGCAACACACGAGTTTTAAAAAAAACGGGTTTGCAGAGCGCTCGCTCCACAAACCTGTTTAAGGGCAGGGGCACTGTAGCGGGTTACCCGCTTAGGAACCACCGGGCTCGCAGTCGAGCCCGGTGGTTCACACGATGGGAGAAAATCGGGCTAGCCTCTGCTAGCCCGATTTTCTCCCATCGTGTGAATAGCCTCAGAGGCTGTTCACAGGAACATGCAAAACTGGGCTAAGGGAGCCCAGCCTGGTTTTGCACGCTCATGTGAACCACCAGGATCGCGCCCATTCACGGCGGCAAACACACCTAACTAGCCACTTAGTTAAATGAGGTTAAGGGAGTGAGCACTCCCTTTACCTCATTTTTTTAATCATGTGTCAGCTGCAGCTGCTTGCCTGGGGGGACAGGGGATCCTACTAATGCACAGCACACTCACACGGTGCATTATTTGGACTCCTGGGGGTGGGGCAACACACGGCGGCGCATCACAGCACCTCGACCCCCAGAACTGCCAGGCGAGCCACAGGCGAGTCACCACTCGTCTGGGCAGGTGATTTGCCTGCCCAGGAACGGACAGATCATATGCGAGGAGGGTAAGCATACGTGTGCAGACACACACATATATGTGCCACAATAGAACATCATCCTAAATTATTTTGTTAAAGTGTTTGTAAATTGTGGACAATGCAAGTCATTTAATGGTACTGGAGAAAGACATGCTGTTCTGGTAGCTCCAGGTCTTAACACTCACATCAATTCTGGAGGATGAATACAACTGAAGGAAGCCCAGGCGGGTGCGCAGCTGGGGGAGTCAGTCATGTGACTTGCCTCTGGGCCCCCAGACAACTGTCTCCCCTTGCCCTATTATAGTTACGCCCCTGCACACACCACTCCCAAACCCGGGTAGAACACAGTTTTTGATTGTGTGAATGACCTCATAGAATTCAGTCAGTTGACCATGTTTATAGAATGTTAACCAAATCAGCAAAATGTAATTCAGCCTTTTAAAAACCAAAAACTTGGACAAAGGGCTAACTTGTGTTGCTCTGAATCTTAGTAAGTTGTCTACATGTCTTAATGGAGCTTTGCTGTCATTTTCTGCATACAATAACCTCATTCAAAACTTCCTTCCAAACACTCTTTATGAATGGTTTTTCCAACCAGTTGTAAGCCTGCATAATGCTGTGTAATTTTGTGTAAAAAATAATCCTGGTTTATTATGTGTAAAAACGATTTTAAATTTTTAAAACATTTAAAGATACACATACTACATCACAGTTATTATTCTGTATTACAGGATTGGGAAGATGGAGTGCTGTGGCTGAGGTCCTTATGACAGCTCTGCACAGGAAGTTTTTCACACCTGGCTTTCAGTTCGCATCTCCTCCGGAATGGAAGGTGTGCATTCACATATCTGCCAAATTTACCTGAAATCTCTGCGAGCTATCAGGGAGCACTTCACACACAATTTGGGGTTTTCACTGCATATTAAAGAGTGTAGTCCGATTTATATCCAGGGTAAAAAAAAAATCCACTTTTTATGTCAGTTTTTGGAGGGCAACTTCAAACTCACAGTAAACCTGCGGTAAAGCCTGCCATCTGGGAAAGTTCATGTAGTTTGTGGTTAATATTGCAAAGTGGAGTTGGATTGAAGAAGGATGAGTGGTTTACAACAATCCTGCAATATCGCCCAGTGTTATTGTGCAGAGACTGGAAAGGTAGCTCATCAAATCATGGTAATAACTTGAGTAAATAATTGCGTGATTAGGAACATATGATAAACCCTGGCAGGATTTTGTACATCTGTCAGAGGTGTTAAGCAGCGCTTTAATGCTCCAATGGAATACAACCCCTTCCACTCCACTCCCCTTCCTCAGCCAATTTCTGCAGGTGATTGTTTTGTATGATCTACTCCCCCCACCCCGCTTTCCCTCCTAAGAAAAACTTGTTTAAAAATGCACCTCAATTTGCAGCAAAGGTAATTTCAGTTAATTAGCCACCTCTCTGCTTAATTTAGTAACGATATCTTCTCCCAATTCAGTTGCAACGCCCTTTCACACCTCTCGAAGTGCAACGTGGAGACATTCAAATTCAATTACCCACAGGAAACCGAGGCGGGAAAGCTGCCAGACTCTCTGCATATTCAGCAAGCTTTTGAAAGGGGGGGGGGGAGAAGAATAGCTAGCACCTGACACGGCTTTCTCTCGTTTCTGCAAGAGAGCGACTGATGTGCGTTCCATTTGTATTTGGTGCGTGATGTCACGCCTTTGCCTTGTTCCTCTCCTTCAGCCCCCCTGTAGAGCTGAATGGTACAGTCTTCCATTCTCCAGCAATGGCTTATCCCGAAGCAGAGCCGATAGGGAGCCGAAGGTGGGGGGAGGAAAAGTCTTTTTCTTTCCGGCGTCAGCGGGTGGGGTCAACGTGGGCGTGCTGAGGGAGGCCGTAAGAAAGGAGCGCCGTTCTATGGAAGCTCCTCATTTTTGGCTTAGCCGGTGGTTTCCTGCCCTGGGGGTGTGTGTGGCAGCTGGCGACGGGGAGGCGGGCGGGTAGTTCGCTGGGCTTCTTTCTCCTGCAAGCGAGCCATTGCGTGCATCCCGAGGGTGGTGGTGCTTCCTTTCACCTTGTTGCTGTGAGAGGCCTGTGAGCGAAGAGCACGTGGCAGGGCTACAGCCGCATGTCGCAGAACTCTGGGTCAGGGCGTGCTCCAGCAGCCCAGGTGAGTTCTCTGGGGCCGCCCCGCCCTTCCTAGATGGGGAACGCTTAGCGGGCTGGTGTGGCTTCCGTGTGGACTGGGAGTGCGTGCCAACCATTCGCTGGCTTGGCTTCTGTCTGTGCCTCTGCTCCTTCCCGCCTTCAATGCTGCCGGGCCGGCTCATTTTGGCCGCTAATTAATATGGTGTCGGAGAAGGCGTAAAACAAGCTCCTCCTTCGCAGCCGTTTCCTCGGCAAGGAGGTAGGACACGATCCCCCGCCGGGGATTGCTGCCGGTCACTGGGGAAAGAGGAAGTGCGGTCCCTGCCTGGGACTGGGCGCCTCCCAATCAGTGAAAGAGAAGCCTCGGAGAGAAGTTAAGTCTTAACGTGAGTCTTGAGAAGTGCTGATCGAGGGGCCTAGATGCGACTTATTTGCAACAGTCACATGTTGTGTTCCAATGCGCATATCTAGTTCTGTTTGGATATTATGTTGTAGGTGTGTACAAATATCAAGGAGCTAACGGCTCTTTCGCACTGGAAGGAAAGGCTGCTGCAAATATGCTCTCATCCCAGCCCCTGGGGATAACTTCTGGAGGGATAGCCATGTTAGTAGGTTGCAGTAAACACAGAATAGGTAAAGGTAAAGTGTGCTGTTAAGTCGACTTTGACTCTTAATGCCCACAGAGCTCTGTGGTTTTCTTTTGGTAGAATACTGGAGGGATTTACCATTGCCTCCTCTCACACAGCATGAGATGATGCCTTTCAGCATCTTCCTATATCTGGGAAGTATACTAGTGGGGATTTGAACCAGCAACCTTCTGCTTGTTAGTCAAGCATTTCCCCGCCGTGCCTCTTAAGGTGAAAACACAGAATACTGTAGATCTTTAAAGACTTGCATGTTTATTTCAACGTAAGCTTTTTTGGATTAGTAAACTTCTTCATCATATGCATGTGATGCAATAGACTCTAGCCCACAAAAGCTTATGATGAATGTGCTGGTTTGAATGAGTGATGAATTCCTTAGGGCAAAGGAGATAACTTGCCACAGAGTGGTGCTGTGTAGCCTATATATTGTTTCGCTGTGTAGAAAAAGCCATGTGTTGGGCAGGCTGCCACTTGAGAAGTTGCACAGGGCAGTACTATAGCATCCTAATCTGGAAAGCAGAGCTGTGACCATTAGGTATGCTAAGCCACACTTGCACAGCTTTCTCCCTCTGGTATTAAGTGGTAGTAGTCCTTTCTGGTATTAAGTGGTGGTCACCTGCACCTGGGGAAATAACTGGGTTATTTTAATGGAAAATGTTACTTTAGATTGAGCAACTAGCAACCATGTTGAAATGACTGATTTATTATGTTGCTGCTTTACTTTTCAGATGTTGACACAATCTACCCATGGACAACAAACATAATTCTTGGACAACCAACATTAAATATTAGGATAGGTATGAAAGCTCCTGAGTAGTGTACTTCTCAAGCACATACATTACTGTGTCTTACATATAAAATCAAATACTTCCTACATTACAACTCTGCATTGATTCATATTCTTTATTATATAACTTTGCCTTTGTGTTGCCCATTCATTACTTTCTCCAGTGAATGTGGTGTCAGAAAAGGCATATAATAACTCTAGCTGACCTGTGTTCAAGAGCTAGTTACTAGATCTTTCTCGGCACTTCAGCTAGAACATGCCTTAAGTAGAAAAATGTGTGATCCCTGCCTTAAGCTACCCACACACTCAATTCAGTGTGAAGTATGATAATATGAGTTGGAAATTAGACCGGATCTTCTCTTCCAATGCTTGCCCTAAAATAGGATATTCTGTGCCTGAAGTATCTGTACTTGGTGTCTATAGCTTTTGGGCTTCATTAAGGGCTTCATATATCATGTACTTGAAACCATCCAAAAGAGATTCCATAGTCCTCCTGAGCAACTTGTTCTTTTGCCAGGTTCTTAAGTGTGTTACAGGGCATCATCTCTGAAGTCAAATAAACAGCAGTTCCCCCAAGAGGTTCTAGTTTTTAAAGCAGGCTCATCAAATCATCAGAGCCAGCATGGTGTAGTGGTTAGAGTGCTGGACTAGGACCGGGGAGACCCGAGTTCAAATCCCCATTCAGCCATGAAACTAGCTGGGTGACTCTGGGCCAGTCACTTCTCTCTCAGCCTAACCTACTTCACAGGGTTGTTGTGAAAGAGAAACTTAAGTATATAGTACACTGCTCTGGGCTCCTTGGAGGAAGAGCGGATATAGATGTAATAATAATAATAATAATAAACTGACATCAGAGCAAGAGAGTGCAAAACTGTTCTAGTTAACTATAAGTCTGGAGCTTTTGCTCCAGATTAGTGTTTTGCTACTGAATGGAACAATGCTTGTTTGTGTGTGCAACATTTGCACAGATGTGGTATGCACTGCATCTGTTTTAATGGGAACTTTTGGGCACAGTAGTGCAATAGTAAAGGTAAAGTGTGCTGTTGAGTTGGTGTCGACTCCTGGCGACATAGTGCTCTTCTGGAAATCCAGGTTTTTTAGTGCAGCTAAGTTTAACTTCTTAATCTCACACAAACTTGCTTGTTTGCTCTAGATGCTAGCCCCTGTTTTTTGTGAGCTGGGACTCCCAAAACAGAATGAAGCTCAGTGGCTGATGATTTTGGAAAAGTTGCTCCTCTAGCCTAACTTGTTTCAGTGGTGGTTGAGAAGTTTAAATGCTGCTTTGTGGTATTTGAAGGAAAGTATACAACTAAGCTGAATTCAACTTGAAAAATGCCGAATGCATACTAACCCTTTTACCTTGTAGGCAAAAGGAAGCTGATCTAGAAAATGGTGCTTTCTGTAGCTGAGCCCAGATCAAGACATGGCTTGATCTGTGGTAGAAGATGTTCTGAATGCTGCTGCTACCTTTGCTTGGCTAAAGATGACTAGGTAACTGTTCAATAATAGGTGCAGGCTAGGCAGTGGGAAGAGCAGTTTTGCAGTGCTATATATTATACCACTATGCTTTTTTAAAAATCACACTAAACTGTTCTATAGTCTCAAGGGCCAGGATCAAAAAAACTGCATGACGACTACCACAAGTATTTATATATCGGTTTTCAACAAAAGTTCTCAAAGCAGTTTATATAGAAAAACAAATACATAAGATGGTTCCTTGTCCCAAAAGGGCTCACAACCTTTGCACTCACGTGTTATTCCTTCCTACCATTTAAACAATATTAAAAATAAAATAAAAATGGTTTTAGTCTTATCCTAGCCATCCTCACAACAGCGCTGTGAGGTAGGTAGGTTGCTTTTATCCTATAATGTCTGTCTCAAGTGGGTGGGGGGGGACCCAGCTGCTGGTGCCTCTACACTGACCCAGCTTCCTGAGCTGGAGCAGATGGTCCTCCTCATACTTCCGCTCTCACCGCTGGCCCTCTGGAGCATGCTGTGGTAGCAGCACCTTTGCTGGCTGTCTTTTCACAGCCCACTGCAATGCTTTGCAAAAACCAACTCCCATCCCCTGACACCATCATGTTTACTGGAGGGAGTTGAGAGAGCATGTGCACATGTACAGCAGTGGTTTTTGCAAAGCATTGTAGTGGGTAGTAATCACAAGTTAGCTGGTGAAAAGGTTGCCACAGGCCTATAGCCAGACATGGGCCCCACCCCCTTGTTTTTTTCCTAATCACCTAAATTTTTACAAATTATATTTATTGTGGGAATTTTAGAAAGAATTTCTAAACAAAGTGACGCTGTGGGAAAAGCCCTTGGAAAGAAGAAGAGCCAGACATATTGAGGCTCCACAAGCAGTGTGGAGAGCCGGATTGGGTCTGGAGGGGAGAGCGGGCTTGGCCTGCTCTCCCCATCGATGATCATACCGCCTTCCCTGGGTGGCTGGTTTGGCTGCCCACACAATAACCGACTCTGTCACGGAGCTGGTTGGGGCTGCAGGGATCGGGGCATTCTGAGGAGACCCCCAAGGCCGGGAGGCTTGCTGCAGCCTCCTGGTCAGGGGGTCTTCTCGTGAGTTGCTGTGATGACACACAGTCATGAAAATTGGGTTAGTGGAGCACTAGCTCCACTAACCTCGTTTTAGAGGAGGAGTATATAGGCAGACTAGCCACCGGGCTCACCCGCTAGCCTGGCAGTTCCCACAACTGCTGGAAAGCGGGCTGGGCTCCCTTAGCCCACTTTCCAGTAGTCATGAGAATAGTCTCATTGAGTAAATAGAGTGTGTGACTGCATGAAAGGAGTGGGCTTTTTTGATGTATTATCTCTAAATAACTGAATGGTGCTTGCACTTAGGATGAGGGCAGTTCACCTAATGGAATAGAATAGGACTGTGGAGTCTTCAGACTACACTTCCCAAGAGCTCTGCAGTGACTTGTATCTTCGACGTAGAGACGAGGATTGTCTTACTGTAAAAAGGAAGGAAAGGGGAGGGAGAGATAGAAAAATGGTCTATAGCCTGGGAGCAGTTTTGTAGGAACTAATGAAGCCCTAGTGGGGAGTTGGGGTTGAAGAAGACTCCTGCAAAAGTGGTTTGGAAACAAAGGTAGCTGGGCCCTGGGATTGTTGCTAGACAAAGAGGTGGGTCTCATGATCTGTGAGACCCGCTTTTGCCGATACTGCAGGGAGAGCGGGCTAAACCTGCTCTCCCTGCAGACGATCTCTGCAGGAGCCCTGGGCGGCCATATCGGCCGCCCACACGATTGCCGGCTCCATGACGGAGCCGGCGGGGGCTGGGGGGAGTGGTGGCCAATCGGCCCCCGCAAGCTCCAAAGTGCCCTGCGCTAGAGTGCAGGGCATGCTGGCGAGACCCCCAGAGCCGGAAGGTGGCTTTTCGCCTCCCCTCCGGGGGTCTCCTCGTGAGGAGCCACGGCACTCACTCCGCAAACCCGGGCTAAGGGGCGGGCTACTTGAGTGGGTTAGCCGTTCAAGAACCACCAGGCTTGTAGCCGAGCCCAGTGGTTCTTACGATCGGGGAAAATCGGGCTAGGCTTTCCTAGCCCGATTTTCCCCAATCGCGAGAATAGCCCCAAAGTGATGCTTTGAGAAAGGCTTGCTGCGGGGTGGGGGGAAGGCCTAACATAGTTCTGAAACTGTGCCAGGCCTACTGCTGAACGGAGGCTGTGCTTGACTTTGGTTAGAGTGTGACTAATCACAACTTCTTGATTCTGGAATTCAGTATCTGTTTTAGTTGCAGATATTGACCACCGCCATTATGACTTTAAAGCAAACATCTATATCAAGTTTCTTTGCTGGAAATAAATTGAACAAAACTCCTCCTGCCAGAGGCAATGTGGTGGCGCCTTTACCAAATGAAGAAAATGCTGAATCCAACTCTTCTTCTATCAGCAGGCCCACTGCTGTTTTGGAAAGAGCATGCCACTAAGGAGTTAAGAAGTTCAACTGACTTTCCTGTAATCACATCAGCAGACTTGCTTGACTCTAAACCTGCCCAACCTCATCTGTCGTCATATCCAGGTACTAAAATATCTGGCTATACATGGAGGTTCCAGTATTCCCGGTTTAAATCATGGGAGTGGCTGGAGTATTCAGCCAGTAAAGATGCTGCATTTTGTTTTGTTTGTAGAAAATTTCGTGTTGCAAACTCTGACTCAGCACTTGTAAATACAGGCTACACTAACTGGAAGCATGTGGCAGACAAAAGCAAAGGCTTTTCCAAGCATGCACAGTCACCAGCCCATAAAAATGCATTGTATAATTTTCTGGAGCAACAAATACAAGAACTAATAGGAGAAGCTACTCAGATAAAAATGAGTAATGAAGTTATTGAAAATAACAGGTACTATGTGAAGTGTATTGCTGAAGTAATTCAATTTTTAGTTGTCCGTCAATCATCTTCCAGGGACAATTCAGGATGTGAACAAGGAGTAGATACAAGTGAGTTCTTATTGCTTTTTGACTTTTCTATGAGAAAAGATCAAAAACTGCAAGAAATTGAGAAGACAATCCCTCCGAATGCTAAATACACTAGCCTTGAAATCCAAAATGAAATAATGCACATCATGGCTAAAACAGTTGTGAAAAAGATTATGGGACAGATTAATGAAAGTAGGTGTGTTGAGTTATTGGCTTATGAAACTAGGGGCAAGTGAGGCATTGAAGAGGTTGCAATTGCTCTCTGATATTTTGTAAAGATGAAGCTGGTGGAAAGATATGTTGTTGTTTTAGAGCTTCATTCACAAAGTGCTCAGGGTATAACCTCTAAAATTTTGTCAACACTGATTGGCTTACAGTTAAATTTTGACAAACTAATTGCTCAGTCGTATGATGGAGCATCTGTCATGAAAGACTCATCTGATAGTGTTCAAGCTTTGCTCTCAAAAGAACTTGAGCGAAACATTCCATTTGTTCATTGCTTTAATCACTAGTACATGCACTTGAGGCTATACCGGAGGTGAATGAATATTTTGACTTATGCAAACAGTTGTATGTATTTTTTAAGAAGGGGTGTGTTGCTAGGGTTTGTAAAGGTGGTTCTTTAAAACGCCTGTTGGTTCAACAATGGACTGGATCCTTGGATTCAGTTATAGTTATACGTTCAGAAAAAGAATTCATTCTGTCTACACTCAAATTAATCAGTGCATCTTCTCCTTGTGAAAAATTTGGTCATCTGAAAACACAGGCTATTGGATTGCTCAGTTGTAGCAGTAACCTTTCTTTTTCTTTCCTTACAGAACTTATGGTGGAAGTACTGGGATATCTTAAAGCTGTAACATTACATCTGCAGAAGAACCTGGATATTGAGGCAGCATTGAAACATGTTAAGTGTGTTGGGAGGCTCTTGCAAGAAATGAGAGATATGGTTTTCAGCAACACTTTTGAAGCAGCCAAGAGAGCCTGTGAAACTGCTGATCATGAAGCACCATCAAAACATCTTCGTAGACTCTCATATAATTGTTCTGACAGTATTGGTGGTGGTGGTAACGTTGAAGAAAGGAGTGAAACTGAGCTTGAGTTCAGAAGGCTTTATAACAGTGTGATTAACCACTGTGCTCAAGAATTAGAAAGCAGATTCAAGGAGAGAGATAGTACTGTTATAGTAGCAGCCTGCAAGCATTTGCTCCAGCATGGCAATAAAGAAAATTTGAATCCACTATGTGAAATATTGAAACACAACTTGGACAACTGTGAAAAGCTGGTAGACTTGCATTTGGAGCTTCAGTTGGCAGAATCTCTTATTAAAGAGAGACTATCATTGGTGCAATTTGCTGATGAATTCACACAGTTTAGATCTGCATTTCCTGGAATTAATCTTTTGGTTGAGGCTGCCTTGATAATTCTGGGCAGTACAACAGATGAAAGCTGCTTTTCTCATTCAATGTCAGTTTTGCATCCACTGAGATGGTCAATGCTACAAGAACGTAAAGCTTGTACTACATTTGGCAGCATCAAAGACAAGAAAACTGCTGTTGTAGTTCTTGATTATCTACTAGTAGGTTATTGATTTTTTGTTTATTGCCACCAATAAAAAAGATGAAGTTGCTTAGTTAACACTTGAATATATATGAGTTGTTTAAAATTTTTTATATGTAAACCATTTAAAAACTTAATCATTTTAATTGTGAATTTTTATTGAATGCAAGGAATTATTTTAGAGAATTGCAGCTTCTATAGACTCTTGTACTAATTTTACAAATGCACATTTTATAGGGCATAAAGAAAAGTTTGCCAGACCCAACTGCTTTCATCACCTAACCATAGCTGGTGAAAATACACTGCAAATTATTAACATGAACTTGTTAAAACAAATTATTTACAGCCCATGTACAATAGGAGTATCTTAGACTGCAAGTTGTCTTAAGACTTGCTTTTTGTGCTGCCTTTGTGAACATTTAGGCTAACTATAGATAGGCATGTCCTCTTCATTTCTAGTGGCAAGGAAGCATAGGAACAGCCCTGCTTGATCAGGCCCATGGCCCATCTAGTCCAGCATCCTGTTCCCACAGTGGCCCACCAGATGCCTCTGAGAAGCCCACAGGCATGAGGTGAGGGCATGCCCTCTCTCTTGCTGTTGCTCCACTACAACTGGTACTTAGAGGTATCTTGCCTCTGAAGTTAGAAGCATGATAGTTCAAGAACCCATGTCAAACAAATATGTGTAGTAGGATACAAAATGTACATTGACAATCTAGAGTTGTTAAACTAGCTCTGGCATTTCCAGAAGCGCCAGTCTTATGAGCAGCTGCTGGGGTGTTTTAAGGGGTGCAAAATGCCACCTTGGGGCCATTACTTACATCAGAAGATACATGGGCGAAAGAAGCATTATCTTTTGGGGAAGAGTGTATATAATTCTAAGCAAAATCTGACTGACCTTGTTGGGGGCTTAACCTCTTTCAGTCCACTCTGTAAAGGAGTAATTGAGGCCACGAATTGTGTCATAAGGTACATGGCTGAATGATACCATGTGATAGAGAGGACCTTCCTGCATCTTAAAAAGTGTGATCTGATTGCTTTACCTGAGGCCAATCCCAGATCAGACCACATAATGTATATGGGGCACTAACTGCATTATTTCTGAAATTATGGACTCTTAGCAATAAAGCCATCTCAACAGATACGGCTTGTTTCATCCATGTACTTGATGATGCAAGTAACAGCCCCAAGGTGGCTTTTTGAGGGGCTTGCAGCACCTAAATGCCCCAGCAGCCACTCATAAGACATAAATCTAGATCAGGTCTGCTCAATTTAGCCCCCCTTTGCTGCTTTTGGACAACAACTCCCATAATCCCCAGCCACAGTGGCCAATAGCCAGGAATTATGGCAAACTTGGAACGTGTCCAAGTCCTCCCACATATCTAAAGTGGATGGTGATATTAACCTTTGCTTGCTGCCCTTGGGCGGCTCTTTTGCAATCCAGGCTCACTTCTGGTATCTTGAGTCTAGTCAGGGAAGAGACAGCTAGTGGGTGGGGTGGTAAGATCAGCACGTACATATTGCTAAATGTTGCTTTGTCATACCTGCCTTTAGATATGCTTAGAGAGATGGGTTGTAGCTTGGGCCTGAAGTGCTTTCATAACTAGTGTGGTATGGGGTGGGGAATATGCCATTTAATAGGTGGGAATGTCAAATCCTACTTAACACATACAAATCTTAGGGCTGGCTTAGGTGGGGATCCAAAGATGTACTTTTAAGTCTGCACTTTAGAAAACTTGCTTCTTTTCCTTTGTCAAAGTGTGCTGGCACTTCATTTTCCAACTGGCACCTTGCTGGTTATTCCAAAACTTCCAGTTGTTTCCTTGGATAAACTGCATCTTTCCCTCTTGCTCCGAATAGTGGACTTGGCATCACTCTTCCAATCTCATCCTGCTGCTCATTCAGTCTCGTAAATACAATTCCTCTGCTGTGCTAGGAATGGGGCGGGGGGGCGGTACTAAGCACATCTGCAATGGCCAACTGTTTGCAATACCTTTAAATACTGTTTAACTTTGAAAACTAGGTTTTATGTATTGGACTTTTTAAAAATAACAGCTTTGTCTAATCTAAAACTACTGTCAGGCTAAACACTTGGAAGAATAGCAAAATTTAGATATAGACAATAAGTATGCTTCAGAACAAGCGAGATACAGGTTAAACCTGATTCTCGGCCATATCCATAATTAAATACAGCTACTTTGATAGATCCAGATGACATTCTTAGAGTGGAGACTCCATCCATGTTGGCATCACTAAACTGTCAACAGAACCATGACAGTCAAAACTCTGGATGTAGAACCTAAATGGTGAGGTAGTGCTGATGGTATATGAAGCCTCCCTAACAGAAACTTACATTCTGATGATCTTGCCTGTCCCTGTAAAATACTAGCCTTAAGAATGACAAGACCATAGTAGCCCTGAGGAAAGTCCCAGCATGCTGGACAGGGTAGTGGCTTGTCTCTTTGGAAAATGTGAACACTTTTTCTTTTCCAAAGAAAATGGAAAAATGCTCCATACATAAAGGATGTGTAGCACTACATTGCTGTATTCAAGGACCACTGCAGACTTTAAGACACTGTTCAGAAGCAGCAGGTTTCTCCTGTGACAGGGGGAACCTGCAGAAGTGCCGTTTTCAAACACCATCAAGCAGCCCTGGGGCACAGTGTTGCAGTTCCATAATGCTGTGCATCATTGTCAGTGGACATCTGTTGTAAAGGCAGGCCTGGAGTCCTCAGCCCTCACTGCAGCACCCCAGGAAAGCTCTCTAGGTGGTCTGAGCATTAAGTGGAAGATGTTGTGACTATTGGCCACCTTTTCTGACCATCCTAAAGGAACCAGAACCTCAGCATCTGGTCACACACAGGTCTCTGGGACAAAGCTTCCAGCAGCCTCAGAGTGCTATCAGTAGCTCTATGCCTAAATAGCAAAGGTACCCATCCAATCTCATGTTATCATACACCTTGGAAAGAAAAGGTGCAGTAGGAGGAAGATCTGTAGCTCAGTGATAAAACAGGTTCTGCATGCAGCTGGTCTCATGCTCAATCCATGGCATCACCAGGTACTGCTGTGAAAGATCCCTCTGGAACCCTGCAGAGCTACTGCCAGGCAGTGGAGGTCACTTTGAAAATACCCTCATACCAAGTAACACATTCCTAGCCATGTAGTCCAGTATCCACTCTTGACAGGCAGTGACTCTTAAAGTCTTTTGCAGAAGATCTCTCATATCACTTGATAGCTTTAAAAAAAACAAACCTGGGGATACTGGAAGTTGAATGTGGGACACTGAGCATTTATAAAAACATATGCACAATTGCTGATCTGTGAACACTTGTGTTCCAACCACTTTGGCAATTATGTCACTACTATCCTAAAGGTAAAGTGTGCCATTGAGTCAGTGTTGACGCCTAGCGACCGCAGAACCCCGTGGTTGTCTTTGGTAGAATACTGGAGAGATTTACCATTGCCTCCTCCTGCTCAGTATGAGATGATGCCTTCCAGCATCTTTCTATATCCCTGCTGCCTGATATAGGTGTTTCCCATAGTATGGAGAACATACAAGTGGGGATTTGAACCAGCAACCTCGGGGTTGCATGTCATTTTCCTTCTGCACCATTAAGTGGCCCTATCCAAAAGGTAGTAGTGACATAATGGACAATAGGATTTTGATAAAGTGACATATGGAATGATGGGGAAGAGTTGGTGGTTTCATGTCACCTTTCTCCTTCTCTGCTTATGTTAGTCTCCTTTCTCCCTCATTCTCTCTTTCCTACCCACTGAAAACACTAAGTAATTAAAAGGTAATTAAGCTTCCAAGTGGCTGTTTTCTGTAGTGGGGATAGTGTGTATGTCTGAATTTTCTAAACCTTCAAATATCCCAGAAAGTGAAGGGGAAGTGTGGATTTTGGAATATGAACAACCAACTCACAGCACACACTTGGAAATTATGTATATATAAATATGAAAGATACAGAGAAGCCTCCAATTCTAATACAGCTGTTCATTGAAAATTAGACCACATAAAGTTCTTGAAAGAAAGCCTGTTTTTTCATAACCAAGTCTGCATGAAAATTCTTTACATCAAGAGCTTATGACAAGTTCTAATAAGAGATTCAATACTAGAATGAACAAGAACAGTATGTCATTGCTAGGCAAGTAGAGGCATATGAATTACAGCCCTCATTCGGGACACAAGCCAAAAAAAGTGAATTCAGAAAGAATATTTACTATTGCACATTTGGCAAATGCATCGACCCTTTGACACCTTAACTGGTACTTTCACTTTTGGAATCAAATAATTGTCATCTAGATGGTGGTCTGTCCATTGTTATAATCCTGGTTTGGTATTGGAACAGCTGTGATGGCTGTTTTATTTTAATATGATCTCTCTTTCCATTAGTCTAAGTCAGAAGTGGACATTTTTATTCAATGCTCTGGTCTCAAAGTAGGAATGCTGAGGGGGAAATCAGTGTCTCCTCCAGAGCGATCAGATCATTGTTCCATATCCTCTTAAATGTTCTTCCACAGTCATCTTCTTTTTGGACCAAGAACCATCTTTTCAAACAACATGTATTGGAACTTCTGTACCACTTGCAAATCAAGGAGCAGAGCCTATATGGTCCTCTGTTACAGGAATCAAGTCTCTAGCTTGAGCTGGGAAGCTTGTACAATTCTTATTGTCTTTGCATTGTGCTTTCCATCCAGGTGGTTAATGGATGTCTGTGACTTTTCTTCTATCAAACTGTCTTTAGATCCATTTTGCCTCTGCAAAGAAAAAAATAAGACATTAAAGGCCCTAATATTGCAAACCAATATATGCATATCTTGCTGAAATAAATGGTAGTTCTGTTCCTATCCACAGTGTTTGTTTATTTTTAAATTAATGGATGGATGGATGGATGGATAGATGAGAGAGAGAGAGAATTTTCTATCTGGCAGTGTTTAATAGTGATGTGGAATAAACTAATTCCTAATTTTAGAAGCAAATGAAAACCAATTCCTAGATACACTGAGGCTGTTTTCACAAGCAGCCAAGATTGGGCTAGGGCAGCTAAGCCTGGGCTTGGCTGCCCGTGGGAAGTGTTGGGAGCCAACTGGCTCCCTGTGGAGCATTGGCGGCAAACTCAGCTAAGAAGTCAGGCTCTTAAACAAGGTTAAGGGAGCGAGTGCTCCCTTAACCCCGTTTACCTGACCTTGTGTCAGCGCTGGTGGCTTTCAGCCAGCGCTGAAGCACTGATGGGTGCCCGCCCGGCGCTGGGGAGATACTCACAATGCACCATGCACGTGTGGTGCATTGTGGGGTTTCTGGGGGCCAAGGGGTGATATGTCCCGACCCCCATGCTGCCCGTTGCAGCCGCGGGCTGTCTGGGCACGTGATTTACACGCCCAGACCCCCCACCCTAATCGTCTGTGGGGAAGGCAATCGTCTGCTGCCTTCCCTGTCACCCACCCTCAAGCCCTCTCATGCGATCATGTTTTTGAAATTGTTATACAGGATTTCAAGATGTAGCTGTCCTGTTTCTACAAACCGTTCATGAAGATCTATCTTCCTATCGGTAATATACATTGCTACAGAGCACAGTAAATATGCTTTGGTTCTGAAAATAGTGCCTATGTTTTCATCCTATATGTATGGTGTGAGGGTATTTTTATTTTTATTTACTTATTGTTAAATTTATATACCGCCTTTCATTAAAACAATCCCAAGGTGGTTTACACAGAATTAAAATCCAAATTATAAAAATGACACAAAATATTAAACCCAAAATATAAAACAAATCTGATTAAAAATTTAAAACACAAGCATAAAAATATTTATTTTTTTGGCTGTGATGCAGCCACTTTGCTGAAGTTAAGCCAGACTGGGTCTGGTCAGTGCCTGGATGAGAGGCAGCCTGGCAACTCCATGTATGCCTCCTTAAGTTCCACTGTGGAAGAAATGTGAGATAAGCAAGGCATACCTGTGGCTAATCCTATGTGTGGCAGCTCTCGTGAGAGTTTGGAGAATTGCCGGATAGGCTAGCCATGGGACAGGTGGGAATGGGGGAAATGGCAGCTTCAGTGTGGCTGAAGAAAACTGTAGCAGGCAGCAAAACGGCGGTGATGGTGGCCAGGGAAGAAGGTGGTGATGGCGGCCGGCCGGCGGGCAGGGGAAGGAAGAAGCAGGGTGGGTGGGAGAGAAAACAACAGCGACGGGGGAAAGGGCAGTAGCAGGTGGGTGGGGGGCGCAGCAGCTAGAGGTGCAGATGCTCTGAGCCTGGCCCAGCTAGTACATAATATTGCCTCCAAGGAAGTTCCACTGAGTTCAAAAGAACCTATTCTCAAGTGCATATAGGACTGCATATATAGGACTGCAATTTGCAGCTTGGGTTATTTTAATGATTTGCCACCTGGAAACTTCTTTTATTCATCTTATATCATCTACTAGTATGTGTAAGCCCGTTGTAATAACGGGCTCTAGTGGGGGGGGGGTTCCCGCTGCCGCCTCGGGCGCACTCCTTGGGCCGACACCTCCGCCGCCGCCTCGGGCGCTCTCTCCGCCTGCCGTTTCTTGTGGCGGCGGCCGCCGCCATCGGAGCCAGTCGCCCCGCCACGGCCACCGCCTCCTTGGCCCGCACTCCTTTGGCCGAGGCCGCGGCTCCGCCGCCGCCTCGGCCGCACTCTCCGCCCGCCGCTTCTGCTCCTTCTGGTCTCCCGTGGCAGCGGCCGCCGCCATCGTAGCCAGTCGCCCACCGGCGGCCGGGTCCAACATGGCCGCCCATCTCCGCGCATGCCCAGAACGGGCGAAAAAGACACGGGCAGCACGGACGCACGCCCAAGGCTTTTATGGGTAAGGATGCTTAGGAACTAAGTGGGGGGGGGGACCATTTCAATGTTAGAAGAGGGTCAGTGTTCAAATTTAAGGAAACTAATGTGATGAATAATGAGTGTGTTTATTTTGTTCAGAATTTAAAAGAATAATAAAATATAGGAAACATTCTGCTAAACCTCAGAGGAAAAAATGGAAAGCAATAGACCCAAATAAAAATAAGCCTTTCCCCCCACCTTTTAGAAAATTTACCATGGATTACAATATTCAACAAACATAAGTACACAAATAAAACTACTCCATTACTAACCTGTTGAGATCCTGCAATGGTGGGGCACTGAGCATCTGAAGAGTGGGTTACAGGTAATGGAGGTACAAGGTCTGTTTTGGAGCTAGAAAACAAAAGGCAGTAGAAGATGTGTGGAACTGACAGAGTAAAAAGGGGTTTGGAGCTTGAAAAGCTACTTGTGTATGAGCAGCAATAACTGATGATGCTTTTATCAGCAAAAAGCTTCCTAAGCTGGCAGTCCCATGTTTTCTAGCTGACAAGTGCCCGTTAGGCACAGGTGCATAATAACTAGTGAGAACAATTGAATCACAGCTGCTTAGACATTACGCTATTTAGTTCCAAAATTACGAGTGAAAACTGCAGCCTGTTCTGGGAGTCTTTAACAATAACGTGTTTTTGAACTTGGAGATGCTGCTGCAGAATTTTATTGCCCTGCATTCAAGGGGCCAAACTACATATTATGTTAAACCCATAGTTTGTGGTGGTTAAACAAAATAAAGAGCGGGGGGGGAGGGGGAGAGACAGACAGACAAACACACACAGAGAGAGAAGGAGATCAGAATTGGGACTATGGTGCACCAGAAAGGGTTTTTAAAAAACCCAACAACCTCTCCCCTCATACCAGGGTGCCAATGAAAATACTTCTCCAACTCATCAACCCTGCAAAAAAATCATAGGATGAAACCTCAAAAAAACCCCACAGAGGCCCAGATGACACGCAATGTGCAATTTGGCCATAAGTCAGGATTGCTTCCTAGACTATACTTCAAGTCAGGTGGATATTCATTTCCAAGAAAGCCAATATCTTCTCGTGAATGGAGCATATTCTCCTTTTGTCACCACGGAACAGAATGACCAAGCAAAAAAGCACTTTTAATCACATCATTTGGTCCTGTATGTTAGAAGTTAACCATGAGGGGTGGGGACCTTAAGCTTTTGCCCCTGTCACAGTTCCAGTCTGGATCATGCTGCCCCGCCCTTTGCCCCAAGAGGGAAACTCACATTGGCACCAATGGGAGCTTCCTTCAGAGCAAAGAGCAGGGGGGCTGAGCCAGACCATGATGGAACAAAGGGCTACAGCCAGTGTTCCCTCTAACAGGGATTCCTAGATGTCTAGATTCCGAGACTACAATTCCTAGTCTAGATTCCTAGACTACAAGTCCCAGAATGCCCAGCTGCAATGGCTTTTGCTTGGGGATTATGGGAGTTGTAGTCAACAACATGTGGGAATCGCTGTAAGAGGGAACACTGGCTACAGCCCCCACCACAGTTCCATGCTGGATCCTCCTCTTCCCACAGCTGTTTCAAAAATCAAGCACACCAGCTCAAACAACATGATTAATGGAGTCTGCTATTGCTATGGCTCTTATTTAAATTTTAAAATACAAATATACATGAATGTCATGTCTAGTTACATCCCTATATAATATATTATGGACCTTTCCCATCCAACATTTTCCTGAGGAGCCAGGCAGGAAACAGCAAATATGGTCATCATACCTGCCCCCCACCCCAAAATCCTAATGCAATTTGAAACAAAGGCAGAATACCCTCAGCAGCAGAGTCCTTGCCCTTTGCTGATCTCCACACACTAGGGGAGATCAGCCCCACGTTTTCTATGCGCACCTAATTCCTACACAATGTTTCTGAGCCCTAAAAGACAGCCAATGCAATACCAAAAAATGGACATATAACCCTTTTTGTTAGATATCTATTACCTTGTTTGTTCTCTAAACATTCTCAGTCTCTCACCATTCCCTCCCATAGTTGGGAATGTTATAATTCCAAGGAAATAAAAATGTAAATTATAGTTTGGGAAATCTGGATATAGCTATATAAAAGTATTTCACAGGTGGTTCATTTCCTCATCAGGTAGTTCCTTAAATTCCTGAGGAGGAGAAAGAGGCTCATTGTTTTCATTTACTGCACTGCCCTTCCCTCTAACAGGACAGTATGTCTAGTTTTATGCTTCTGAAAATACAGGAGGTACAACATCCTGTTAATAAAGATGAAGATTCTGCTCTAATCACAGTTAAGCATAATGAAAAAAGGAACAGGCCAAAGTGCAAGTCCCTGACCTTTCCCACCTAGCATTTTCCTGAAGAGTCAGGAAATATTGTAACAAAATGTTGCACAGTCATCTTCTTAAATAGTAGTCATGGTGATCCAGTGCAGGTGGAATATTTCTTTGTCATGAAACCAACCATTATGAATGACCAAATATTTAACATACTTCACTTCTGACAGAACAGATCTCTCGCCATCAGAACACTGGGATCGACGATACTGACGATAGCTTCGAGGAGAATGGGAGTGTCTAATGCGAATAGGATCACCTTGAGTCCTAAAGGGGAAATAAAGTTTGCAAACTCTGGTCAGCATCTCTGTGACTTGGTGTCAAAGAAGAAAATACAGAAATTGATAATCCTGGGATAATCCCTGTTCCTTTTAAGTTTTCATTATTTAGAAACAAATATAATTTAAAGTTAAAAATAAATTTTTAAAACATTTAATTTAAAAAGAGGTGCTCTCTTAAATAGCCTGGACCCAAGCCATTAAGGGCTTTATAGGTAATAACCAGCACTTTGTATCTCAACCAGAAACATAGCAGCAGCCAGTGCAGTTCTTTCAAAACCAAAGTTATATGGTCCCTGTTGTTCCAGAGACTAATCTGGCAGCCGCATTCTGTACCAATTGTAGTTTCCAAACTATGTACAAAGGCAGCCCCACATAGAGTGCAACACAGTAGTCAAGTCTGGAGATTGCCAGCATATGTACCACTGTTTTAAGGTCATTTACCTCTAGAAATGGACATAGCTGACATATCAGCCAAAGCTGATAAAAAGCACTGCTGGCCACTGCCTCAACCTGAAAAACTAGGAAGAGCTTTGGGTCTGGGAACACTCCCAAGCTACATACCTGATCCTTCAGGGGCAGTGTAACCCCATCCAGAACAGGCAGATTTAAACCATCTCTTGGGTCCTGACCCCCCACAGTCAGTACCTACTGTTTCTTTTATTCAACTTCAGTTTGTTATCTCTCATCCAGCCCATTACCACCTCCAGGCAGGCATTTAGGGAAGATATGCCATTTCCTGATTAAGTTGACATGGAGAAGTAGATGCTGGGTGTCATCAGCATATTGATAACACCCTGAACCAAACCTCCTGTTGATCTCTCCCAGCGGTTTCATGTAGACATTAAGGAGCACTGGAGACAGTATGGAGCCTTGTGGAACTCCACACTTTAGTTGTCGCATTGCAGAACAGTCACCAAGCTACACCATCTGGAATCTACTAGCGAGGTAGAAGTGGAACCACTGTAAAGCAGTAATACCCCATCCCACCTCCCTCAGGCGGTCCAGAAGGATACCATAGTCAAGGGTATCAAAAACTGCAGAGAGATCCAAAAGGATCAGCAGAGTCATACTCCCTCTGTTGATAGCCAGTTGGAGATCATCCATCAGGCCAACCAAGGCAGTCTCAACCCCATAGCCCACATGGAAGCCAGTTTGAGATGAGTCTAGATAATCTGCATCATCCCAAACTGCCTGGAGCTGAGAGGCTACCACCTGCTCAACCTTGCCCAACCATGGAAGATTAGAAACAGGTCTGTAATTAGCTAACTCCAAGGGATCCAGTGCAACTTTCTTCAAAAATGGTCTAATAATAGCTTCCTTAAGACAAGGAGGCCCCCCTCAGAGAAATATTTATAATATTTACCAGACCATCTCTGATAATATGATTATCAGATGAGATAAGCCAAGTTGGGCAAGGGTCAAGAGAACAGAATACACAGTCCGAAGTAGTTTCTCCACTTCCTCAGGAGTCACAAACTGAAAATGATCCAATCTAATCCCATAAGAAGAGTTGTGGACACCTCCACAGTGGACTCTCCAGTAAGTGTGGAATCCAGCTCGACCCGAATATGAGAGATTGAATATGAGAGATTTTATCCGCAAAGAAGCCATTAAAAACATCACAGCAAGTGACAAATGGTTCCAAGTTTAAATTCAAGGGGGAGGGGTACATACTAGCTCCCTCACAACTGTAGACACCTCAGCAGGACATGAAGTTGCAGAAGCAAGGCAGGCAGAAAAGACCTGCTTCTTTGCCGCCTGCACTGCAAGAGCATAGATCTTCAAATGTACTCTGTGTTGTTGCCGATCATACTCGCACCAAGTCTTCCTCCACTTGTGTTCTACTCTACCTCGCCTCTTCAGCTCCCGTTGTTCATCCAAATACCACGGGACTGTCTTTAAAGCAAGTCAGAGAGGACGTTTAGGAGCGATTATGTCTATTGTTCTAGTGAGTTCAATATTCCATGTATTCCATGTTTGCACCACAGCATCAACAGAATCACTATAAATATAAAGGAAGCACCACAAAACACTAGGTAGACAGTACTTCCTGGTGTTTCCTCTACTGCCCAACTAGAGAGAGTGTGTGTGTAGGCTGGGGGCACTAACTCCAGAATAATAAGACACAATGTTCATGGCTTGCATGTATGAAGATAAATCCTTTGGATTATCAGCAAAAGAAGTGTGTGGAAACTTTCCCCAGTCAAAGTGTACCTCCCCTCTTAAGCTGGGTTTAACTCAATGCTGGCATAGTCTTGGGTTCAAACTTGACTCCTAAGGCCATTGATTGAGTTTGTCACTCAAGTGAAGTCTTTATTCTTTCATCTTCAGCAACATCCTGCAATATGGAGATAATACTACCGGGCAACTTTTCAGCGATGTTGTAAGGATTACTAAATTGCTTCTCAAGTCCTAGATATTTGCTAAGTATCAACAACAAAAATTGAAGCATGCCTTTGTTTCCTACAACACTTGAGTGTCCCAGAACATATATAGGAGAACCTCAATAATAGCAGCCCAACATTCACCATTTTGCATATCTGCAGTCATGTAATTGCCACCCAACTTCAGTATTTGCAAAAATAAAAATAAAAATAAAAATAAAAATTGACAGTTAAGTGGTTAAGACTCTCATATCTGTGGATCGGGTATGGACAGAAATGATCTCTGAGGTCATTTCTGCCCACCATTTTGAGGGAAGAAGCAATTGTGTGGCTCATTTTTGTTGAAAAAAGTTTTTTAAAAGTGTTTTTTCACGGGGGGAGGACTGCAAGTTAGGACTTTGGGGGGCATCGCTGGACAGCTGGGGACACACGGAGCATGGTTGGGGGGACACGGAGCATGGTAGGGCACTCCCCCCTCCATTTCCCCCACTTTCAATCAGTTTTTTTCCCATTTTCGCTTGTATGCCCCGTTTTCACTGCCATGTTTTCGCCCGTATGCCCCGCTGCCTCAGGAACCTAACCTCCCAATTCCTATTGCTCTATGGTTTCACTATCCACTCCCTTCGCATGGAATGGAACCCCCAAAGATAATGGGGTTCTCTTGTATTAACAAAGTCAGAGATTAAAAATAAACATCTGACTTGGCTAACATAATGATGTGTGTGCGAGCATGCGGCTACATGTGTGCATGTGGTTTGAAAAGTAGTTTATTAAAGTTTGTTTCACATCTAGCCTGCAGAATTTTACCACTATCATTTCCTCCTGTTTAGTGATGCGGCAGAATTACATTGTGCTGCAAAATAAGATTGTGCTCCTGTCAGAAACACTTGCTCGCATCATTACACAGCATCCCGGATGCCCAATTATCAGAATGAAATGGAAGCTTCATGTGAAACAAGCAACTTTGCTTTGGCAACTGGCTGTGATAATGCTGAAGTAGGCAGGTCAAGTGGGTCAACCAGTCATTTTAGATGATCAGAGTAAATTTTAAAAGAGTAAATGAAAATGGGTGGTTTAGCTGTGTTTTCCCAACGCCTCTGAGGTTTTCAGTGCTATTCCATATGCTATTTAGCCAACTGACAGGAGTGTACCAGATGCCACTGAGAGCCAAAATGAGGCATGATGCTGATACAACTGTGTGTTTAAATATGGACCAGCCTCCCATACAGAGAGGGGTGAGGAGTTTAATGTAAACAGCAAAAGAGGTGTGTAATAGGTAAGGCGTATGGAACCCCTTTACCACCCGCAATTTACCTTGGGAAGTAGTGTTCTTCACTGTTAAGACCCAGGGCAAGTGGCAGCCCCCATCAACCTTAAGTGCAACTCCCTTACTAATTATTTATTGGGCTTGTGCAAAGCTTCAGTCAAAACTGAATACTCTGCACAGTCCCCCAGCACCATATGGAGGTGACCATTATTAGAGATGTGCAAATAAATTAGAGCTCGAATTAATTAGAGCTAAAAACAGGCCGTTTTGAGCTCAAAACAAAAGACCTTTAAAATAAAGGGCCTGTTCCGAGCTCAAAACGAAATATCTCCATTCTACTTGAGACATTTTGAGCACCATTTTGAGCCCTGTTTTTCTGGGGAGAGCTAGTCTACCAATTGGGGTCAGCAGGTAGATCAGCCCTCTACCCCAGACTTAATACGTTGACCTGTCTCAGAGGACTGGTCTATCTGCCAACTCCAACTGGTTGGAGCTCTCCGCAGAAAAACGGGGCTCAAAATGGTGCTCAAAACACTCAAAATGTTTCGAGTGTTTCAAGGTTGATTTGTTGAAACAGCCGGCTTGGGCCGCTGTTTCAATGAACTGATTAGAGGATTTTTCAATTTGTTTTGAACTCAAAACAAATTGCAAAATTCATTTCGTGCACATCTCTAACCATTACTACCATGCAGTGCTGCGCTTTGCCCAGCATCAGGTTCTTTAAGAAGCTCTTAAACACTCTTGAGCTCCTGCACCATCTTGGAAGGTGTTTATGGAGTGCTGAGATGTGTAGCACTTCCTAGAACTCTCCACATAGAGTTCTTGAGAGGGCTCCATCTCTCTTAAAGGGCCATCCCAACACTGAGAAAAGCACAGTACTGTGTGGAAGTCAGCACAGTGGGAAATGATTCTCACATTGAAGGTTGGTTGCTGAAGCGGCCCCCGCTTAAAAAAAAAGGAAGATTACTGATGTAGTCTGTCCTCAAGGCTCACTTCTAGTATTGGATCTCAGCTGGAGAGAGAAAAACCTATCCTGGGGGAGGGGGTGAAGAGAGAGAGAGATGGCACAGAGGTCCACCATGAGTAATGCAGGGTCCATATACTACTTTTTCTGTTTGCATTAGATCCCACACCAAGCTGTGATTTCTATATGAAAGAGGCAGATCCAGGATTAAACACAGTGATCTGCCACTGCAATGTCCATTACTGTACATTATACTGGGAACATGACAAACCTGACTGAAATGAATGGGATTTGAGAAATTCAAATTATTTCTGTGAGGTTTTAGAGATTTTCACAGTATATTAAGCCCCATATTATTTATTTATTTATTTATTCATCACATTTATATACCGCCCAAACTTTCATCTGTGGGCGGTTAACATAAAACAATTAACACACATATATAAAGTTAAAACAATTCAACAATTTAAAATCAATCACAAAATTAAAACCAACAAATTTTAAAAGGCTGAGAAAGCTTGGTTAAAAAGATGGGTTTTTAGATGTTTTTTAAAAATTGCCAGAGATGGGGAGGATCGTATCTTAGTAGGGAGTGCATTTCACAATCTCGGGGCAGCAACCAAGAAGGCCCATCTCTGTGTAGCCATTGTGTAGAGTTGGCGGTAACTGGAGACGATGTAGCCATTGTGTAGAGTTGGTGGTAACTGGAGACGGACCTCCTCAGATGACCTCAATGGGCGTTGGGGCTCATAGTAAACAAGACGCTCTCAAATACCCAGGGCCTAAGTCGTTTAGGGCTTTATAAGTTACAACTAGCACTTTGTATTTTGCCCAGAAACCTATTGGCAGCCAGTGTAACCCCATCAGCAAAGGAGTAATATGGTCTCTCCGAGATGACTCAGAGACCAACCTGGCTGCCGCATTCTGAACCAAGTGAAGTTTACGGACTATGTACAAAGGCAGCCCCACATAGAGCGCATTACAAAAGTCAAGTCTGGAGGTCACCAACAGATGTACCACTGTTTTGAGGTCACTGATCTCGAGAGACGGATGCAGCTGGCGTATCAGCCGAAGCTGATAGAAAGCACCCCTGGCCACCGCCTCAACCTGAGAAACCAGGGAGAGGTGTGGATCCAAAAGTACTCCCAGACTGCAAACCTGTTCCTTTTGGGGAAGTGTGACCCCATCTAGAACAGGTAGATCAAAATCGTCTCTAGAGTTCTGACCCCGCACAATAAGTACCTCCGTCTTATCTGGATTCAGCTTCAGTTTATTCTCCCTCATCCAGCCCATTACCG
Organism: Hemicordylus capensis; assembly: GCF_027244095.1. Classification (NCBI taxonomy): domain Eukaryota; kingdom Metazoa; phylum Chordata; class Lepidosauria; order Squamata; family Cordylidae; genus Hemicordylus; species Hemicordylus capensis. The sequence goes on from NC_069658.1 coordinate 74,723,737, forward strand.
CTTCCAGGCAGACATTTAGGAAGGGTATGCCAGCTCCTGAAGAAATTGACATGGAGAAGTAGATCTGGGTGTCATCAGCGTACTGGTAATACCCAGCTCCAAATCCCCTGATGATCTCTCCCAGTGGTTTCATGTAGATGTTAAAGAGCATTGGAGAGTGTATGGAGGCTTGAGGGACACCATACTTTAGCTCACATTTCGAAGAGCAACAATCTCCAATCGACACCATCTGGAATCTACCCAAGAGGTAGGAGTAGGAGCAGAACCACTGTAAAACAGTGCCTTCCACCCCCAACACCCTCAGACGTTCCAGAAGGATACTGTGGTGAATAGTATCGAAAGCCGCCGAGAGATCCAAAAGGACCAACGGAGTCACACTTCCTCTGTCAATTCCCAAATGGAGATCATCCATCAGGCTGACCAAGGCAGTCTCCACCCCATAGCCCACCCGAAAGCCAGTTTGAAATGGGTCTAGATAATCAGTTTCCTCCAAGACCAAATGCAGCTGAGAGGCCACCACCCTCTCAATTACCTTGCCCAACCATGGGAGGATGGAGACAGGCCTATAATTGCTCAGCTCTGAGGGATCTAATACAGTACAGGCTTCTTTAGAAGAGGTCTAATAATTGTCTCCTTGAGACATAGAGACATCCTGTCCTCCCTTTAACTTAATGTAGAAAATTAAGTTAAAGGCTTGCTGCCTTCTTTACTCTTGCACGACCCTCTCCAACAAACATCTTCATACAAAGCAGACAATATAGAGAACGGACAAAGTAATGGGCAGCAGATTAATTGTATTGGAATAGGAAAATGCCCATTCTCCAGTGAATAAACTCACTCTATTTTGGTATATGGAATCTCTCTTAATTGTTCTTCAGAGAGGCCAGATGGGTCCACAAGTTCTTTCCTGGAAAAAATTAGACAAAACAGAAGTTAGAGGCACTTGCATTAAAAAAAAAGAAGATATCTATTATTTGAGAATAATAGTTCACCCCTACAGTAAATATTACTTACTGAATGTGTTTCCATAATTCTTCCTTTGCTTGCACATCTGGACTTCTCCTATAAATGCCAACAAAAAGATACTATGTCATATATATAATCCTATGAATAATTCTGGGCAAACACAAAATCCTGAAATTGTACCAAACAAGAACAGTGATTTAACCTGTAAATATTTCTGTAGAGGTAATATTTCATGTTATTTTTTTGTAACATGGGAATGCATCTTTTGCCTAAGCCAGGGTTCCAAACTTTGGGTTTTCATATGTTCTTGGACTACAAAGGACACTGTGGCAGGATAATATGAGTTGTAGTCCAAGGAGCTGTAGGATCCAAGGTTGAGAACCCCTAGATTAAGTAGTGCCGAGCTGAGTCACAATTTGTCTTCCCCCCAGCATTCAGTAAAAGTACACATAAAAGACAAGATATTTTTATGAGAAGGCCAGTCAAATAAGAGACTCTTGAACTTCCTTCTTCTCCCTACTAATTAGCTAGATGGAAACCCAATACTAAGACAGGCAACTACAAATCCACTTCCCGCGTCACCAATAGTGACTGCCCCCACCCCTCTGAGAGCAGGACATCCAACACCTCACAGATCCCCTTCCCAGAGGGCTTCCACTGTCATTTTTGAGAAAGTAAGAAACAGCAGGAATCCCTTCTGAGCAATATGAAAGGGCTCCTACTGTTTCTTACAATCTCCATACCCCAGTGCAAATGACAGAAGACCTGCTTCTTGGATTGGTGGTGACTATAAATAATGGCTAGCAGGTGAACTAAGCCTAAATTTGTGGATCCCTGGAACAAGACCAAGAAAACCTGGGTTCAAATCCCCATTCATCCATAAAACTCACTGGGTGACTTTGGGACAGTCACTTATTTCTCAGCCTAATCTATTTTACAAGGTAGTTATGAGGATTAAAACAAATAGCCATGTGCACCACATTAAGCTCCTTGAAGGAACTGCAGAATATAAATGGTAAAATAAAATGAATACCAAACTTCCAACAAAAATAAAAGGAATGCCAAGCATCTATCTCCATATCACCTTCAGTGAAAAATCCCACAATACAAGAGAAATGTGGACCAGTTTTCCTTTCCTGTTGAGGCTATGGATTATTTTAGTGTTTCATATCTTCCAACCTTTGTATCACTGCTTTCTTCTGGCAGATTCTTCTCCTCCGCCCCACCCCAAGTGCTTTTTTCTCCCTAGGGCAGAAGCCTAGTGCATTAGTTAGTATTGTCAGGGGGAGTGATTTTAATAGTATCTTTCAGTCTTTAATGCTGAGCTACTTTCTTCTTTCATTAAGTCCCAATTCACACAAAGCAGCAGCTGTGAACTCTGCCCTTATCCCGAGGGACTGACATCCCCTTCTGAATCTGTAATAATCAGGCACCAGGATGCAAAAGCAATCCATGATTCCCCAGGATGAAGACTGAGTGAATTGCTTTGATAATGCTTATGTCTCAGCTACCATGGCAAGGAAAAGCCCCGAGGTCAGTGTTCTCAGCATGCTCACGTCCCATGCTATCCAGTAGATTAGGCTACATTAGTGGTTTATGAAAAATGGAATTGGGATTCATATTAGGCCCCTTTATTGCCAGCAACCAGCAAGAAGTAACAAATAAGCTAGATAAAAAGGCCCTTTGACTTTTCATGGTTTGTTAGACATCTCACATCATTCATACCTACATTCTATTGTTTGATTGTCAAGGTTGTATGTATACTGCAGCTCATTAAATATACACATGATGCACAGACCACACAGTTCATGTTCCTCACATCATTAGAAATAAATGTTTAGTAATAGTAGCTTTATAGCAAAACTGAATCCAGAAACCTGTGTTTAGATGCACAGATGCATACAAATAAAGAAGGCAGCTGGTGCTTCCAAAGTGGGGGTGAAACAAGCCCCAGCCCACCCTGTCAAGACATTCGCATGGGAGAAACAAAATTGGTTGTTTGGGGCGGAGCGGGATATACAGAAATGCAGACATTTCATGTTTGTGCTTTGAAAGAAAAAGGCTTTACTGAATATCAACAGCTGACAGCAAGGACAAGATTAGAGAAACATTATCCTTTAAATACAAGATTACAGAGAAGGGTTCATTTGCTATTTTCTGCATTATATGAAAGATTTCCTTTTCCTTAAACCTGTTTTCAAAAATAGAGAGATTCTCTTGGCTGAGCAAATTGCTCCATCATCACCGTACAAACACTGTGGGGACAGAGATGATCTTGGGGGCAGGAAATAGGCCCTTCCAAGGGCCCTAGGCAGTCACCCACTAAGCGAATGCTGGCCCTGCCAACCTCCAATACATTGTAGGTCTGCCCTGGAAGAAGTCCTTCCTTCCCTAGTACTTGTGCAAGAGTTTGTTGGACAGCACACAGACATCTTCTCCTTCCGCTCATTGCACTCTGGATCAAAGTCATCATGATCATAAAGGGGCAAGCTGTAGTGCAAAGTTATCCTTTACCCTGTGCAGAAGAGCTCTACTGCACAGTAGGCTCGCTTAAGGTGGAGCAGGGCACTGATTGCCCCTTGTGCATGATCTAAAACGTTCAGGAGAGGAGAGCTGGTCTTGTGGTAGCAAGCATGACATGTCCCATTAGCTAAGCAGAGTCTGCCCTGGTTGCATTTGAATGGGAGACCACACGTGAGCACTGGAAGATATTCCCCTCAGGGGATGGAGCTGCTCTGGAAAGAGCAGAAGGTTCCAAGTTCCCTCCCTGGCTTCTCCAAGTTAGGGCTGAGAGGGATTCCTGCCTGCAAGCCTGGAGAAGCTGCTGCCAGTCTGTGTTGTAGACAATACTGAGCTAGATAGACCAATGGTTTGACTCAGTATATGGCAGCTTCCTATGTTCCTGACTAGCTGCAGATTGCCTGATGTGTAGCAAAACTTTCACTCTAGATTCATAAGTGTTAGAGCAGTTTTAGGGCTGGATGACCTTGCTCCACTTGCTACGCTCTGTGCAAACCTCTGTGCTGCTACCGCAGCAAAATTAACCCATTTGAGATCAGACTGCCTGCTAAATATCTTCCCTTCTAATCTAAGAACAGCCTTGCAAAACATGTGAGCCACAAATTCAAATACCCACCAGGCTTCTATGGTAGCCTGTTTGGGCTTCACTAAACCCTGTTTTTAATGCCTGCCTGGATCTCAAGAACAGGGAGGCAAGTATCTTACAAGTCAAAACACATAGCTGATAGGCAATATCCAGTGGGGTGAGTCAGTCATAAATTGTATAGGTCCACTCTAAAGGATATGCCTAGTATATTTGGATTTTGTCCATTTTTGTTTATTGTATTCTTATTTCATTTAAACAAATATAACCAGCCACAAATGCTAATGTATACATTACTTTTATGCCTGCAACTGCCACCCTTATTAATAATTCAAATTGAATTATTTTGTACTTTAACTATAAAAATTTAATGGCTATTTTTAATTCTAAAAAGCCCTTTGGCTACACAGATGTTTGACTTGAACTCTTAGAAATGAACCTTGCAGCAGTAGAATGTTGATCTTTTTATGTTCATTGTTGCCATAAAAAGTAAACTCCTATTGAGTTTCTTTGCCTCATCTGCAGCTCACACACAAAACCACCTCCAAATACATAAATACCCTTTTATTAAGCCAACTAAGCTTTGGTGGCCAGTGAAGTCATACATGAGTAAAGTAATCCCGACTCTTTTGAACTAAATCTAAAATGTGCACATTGTAGGAAGACAGTGGTGATTTCTTTCCAAGGGCTTGGATCCAAAGATGCCCTTCTGCAAGTGGAAAGTCTGTTCCTCTCACAGAAGGGCTTTTTATGACTTAGTGGAAGAGTGTTGTGCAAAAAAAAAGTGACCCAGATCCAGGGTAGTTCCTCTGTTAGTGCAAGCATATGCACAAGCTCTTTTGAAGATCTTTTAATGGCCACTCAAATTTACACACTGCTGTCTGTGGCTGGCATCCTAAGGAAGCGGCAATGCAGTGAAAGGATCAGAACAGCAGCACTTGCACAGGGTGTGTGCACGTGCGTGCAGGCATACACATGTGCAAAGGTGCACCTAGGTCATTTTGGAGCCTGGACCTAGAGGCCTTTGGAGGCCCTCCTCCCCTACAAATTAAGCATCATCACATTTGGCTGGGCAACCACAGAACCCAGGACAGAATAAAGATTTGAGGGCCCTGAGGGGCTGTGGAGGCCCTGGACTTCGGCCCCAAAGTCCAGGGGTAAGTGTGTGTGTGTCTCTGTGTGTGTTTGTGTGTGTGTATGTAGAATTTTGAGAACCTCTCCCTCCCAAGGAAGTCCTCTGTGCCACCCAAAAATATGTCCCTGAGGGTTGTGCAGCTTGCAGGGACATATTTTCAGGTGGCACAGAGGGCTTCCAGAAGAGTCTCTGGAAAAAATCAGCCTCCCCACCCCCCATGTGAGCGCCAGTGCTTGTTAGTCTGAACGTGCTGTTATTCTGAGCCTCACTGCACTAGCGCTTCCTTAGTCAGGGTCCCAGCTTGTATGTTCCAAATTCACTATGTTTCACATACTGTAATGCAGCCCCCCAATAACTGTGGCTCTGCACCGTGAGATATTTTGCACTAGCACTTGCACAAGAGTTCACAGCAGTAAGTCATTGCCTCCTCCTGCTCACTGTTGTATGAACCCAAGCTAATGCATCTGTGTAGCAAGGTAACTTAACCTGTAAAAGATAATTTTCATGTTAGACAGCTTGATGCTCCACAGCAAATGTCTAACACCTAGAAACTGACTTCTGTACATAGATTTACTATAGCAAACAGGCAACTCTTAAGGAGACAAACACAGCACCTAGCTTGCAAACCCAGCACAACTCTTAGGAAGCCTCACCGATCACCAATTTTTTAATTGGGGGTGCATGAGCAGAGGGAACTTCTGTACTGAATCTGGGCACCCCTTTCCCTGCTTTCTGTACTGCACTGTCCGCCGGATGAGTGAGACGATGAGAGAAGCTGCTGCTCTCCAGCCCCAATTAATCTGGGGGGCTGTAAAGGGAGCAGTGGGTGGGCACCCTTGTGCTGACCACATGGTTCTCTGGAGCAAGGCCAACAGGTATTTGTCTATGTAGGTGAGTATATCACCATCACTTTACTATGGCTAATTCCATAGACTTTAGATTAGTTTAGAGTAAGGGTGTTTAGGACTTGGGCCATAAAGTCTTAAAGATGACTTCTACACAGTCTTTTCTTTTTATTCATTGTAGCAGGGCAAGTTTTCTGTGCTGTTACTACAGTAAATGTAAAGGGAAAGAAAAACCAGTCAGTTATCTTGCTAATTAAAAGCTAATTTTTAGTGTTCACGTTGTCCACAAGAGGGAGCCTCTACAATCTCATCTAAGTATCATTTCCTGAACCAAATTGAAATTATATATTTACATTTAAAATTAACATTTACAGTGTATATCCTTTCTGCTTCTTTGCAGCCTAGCTTTAAATTAAGAACAAACTGCTTATTTTTCAACATGTTTGTCTAATAACATTTTAATGTGGTTAAAATAAAAAATAATTCTTAAAAAAACTTGACCATGGAATTTTAATAGCAATTGCAATGACTAGGTGTGAAGATTTGCTCCTGGGAGAACAGAATTTATTGCAAATGTGTGTGTTTGCTGGCAACAACTTGTGCTATGTTGCTTATATTTAACAATAAAGAAAAATACACACTAATTTACTGTAGGAGATGGTAATACTCCCCCCCCCCGCAATTTCCCCTAAGGAAGAGTGCTTTCACTCAAAATATGCAGGTTTTTACCACCATTGATTAAGCCTGTTAATTTCAACTATTTGAATCAATGAAGTCATTTAATATGTGGCATCACCCTCTCCAGCTTACATACTCTCTTTATATTTAAATAAATATAGCTGACAGCCATATTCTGTTCTATGAGTTTCATTCGCTGAAAGTGAATTCTATAATCTAATTTCTGTGTGCGTGCGCTGCCCTTTTGAGTTCAGTGGATGTATCCATATATGCATTATCTTCAAGATCCAAATACCAATCACACATTCTTCTAACAAGTTGTTAGTCTGATTTTCCAACTCTTCCTACGGAACTATTTCATCAGTAGCAAAAACCGCTTAGTAGCAAATTTACAAAAAGTGATGTGGTGAGATCTAATCCCTTAAAAAACCCTACAAACAGCCATGCACAGAAATTATAAGACACAGGAGGGATAATAAATCTATTCTGGAAATGCATTTACACTTAGAGGCATCCAGAGGTCTTTCTGAACCACACACCCATATTGTTATGCACTGATTAAGAGGAATAATATTTTTGAGGTAACAAGGGTGATGGAAGGGTGCTGGTTAAGCAAAGTAAGATCTTGAGCTAGGCCTCAAAAAGCCTAAAGGCCTGTTTTTGCTAAATGACAAGACAGATTTCAGATAGTATCTTGCATTAGCATTCTGTCTTTTCACCCATGACCCTGAAACCGTCGATCACTCTCTCCTACTTTTTTCAATCACTCTATTCCTATCCTAGTTTTATTTCATTTTGCTACCACAAATCTTTAAAATTCTCAAAGACAAAGATTCTCAGGGATCTCCAATATGGCAAGCATGAAACCAATATGAAAAATACACAGGAACGCGCTCTACTTAAAAAGAACATTGTGTAGCACCCAGACTAAGTACCCATGACTAAATCCCATTGAAATTAATGGGACACAAGTTAGTCATGGTTATCTTATTTCATAGATTTCAGTGGTGCTTTGCCATGACTAAGTAGTACTGTAATGTTGTCCAGTGAATATTTTACTTAATTCATTAAGTTATTTTGGACTGGGTAGTCTTGCTGCTCTGTGGGTGCTAAATGTATGCAGGGGCATGCATAGCAACGGTTAAAAATACAAGAAGAGAATACTGCTTAAAACTAGTAATTTGAACTTGTAAATTTAGTAGTAGTTTATGAGAATCTAGGCCAATGTTTGAAAGATTACACTGGCAGGACTTAAGTAAGTCATCTATAGGACTTAAGTAAGGAATACAACAAACAAAACAGCAGTAAACATCTGGTTGCTCGCCCAGGATAGCAAAAGAATGTTGTTCAGCTTAAGTAGCACACGTTTTACAACTTATTTATTTGGACTGGAAATTTAGCTGCTGTAAGTGGCACTGGGCCCAACCCATCAAGGTCTAACTGCATGTGCTAGAGGCTGTAGGTGTATATCTGGCTGCTTTTTATTTCATTTTCGCTACAGGATCCTCCCTCCAAGATTTTGAAATCACCACTTGCAGTTTGATAGGAGCTGCTTGAGTGAATTTGAAAACAAACGTACCTGTACGAACACATGGATTTCTATAACACACCACCTGGGGCGGAGCCACCATTGGGCGAACAGGTCCAAAGAACCCGGGCCGCCGCCAACTAGGGGCCGCATCTCACGGCCCCAACTTGCCCCTCGCCCCATGTCTGGCATCAGATGCAGGGGGCATTATTTCACTCCCAAACAGGGCTGCACAGCCCTTTTGGGAATGAAATTGACTCGCACTACATTGGCAGAGTGGGCTGGAGAGACTCTCCCTGCCTTTAAAGGCAGGGAGAGCTGCTCCTAGCCTTGCTGCCAACGCAACAGGGTCAATCTCCCTTCCAAACAGGGCTGCGCAGCCCCATTTGGGAGGGAGACCATGCCCCCGTGCCTGACGTCAGATGTGGGGAGCAGGGCCAGGGGGCTGCGGTAGCAGCCGGACATGGGCCACCACCAGCCTCGCTCCACGCCTGACAACAATCTTGATTAGAGCACAGATAAGAAGATACGTTATTTTCAGATCTGCTTAACTGAGTACTGGAGAACAACTAGAAGATTGTTGTTAGAATTTATAGCATTAGATGTCTTATTAAAAGGATCAGGATTAACATACGATCGAGATCTGTGCCTGGACCGCCGATGATTGGGATCAGATTGGTTTTTCTCTTTTTGTCGCCTCAACACTGCTTCCCACTGAGGAGCAGAATCAATCATTTCATTGTCCTGCCGTAATCTGTGGAAAGATTAACACACTAAACATGAACTTTTGAAGAATTAATATGTTGAATTTTCATCACTACCTGATGATAAAAATTCATCACAGCACAACTTCACTTTATGAAGACTTTTTAATCCTCATCCTGTATCATGAAATCCTATTCCAAAGTATGAGTCATTACTCCAGACTAGTCCCATTGGTTACATTACATGTCCCCCAACAATAATTGCATATTTCACTTTAAGGATGTGAAGTGATGCCTCTGCCAAGCCTATTGACCTGTGCTGTGCACAACTCAATGTGCTACATTTTGCAGCACTTGGAAGGTGATAGCCCTGAACAGTCCATGCTGTTTTTCTCTTCTGGTTGATATGCTTCATCTTATGTTGGTATCTATAAGTTGTTCCCCAAGAATGACCAGGAATAAGCACCATTTCATCCATGCAGACTGCTGTTCCCAGTCTGGATGGTTGGACAACTGACAATAGCAGCAACATACATCATGTTGAAACACAGTGCCAATGGCCAACTGTTGTTCTTTTGTTGGTAGCTGTACATTCTCATCAGACAATCTAGACTGTCAACACATTCTTCGTCTCACTGCAATGCAAAAATATGAGTGGCTTCCTCTGCTCCCCCTTCCACCACCACATAATGCATATGAGTGCATGGCTGACAAAAGTAGTATGGCCTTGCCCTACATGATTACATAGATTACCAAGGTTTTCTTTGTCATCAAAGCCAACACAGACAACAGAGGTTCCATCTCTGGGGCTATGTCTGCCTTGTTATAGAGCCTCACAGGTTAACGTCTTCCTTAGGAGAGCCTCTGCCTGCTGTACACTGGTAAAAAAGTTGTCCTCACCACTCATCTCCAAGTTTTGTTCCATGGCTGCACAATATGCAGGCCTACTTGTCTTTGTGGTAGCTCTCCAGCTTGCTTCCCAGAGTTAACACCTCCTATCAGCAGTAAGATGCTTCTACATCACAGTACAACCAAACATACTTTAAAACCATACTTGTTCTGCTTTGATGTGCATTGCCAGAAAGGAAAGATCCTCCAGAAAGACTGCTCATCAGCTGTTTGATCAGACTTGGGAATGTATCACTGCTGCACAAACAAGGTCCAGCTATCTCCAGTTTGTCATTCACTCTTCTCTCCTGTTGAGTTGCTTTGTCATGGAATTTTAAGTAACCTGGTCTCAAGTTGTCTCTGACTCATAGTTGCATGGAAGCAGGAACTCTCCAGACATGCTTCCCACAGTTCCCGCAGCCTTTCACGATTGGTGTGAAACACACAGCCAGGATTAGCAGGCCAAAATGTGCTCTTTTAAGTCAAGGAGCTTTCAAATTCATTTCCCCCCCTGGATGGCTCTCATTCCATTGCATAAATGCATGTTTAGCCTCTCAATTGGTTACCCTAAGAATGATGTGCAAAATATTTTCTGTGACCACAAGTATGAAGTTTTCCTCTATTGTGTGTCTAATTATTCCAGATGCTGTCCCTCCATGTTTGTATAGGATGTCTACATTAGGCTGGTTGTAGTGTTATAGACCATTTTTTGTCAAGAAGAATAAGTATTTTTTGGCACAGAAATAACTGCTTCCTGGGAAGGAAAGAGTAGGGGTGGCAGGGCAAGAAGGAGACATTCAGCTTTTAGCAACACTTTTTTTAAAAAAAAAGTTCTATGCAAATTAAACAGCTAAGCAAATATAGTTCCACACAAGCCATTTTCTACTTAAATCCATTTTGTTGTAAGCAATGCAAATTATATGCTTTGTTTCATATTCTTGCAAAATTTACATACTCACCTATGTCTTTTCTTCCGATGTTCTCGGTTGGAATTTTCTGATTCACTACCACTACTAGTATTGCAACGAGATCGTGACCTAAAAAGGAGATGGATTAACAATGAGAAATAATTTAACATGTCTGAATTATACATTTAAAAGAGAAACTGGAGAAAAGTCTTGCCATAAAACAGTAACCAATTATATATATATTATTTTTTTAAGTCTCACTATGCTGAATGCTACCTTGTCTTGGTTACCTAATATTCTTTCTTCAGATGCATCCACTGAAAATTTTTAAAATACTTCCGTTAACATCCAAGCTCTCACCTTCTCCTATGGGGCTGCCCAGGTTCATTTTCACTCCCACCTGAAGGATGTCGTCGTCGTGAATAAGGAAACTTTGGTGATCTGTTGCGGTCATTGGGAGAATTATAAAGCCCACTAGGGTCAAAGAAGTGTTAAGAGTAAGCAAGAGTTAAGCATAAACATTAACCCTCCAGCATTTATAACAAATACAATGTACATATCTTCTTTTCTTTTTTTGTACCATTACTTTGCTGGCAGTAGTGGAAAATACTATGATTTTCTACACCATGTTATTTGAAAGGTACACAGATAAAATTTGGTCATGCTGAGACTGAAGATGTTATTGCTTTTCAGGAATAATACTGCACTGAATTCTTCAAACAAAAACAATTGCACAGAAACCTTCAGAGAATGCTTACAGAACACTAAAGACATTTCAACTAATGCAATTACTGTAAGAAATCATGAGGTTTATTAAAAAACACACACATTTTTGTATTGTGGGATTTCAACAGCAATTTTTCCTTATAATATTAAGGAAAAGGAGTTCCTGTCCCCCACTAAGGTCAATAGCAGCACAGCCGTACACAGGATTGCAGTCTTAAAATTTGCATATACTATACTGCATTCTCACCACATCTATTTTTTTTAACAAATTGTGCTATAATGACTAATGGTGGGCCAGCAAGCATTTCTCAGTCCATTGTTGTGAACAAACAAGTGGGAAAATAAGATAACTCACAATGATGAGAAGGGGCAGGACGGACCTGCACCATTCCTGCTACCCACTCTAAACAATATGCTTGCACACATGCGAACATAGTGCACATGACGGGGAAAGAGGGAGGGATCCCTGATCAGCCTCTTCACCCACATACACACATGAAGCTGATGGAGGGGTTGGGCCAGAGGAAGAGAAGTCTTCCCCACTCCCACGCACACATGCATGCAACAGATATTCTGGCTGTCTGCTCCTATTCCAATTTCTTTCCTCCTCTTCCTCCTCCTCCCCCAGGACTCAATACCCGGTGCTTTCTTCCCTCCATTTTTCCAGTGACTTGGGTTGGAGGAAAGAAGGGCAATGAGAAATAGAAGGGTTGCCAGGCACCTCAAGCCAGGAAGAGTCGCTAGCAACTGCTTGCAGGTATGCACTGGCTGAAGTGGTAACCCCAATCCAGCCTTCTACATATCAGCACTCATTTTTATTATTATTATTATTATTATTATTATTATTATTATTAAATTTGATTTCTATACTGCCCTTCCAAAAATGGCTCAGGGCAGTTTACACAGAGAAATAACAAAAGTCAGAAGGAAGCCTGTCCCCAAAGGGCTCACATTCTAAAAAGAAACATAAGATAGACACCAGCAACAGTCACTGGAAATACTGTGCTGGGGGTGGATAGGGCCAGTTATTTCCCCCCTGCTATATAAAGAGAATCACCATGGTAAATGATGATGTCTAAGCATCCACTGAGGAGGATTGTTTTAACCACCAGCAGCCCTCTTCTGCAAAAACATCTTCTTCCACCTACCCTATCTTTCAATTTCTATCCAGTTGTGAATGAACATGTGATTGATAGAATTCAGAACTATGTTAGCATGTCAGAAGCAGCAAAATCTGTAGCCATTAAAATGAATATTATTTACAGAGCCAATGTATATTAGTGTATCTATGTGGCATGGTACCACCACCACTGCTTACCTTTGTGGGCAGTTTTCTTCCCATGGTGCACTCGTTTTACTTCTTTGGGTTTCTGGACTACTTTCATTTCTTGACTTTTTAAAACTGAGAAGTACAGAAAAAAGACATTTTCTTTGAAATGTCAACTTTTTGTAATGCTCAAATTTGATGTTATTTGAAAATCGTACTCTCTAGAACTTATTCTTAGGCATTTGTTTTCCATGCCATATTTTCTACATAATTGCCTTTCACTAGGAAATAATTCATTGTGGGGAGCTGCTGGGACTAGATCCAGGGCCTTCTGAACTTTGTTCTACTGCATCTTGTGTGAGCCAAATCTGGTTCCAGAGAGCAAGCTGAAAAGCAGTACCTTTTGGGCCAAACTACTAATTCCTTTATACACTGTCACTGACAAACACGTTTACACCTGGAAAATCCTCTAATTTAAGAAAAAGCAACAACTATTTGGCCCCAGGCTGTGGGTAAGCCCTTTACTCTTGCACTGTTAATTACAAACCACTACTTTGGTGGCAATATAGCACCCTGGGGGTGGGGTGGGGATGTCATAATTTTCAACAGGAAAATTTTTATTTTATTTTTTATTTTTTTTTACATTTTATATCCCGCTCTTCCTCCAAAGAGCCCAGAGCAGTGTACTACATACTTAGGTTTCTCCTCACAACAACCCTGTGAAGTAGGTTAGGCTGAGAGAGAAGTGACTGGCCCAGAGTCACCCAGCTGGCCCAAGATCACCCAGTGAGATTCATGGCTGAGTGGGGATTTAATTCATGTCTCCCTGGTCCTGGCTGAATGGGGATTTGAACTCTGGTCTCCTCGGTCCTAGTCCAGCACTCTAACCACACCACCACGCTGGCTCAATGCCTAAAATACAACGCCTAAAAATAAATGTGAGGGAAAAGTTAAAGACCTTCCCTTCACTACAGGCCCAATATGGCTCCCCCACTTCAGTAGCTGCTTTTTCCTAAATAAGGAGCTACCAGGATTAAGCACATCCTTTAATGATGTGTTTAAGGGTGGCCCTTATCCTCCCAGGAACTAGCATAATTCCACCCACCCAGGTAGCACTTTGGTTCCCTCTTGTCTAGCTTTTCTATAAAAGCTTTCAGCTTTTATGTATTTCTTTATTTAGTATATGCGTATATTGCCCCAAACTCACACCTCTGGGCAGTTTACAAGAAATATATCTGGGACTTTGCCTGGACAGATTTTGGCTTTGCCTCTGTGGATGACTAAGAACTGCCCAAGTCTTTATACTCCAGAGCATTCTTCCCTCCTCTGCAGTCTCTGCTTGTCTTTCTGTGCCTACTAGGGTCTTGCAAGTTCTGCCACTACCCTTTCTTCTGAGCTCAGGTTTCATTCTTCAGGGACTTATAATAGAACCTAAACTCCTGGTTGCTAATGTCTGAAAGTCAGCATAATGTAGTGGTTAGAGTGTTAAAGAACGACCAGAGAGACATGAATTAAATCCCCACTCAGCCATGAATCTCACTGGGTGATCTTGGGCCAGTCATGGTCTTCTAGCCTAAATTTCATCAGAGGGTGGTTGCAACGATTACAAAAACCTGAATTCCCCTTATATTTTTTATATTAAATATGCATAGCCTTGATTTCACCTGTGCTTGAGGAGGCTTACAAGATTAAGCTGATTGGGTTGTAAAGTTAGGGAGGAGAGCTGGTCTTGTGGTAACAAGCATGACTTGTCCCTTTAGCTAAGCAGGGTCTGCCCTGGTTGCAATTGAATGGGAGACCACATCTGAGCACTGTAAGATATCACCCCCACCAGGGGATGGAGCCACTCTGGGAAGAGCAGAAGGTTCCAAGTTTTCTCCCTGGCATCTCCAAGATAGGACTGAGAGAGATTCCTGCCTGCAACCTCAGAGAAGCCTCTGCCAGTCTGTGTTACTGAGCTAGATGGACCTATGGTCTGACTCAGTATATGGCAGCTTCCTATGTTCCTAAGTTGTTCACTCCAACAGGGAGGATATCAGTCAGTAATTTGTCTTCATGGTTAAGCAAACAGTGGGCAGAGAGTGGCTGGATATTTGTTTCTGTCCGAACTTTCTTGCTCAGAAAATGCTATGCCATAGAATGTTCTGAGGTAAAACCACACCCAAGTCATTGGGTCAGGAAATGTGTATCCTGCAGGAACACTGGAGACATAGGATGCTTGTGAGGTAGAGCAATCCAGAGCTGAGGGGCAAAGACAGTGGAGGTTGATGGTTCCCAATGGCTGTGCTGAAGGAAAAACAGAAGACCTAATTGGCTGAAGTCCTCCATTAAGGGCAGTGTTCCTTTGGCAGGAAGGGATGTTTTAAAAAAGCCAAATTTCACATGTAGTTCCAAAATATCCAGTCCAATGTTGGGCTGCATGTCTAATATTATGTGTTTGCACAACATATAGCCTCAGCTTGTAAAATGTCCTACCCAAGAAGGATCATCAGTTATAAATGGCTCAGTGGGAGGTAGAGCAGAGGCAAACTACAGGCCAGTTTTCATTACCTTCTCAAGGCTGAAAAGGCTGAGAATACCAGCTATAGTCATTTCCGAAGTACCTTTCAGAGTCCAACAAAGAATTTAGCAAAGAGCGAAGGGGTGTACAGACTAGCATTCTTTGCTTTTATTCATTCATTCATTCATTCACCGCCTTTCATTAAAACAATCCCAAGGCGCTTTACAGCAAAATTTAAAAACAAGATTGTAAAAAAGACAATTAAAATATTATGCTAAAAATATAAAACAAATCTGATTAAATTTTTAAATCAAAAGCATAAAAGCAATACAGAGTACAAAGAGCAGCAGCAGAAACAATCAAATAAAAGCCTGGGCAAAAAGCCAAGATTTTACACTCTTTCTAAAAGCTGTGATGGAGACAGAGGAGCGAATAGCCACCGGGAGAGCATTCCAGAGTCTGGGGGCAGCAACAGAGAAGGCCCTGTCCCACGTGCACGACAACAGCGTCTACCTCATTGTCGGCACCCGGAGCAGAGCCCCCTCAGATGACCTCATCAAGAGGGTAGCAACCCTTGAGAGCAGGCGGTCCCTCAGGTATCCCACGCCCAAACCATTAACGGCTTTAAAGGTCAAAACCAGCACCTTGAATTGGACCCAGAAATAAACTGGTAGCCAATGCAGCTCATTCAAAATGGGTGTAATGTGCTCCCACCGGGCAGCTCCAGATAAAACCCTAGCTGCCGCATTTTGCACTAGCTGCAGTTTCCGGATATAGAGTGCTGTTATCTGTGACAGGTGCCACTAGATGCAAGCAATTTGCCTATTTGACTTCTGAACTGCCTTTCAGGTCCAGACTTTGCATTCATGAACTAAAAGCACAATCCTAAATCTGTTTCCTCAGAAGTAAGCCTCACTATGCATTGTAATCCTATGTGAATTAAAATTCCTATCCTATCATTTTACACATGTAATACCACTGACTTTGGTATCCTGAGTCACCTGTGGGAGTTGGGATATATACTGTATAATGTATTGCTACAGTCAGGACTGGAAAGTAGCAAACGTAACACCCATTTTCGAAAAGGGTTTCTGGGGCGATCCGGAAAATTACAGGCCGGCTAGCTTAATGTCGGTTCAAGGCAAATTGATGGAAGGTATCCTTGAAGATAAAATTGTAAAGCACATAGAAGAACAATCCCTGCTAGAAGAGAACCAGCATGGCTTTTGCAAAGGTAAATCTTGCTTCACAAACCTTTCAGAATTCTTTGAGAGTGTCAACAAGTGAGTGGATAAAGGTGATCCGATTGACATAGTATACTGGGGCTTCCAAAAAGCTTTTGACAAATTTCCTCATCAAAGACTCTTGAGAAAATTTGAACAGTCATGGGATAAGGGGACAAGTACATGTGCATCAACCAGAAGTAACTGGTTGAAGGGCAGGAAACAGAGGATAGGTATAAATGGAGAGTTTTCACAATGGAGGGAAGCAAGAAGTGGGGTCCCCCAGGGATCTGTACTGGGACCTGTGCTTTTTAATTTATTCATAAATGATCTAGAAGTAGAGGTAAGCAGTGAAGTGGCCAAATTTGATACCAAACTATATAGGGTAGTGAAATCCAAAACAGATTGTGAGGAGCTCCAAAAAGATCTCTCCAAACTGGCTGAGTGGGCTACAACATGGCAAATGTGGTTCAATGTTGGCAACTGTAAAGTGATCCACATTACGACGAAAACCCCCAACTTCAAGTATACGTTGATGGGATCTGAGCTGTCGGTGACTGACCAGGAGAGGGATCTTGGGGTCATGGTGGACAGCTCGTTGAAAGTGTCGACTCAATGTGCAGCAGCTGTGAAAAAGGCCAATTCCATGCTAGGGATCATTAGGAAGGGGACTGAAAATAAAACTGCTAATATTATAATGCCCTTATACAAAACTATGGTGCGGTTATATCTGGAGTGCTGCGTATAATTCTGCTTACCATATCTAAAAAAGGACATTGTAGAACTAGAAAAGGTGCAGAAGAGGTCAACCAAGATTGTCAGGGGCCTGGAGCACCTTCCTTATGAGCTAAGACTACAACACCTGGGGCATTTTAGTTTAGAAAAAAAGACAACTGCAGTGAGACATGATAGAAGTATATAAACCCATGCATGGGGTAGAGAAAGTGGATAGGGATAATTTTCTCTCTCACACACACACACACACATAACACTAGAACCAGAGGTCATCCCATGAAATTCGTTGCCAAGAAATTTAGGTCCAACAAACGGAAGTACTTATAAATTTTTTTTAACCTTTTCACATAATGCATAATCAACTTTTAGAATCTTCTGCCACAAGATGTGGTGTTGGCTACTAGTTTGGATGGCTTTAAGAGGGGTTTGGATAACTTCATTGAGGAGAGATCTATACTAGTCTGAGGGCTATAGGCCACCTTCAACCTCAGAGGCAGGATGCCTCTGAATACCAGTTGCAGGGGAGTAACAGCATGAGAGAGGGCATGTCCTCAACTCCTGCCTGTAGGCTTCCAGTGGCATCTGGTGGACCACTGTGTGAAACAGGATGCTGGACTAGATGGGCCTTGGACCTGATACAGCAGGGCTGTTCTTATGGAATTGGGTGGCACTGTTTTACAGTGATTCCATTCCTACCTCTCCAGTAGATTCCAGATGGTGTTGCTTGGAGACTGCTGCTCTGCTCTGTAAAGCAGGAGTTAATGTATGGAGTTCCACAAGGCTCCATACCAATGCCTTTTAACATCTACATGAAACTGCTGGGAGAGATCATCAGGAGATCTGGTGCGGGGTGCTATCAATATGCAGATGACACTCAAATCAATTTCTCCATATCAATTTTATCAGGTAATAGCATAACTTCCCTAAATGCCTGCCTGGAGGCAGTAATGTGCTGAGTAATGGATAGCAAACTGATATTGAATCCAAATAAAACAGAGGTATGATTGTGGGGGGTCAAGACCAGAGAGATGGTTTAGATCTGCCTGTTCTGGATGGGGTTGCACTCCCCCCAGAAAGAACAAATACATCGCTTGGGAGTGCTCCTGGATCCAAAACTCTCTCTGGCTTCTCAGGCTGAGGCAACAGCCAGGGGTGCTTTTTATCAGCTTCAACTATGTCAGCTATGCCCATTTCTGGAGGTAAGTGACTTTAAAATGGTGTTACCTGCTGGTAATCTCCAGACTTGACTACTCTAATGTACTTTATGTGGGGCTTCCTTTGCACGTAATCCAGAAACCACAACTGGTACAGAATGTGGCAGACAGACTGGTCTCCGGGATAACCCGAAGAGACCATATAACATCAACCTTAAAGGCACTGCACTAGCTGCTGATATGTTTCCAAGCAAAATACAAAGAGCTGGTTATTATTATTAAAGCCCTTAACAGCCTGGGTCCAGGGTATTTATGAGAGTGCCTCCTTTGTCATGAGAGCCTATTAAGATCATCTGGGAAGGTCCGGATAGCCTGCTTAATTAAGATCATCTGGGGAAGTTTTGATAAAGCTACCACCAGCTCGTTTGGTGGCTATCCGGAACCAGGCCTTCTCTGTGGCTACTGGGGCTCTGGAATGCACTCCCTGTTAAAATAGAGCTCCTCAATCTCTGGCAGTTTTTAAAAAGACCCTTAAGGAGCACTCAGGGGCGTAGCAAGGTTGGAGGGAGCCCAGAGACAAGATTTTAAAATGGGCCCCTCGCTGATATACACACACAAACACACTTCACAATATATCGTGCACGTACACTCACATCCCCATTATGAATACGGTGAATATCTAGTTCACATTGAATCTAGTTTTTTTACTCTGTGCTCCTGCCGATCTCCAACATAATTCATAGGGGGTGCAACATGTGTGGGTGGGCAGTCATGTGATGTGCCTCTGGGGGGCCCCTCAAGGCAGTGGGGCCCCAAGACGACTGCCTCCCCTTGCCTAATTGTAGTTACGCCCCTGGGAGTACTGGTTTTCTCAGGCTAATTTTTAATTGGTGTTATATCATACTTGTTTTAATCGTTTTATCCTTTTTAAATATTTGTTGTATTTTAACTTATGTACACTGCCTAAGGATGCACATATCAGGTGGTAGAGAGATGAGATATGATAGATAGATAGATAGATAAATAAATAAATAATAGCATTCTACTACTCAGCTGAATTTGGTAAAAGTCTGTCCATTAGTATGAAGAGACATTTCTGCACAGCGATTTGCAAAATGCCACTGCGTCTAAGAATATGCTCTCTGCGTTTCTGTCCAATGTGGATTTAAAATAGAGAATGAACTAATCCTGGGTGGTGAATTATATGTATTATCCTCCTAAGCTGCTTGTCATTTATAGGAGACACATTTCACAGTTATAGTGCTAAATCACAGTAGCTCTCTAGATACCAGGATTATCTACAGCAGAAGAGAGGATGGACAATTTTAGATTTGAAAAGGGTTGGGATGTGAATTTCATGGACCATTTCTGTTTTTTTTCTGACAAATTCTTTGTAGGCTGATTCATGACCAATAATCTTTTCAACAATTAACAAGAGGCTCAGCTCTGATGATTAGACTTAAAGGAGTGACTTGGCATGCATATTTTAATGTGTTGTTTGAGAGTGAGTAACGGAACTCCCCCATTCTGAAATGGTACAGAACTCATACCCTAATCTCATTAGGAAAGATATCTGGCTATCACCCTGGTCCTGTCACTGTACTATTTCGTAATATTAAATCTTTAGTCTTTCTCAATGATTGTGAGTTAGTCATCCATCCGATAGCAGCAATGCTCCTCATCTGCTCTAGCTGGAAATGCCAAACCTCACTCCACCCCCCTATGGCCAGATTGGCTCTCTAAAATTTGGGACATGGTTTTGATGGTCAAACTTACTAGCCTGAATTACTTCCTTAGATTTAGGGAAGGCAGGTCATTAGAGGATAATTTTGAGTTTAAATGGAATCTGTTTATCCACTGCTGGAACAATAAAACACAAGACAATATTAATCTAGTTGCTACTCTTAGATCTATTAGAGCACTGGAATAAGATTAAGTTACGCAGGCATCAGTATTTTTTCCCCCACCCCCTCCACTTTTCTTTTTATATTTAGGTTTATAAAATGACATATTTTAGTATTTACTTGTTTTTGAAAATTGCATTAATCATATGGTATGTGTTAAAAGAGAGAATGAATGAGATTTTGCTATATATGCCATGTTTTGATTATTTGTTTTCAGCTATGTAATGCGATATTGAGAAAATAACATTGACTGGAAACATAAAGGAAAAAAGACATAGGCACAAACAGATTTCAGGAGCACAAGGAATTGTATAATTGCATAGATATTGGATGAAGAGAATCTGTCCCTCTCTACTTCATAAGCAGAGCTTTCCATAAAATATATAGAACACAGACTGAATACGTGGTCTATAAGAATACCATCTCCCTTACCAGGATCCCTCTCAGGGGGTGTTAATTCTTGGCTATGGGAGTTGGTTAACTCCTTGCTACATGAGGTTTCGTGCCAGCAGCCCTTAAAGAGGCGATAGTTCGCCCTCACTTGAAGAAACCCTCCCTGGACCCTGAGGTCCTTGACAACTATAGACCGATATCCAACCTCCCTTTTTTAGCGAAGGTCTTAGAGAGGGTTTTATGTGCCCAGCTTGAGAGCGTCTTGGAAGAAACTAGTTATCTTAATTCTTATCAGTCAGGTTTCAGTCCTTGGCATAGCACAAAGACAGCATTGGTCACTCTGGTAGATGACCTTCTTTGGGACTTTGACGAGGGTAGTGTCCCTCGCTTGGTCCTTTTAGATCTCTCAGCGGCTTTTGACACTATCAATCATGCTATCCTTCTTGACCGCCTGCGTGGGTTGGGTATCGGGGGCACTGTCTTACAGTGGTTCCATTCTTACTTTAGCGGGCGTGTCCAGTTGGTATGCATTGGGGACAAATGCTCTGACCCATAGCCACTCCTTTATGGAGTTCCCCAGGGTTCAGTTCTTGCCCCGTCCTCTTTAACATCTATATGGAGCCGCTGGATCAAGTCATTTCCCAGTTTGGGGTGAGATTTCATCAATACGCTGATGATACTCAGCTTTATATTGCCATCCCAGACCATTCTGGGATGTTTCTGTGTTTATTCAATGCCTGGAAGCTGTTAAGGTCTGGATGGATCTAAATAAGCTCAGACTGAATCCCACTGAGACTGAACTACTTTTACTCAACCCTCGCACCAGCCAACAGCTGGATGTGAACCTTGTTCTAGATGGGGTGGCGCTGCCCCCAAAGGAGCTTGTTCGTGATTTGGGGGTCCTTTTGGACTTGCTCCTCCTGCTTGAACAGCAGGTGGAGGCTGCGGCCAGAAGTGCTTTTGCCCAGCTTCATCTGATCCGCCAATTACGCCCTTACTTTGCTCTGCAGGCATTAATGGCAGTGACCCATGCCCTTGTTATCTCCCGCTTAGATTATTGTAATGCTCTCTATCTAGGGCTACCTTTGAGGACAATCAGAAAGCTACAACACGTCCAGAATGCAGCGGCTTGCCTACTCATGGGTGCCAGAAACTATGACAGGGTAACACCTCTCCTGCAGTCATTGCACTGGTTGCCTATTCGCTTCCGAGTTCAATTTAAGGTCCTGGTTTTGACCTTCAAAGCCTTGCGGGGTTTGGCACCTGTCTACCTACAGACCCGCCTCTGCCATCCAGTTACATCCCGTCTGGTCAGATCTTCTCAGATGGCCCTTTTGTCGGTCCCTGATTTCTGAAAGGTTTGGGCCGCTAGGACCCATGAAAGGGTCTTTTCGGTTGCTGCCCCACTTCTGGAACTCCCTTCCCCTTCAGATTTGTTTAGCTCCTTCCTTATTGATTTTTAAATCTCTGTTGAAGACTTTTCTTTTTCGCCAGGCTTTTGCCCTGTAGTTTACCTATTTGGTTTTTTCTTTTTTGTTAGTTACTTTAGTTTTTAATTTAGAATGTAATTTTAATGCTGTCTTGCTTTGCATGTTTTTGTACACTGCCCAGAGTCTTCGGAGTGGTTGGTATATTAAATGTTTCTAATAAATAAATAAATAAATTTGGCCTATATTGAATATGTGTACCTAGGTCTAAAACCAGGGATAAATTGGGACTTCTGCTGGTGTACCGATCACCCCTGCTGCCCAGTCGAGTCCCTAACTGAGCTGATGAACCTGGTTGCTGAGTGGGCTTTGGAGTGGTCGGGGACTTCAATGTTCATTTTGGGACTGGGTTGTCGGGAGCGGCTCAAGAGTACATAGCAGCCATGACGACTGTGGGCCTATTCCAATTGGTCACTGGGCTGACACATGATGCTGGTCACACGATCTATTTAGTCTTTTGCTCTGATCAGGGTGGTGCTCTGTGCGTGGGGACTCCTGTCATCTCTACATTGTCAGGGATGGATCACCATCTGGTTAAGGTAGAACTTACAGCCTCGGCCCACCTCTGCAGGGTGAAGGACCCATTAGGTTGGTCCACCCAAGGAGGTTATTGGATCGAACAGGATTCCAGGAAGGCTTAGAAGGGTTTAGGGTTGGCTCTGCTAGTAATTCTGTTGACACTCCAGTACAAACATGGAATAATGAACTCACTAGAGCAGTAGACACAATTGCTCCTAAGTGTCCTCTCCGACCTGCTTTAAAGACAGCCCCGTGGCATTAGGATGAGTTACAGTAGCTGAAGATGCGAGGTAGACAACTAGAGTGCAGGAAGAGAAAGACTCGGTGCGAGTCTGATCAGGAACAACACTGAGCACATTTGAAGATCAATGCTTTGGTAGTGAGGGCGGCAAAGAAGCAGTTCTTTTCTGTCTGCATTGGTTCCGCAAACTCACGACCAGCTGAGGTGTCTAGGGTTTTGAGGGGACTAATATGTATCCCCTCCACCTTGAATTTAAACTTGGAACCATCGGTTACTCGCTGTGACATTTTTAATTTTTGTGTGGATAAAATTTCTCAAATTCAGATGAGCTGGATTCCACGGTTATTGCAGAGTCTACTGTGGAAGTGTCCAGCAACTCCTCTTATGGGATTAGATTGGATCATTTCAGTTTGTGACTCCTGAGGAAGTGGACAGTCTGCTTCAGACTATACGCCCTACAATCTGTTCTCTTGACCCTTGCCTTGGAGTTAGCTAATTACAGACCTGTTTCTAACCTTCCATGGATGGACAAGATGATTGAGCGGGTGGTGGCCTCTCAGCTCCAGGCAGTTTTGGATGATGTAGATTATCTAGAGTCTAGACCCATTTCAAACTGGCTTTCATGTGGGCTATGGGGTTGAGACTGCCTTGGTCAGCCTGATAGATGGTCTCCAATGGTTATCAACAGAGAGAGTGTGACTCTGCTGATCTTCTTGGATCTCTCTGCGGCTTTCAATACCATCGACCATAGTATCCTTCTGGATTGCCTGAGAGAGGTGGGATTGGGTGGCACTATTTTACAGTGGTTTTGCTCCTACCTCTCTGGTAGATTCCAGATGGTGTCGCTTGGAGACTGTTGTTCTGCAAAGCGACAACTAAAGTGGAGTTCCACAAGGCTCCATACTGTCTCCAATGCTCTTTAACATCTACATGAAACCGCGGGGAGAGATATAATCAGGAGGTTTGGTGCTGGCTGTTATCAATATGCTGATGACACCAAGATTTAATTCTCCATGTCAACTTCATCAGGAAATGGCATATTATCCCTAAATGCCTGCCTGGAGGTGGTGATGGGCTGGATGAGGGATAACAAACTGAGGTTGAATCCAAATAAGACAGAAGTACTGACTGTGGGGGGTCAGGACCCAAGAGATGGTTTAGATCTGCCTTTCTGGATGTGGTTACACTGTCCCTGAAAGATCAGGTATGTAGCTTGGGAGTGCTCTTGGACCCAAAGCTCTTCCTGGTTTTTTAGGTTGAGGCGGTGGCCAGGAGCGCTTTTTATGAGTTTTGGCTCATACGTCAGCTACATCCATTTCTAGAGGTGAATGACCTTAAAACAGTGGTACATATGTCCATGCTTGACTACTGTAATGCGCTCTACATGGGGCTGCCTTTGTACGTAGTGCAGAAACTATAATTGGTACAGAATACGGCAGCCAGATTGGTCTCTGGGGCAACACGAGAGGACCATATACCTGGTTTTGAAAGAACTGCACTAGTTGCTGATACGTTTCCAGGTGAAATACAAAGTGCTGGTTATTACCTATAAAGCCCTTAATGGCTTTGGTCCAGGCTATTTAAGAGAGTGCCTTCTTTGTCATGAACCCTCCCGCCTTTTACGATCTTCTGGAGAGGTCTGGTTACGGTTGCCACCAGCTCATCTGGTGGTGACTCAGGACTCGGCTTTGTCTGTGGCTGCCCCAGAGCTTTGGAATATGCTCCCTGCTGAAATAAGAGAATCTCCTTCTCTGTTTGTTTTCAGGAAGACCCACAAGACTTCCCTGTTCTTGAAAACTTTTAATAAGTATTTTAATATTTTCAATAATTTGTTTTATATTGTTTTTATCGAGTTTTATTTTAACCTATGCTTTTAATATTAAAAACTGTACACTGCCTAGAGATTTACATATTAGATGGTATTAAAATATGACTAAATAAATAAATAAATATCTAATGCCTACTCTTCTGCTTTCTGAAGCCCTCACAGAAACAACATAAATTCAACCTTTTCAGTGCAAAATGTACAGTATGCTGATGGTTTTCAGCAATATATACTGCCCCAGATTCACAAATATAATTTATAATGTACCACTGCAAACTGTTTTACTAACTCTAAGTCTGTAAGGATGCTGTTATTCCCATTTTACAGAACTAGACTATTTGTCCATAACCGCTCAGTAAGTGTCTAAAGAGGGACATCACACAGATTTTTCCAAGTGTAAAAGGCCAAAAGTCTAGTTCCAAACTCTGTGCTTCCAGGTTCAGGCATCTAAAGTATCTTTCTTTAGACTTGCTGGTGAGCGTATGCCCATATTTGCAGCAGTTTAATTATTACCTTTTTATTTGTGAGGGTGCAATAATTTTGGTAGTTCCCCCATTCTCTCCACTGTGTGTCATCTGGTTTGTACAATGAGATCCTAAAAGAAAGAAAGAAAATTAAATAAATGTTATACTGGCTCATTTGGAGCACATTCTGCTTACAGATCTTTATGTGGTCCTATGGAATCTGAATGTGTTGCAGTTTTGTTATGCAAGCACCTAAAACTGCCAACACACTGGTTTTCAGCTGAAAAAAAAGTGCTGTTGTTTCAAGTGTAGACAAGTCCCAGGGCTGTAGCTCATTTCTCTGCTGCTTAATGCCTCAGTACAAAGGAAAAGCACATTACGTTCTTGTGTAATAAAACCTTTTCGCAAAGGAATTGCTACAACTTTCCCAAATCCATTGCTCAAATAGGACACAACAGTTTTCCCCCTTTAGGCAGGAAGCAGTGTCAATAAACCAAACACATATTGTGAAAATTCTGCAAAATAATGTCTCAAAATACTACTGTCAGGGAGTCAGTATGGGCCATCAGTATCAGAACCATGGAAAACAGATTGAAGACAGGTGACAAGAGGAAGACACAAGAACTTGTTTCAAAATCTAAAACAATGCAGTGATTTTGTACACTGCCTAGAGATGTACATATCAAGCAGTATAATAATAAGAAAAATAAATAAATAATACTAAATGGGTGAGGATCTAACAGTAGATTTTAAAAGGGCTTTGAAGTTGAATTGTAGATACTATGCAGATAGAAGTATGTCCATAAGATTATATCCATAATCTTGAAAATTACTTATTACAATAAGATGTGGCTTTTTGTTTTATTAGATATTGTCACTGCAATGTGGGATGCTGCATGAAACAGTTCACAACATAACAATGTGAGATACAGTGAAAACTACATTAGTAAAGCTGCTCCTGTAGTCTGAAACATGACTTCCTATGATTTCTTGAATCTTCAGAACACCTTGTCCTTTTATAGTTCATCACCCTGAGTTATTAAGAAAATATTTAGGGCCTGCTCTGACCTAGCTTCAAAGACTCAACCAATGCCTGCCAAGTTCGTCAGGCATACAAATAAAGCAATTTGCTTGTGAGCCAGTTATTCATGCAAACTTTTAGGGACTGAGCAGATACATATTGCAGAAAGAAAGATTTTATAGGTACCCTGGCCATTAAGGTGGCTTTAACCACCAGATCCACGTGTTGCATTTTTTTCTTACCAGAGAAGTTATAAGTATTTCTGTTCAATAAAGCAAGCAACTGGCTACTGTTTGGAATGCCCTCACTGTTGTCGTCAGGTAGGCGCCCACCTTTCTACATCAAGTGAAAACAGAGCTTTTAAAGTTAGCATTAATTTGATTTGTGGTGCTACATGATTGTAGTGCTGATTTGTGGTGGTTGCTGTATTAGTGATATTCTAATGGGTTGGGTTTTTGTTTGTTTTTGTATGTTGCTTAATTGTATCTGTAAGTTGTTACTATTGTTTTGTTTTTGTTGTTTTATTTTTCATGACTATAAGCTGCCTTGAATCTGATTAGAAAAGGTAGGATAAAAGCTTTAAAAAATAAATAAAATAGGAGTGATTAACAACATATATGCATTGTTATCTTTTTGTAAACAGCTTTTGATAACACAGTTTGCAAAGGTCATCCAATGTATATGAGCAAAGAGGTCCACACACAAACCATAGTAATAGGAAATTGCAGGTTTGTTTTACACAGGAGCTTCTCCAATCAAATGTGCAACATCTTATTCTAATAATTACGAAGCTCAGTGTTGGAACTGCCAAATGATCAGGATGGATGTGTGGGTTTAAATCAACTGTAGCTAATTTTCATTTTAACTCATTTGCTTTCCCTTTTGTACCATTTTAAAAATTTGTTTTAAAATATGCATGAAATAAAATTCAACAAGATAGCAGATGACTACATCTTAATGGCAAACTGGACCAGTGCTACAGTTCCAAGTTACAAAGCATGATTCTAATGCGGGGCGGGGGGGAGGTTAAGTGAATGAGTGAGTCATTTTGCTTGTAAACATTAACTATGGTGGTCAAAGAATGACCATTTATTAGCACTTGAGACTTATTTAACACTAATGTATACTGTGAATTATTCCCGTTGCATTAGTGCATAAAAGGAGATTTTCTAGTGTGTAAAAGGAGATTTTTCTGTGGTCTTATTAGTAAGCAGAGCATACAGCCTATATTTAAGATGCCCAAATCTTTTAATACGTTTTTTAACAACAAAAGGTCAGGTTGTTATATGTATGTCTGAGCATTTCATTATGCAAGGGATAGAACACTCTGCTATAAAGCCTACTGTCACTTCAATTATCAAATAAATATATTGTGAACACATAAGTAGTAAAGAGACATCAGGCATTACACGATCCCAAAAGATAAAATGTGTAACTCGTTTAACTTATACTTTAAAAATAAAAATTACATCTGATAAGTCAAAATCTGGGCAGTAAGAGAGTAGTCAGGCTCCTCCTCGTCCTCTTTTTTGGCCATATACTATTTCAATTGTCATTATGCTCTACTACCAAGTTTTCATTTAAAAATATTTAAGACATGCATAATGTCTTATCCAACAAATCGAACAAATAATGACAGATATATATGCCCCAGTACAAAGTACCATGCATGTAGCAGGAGGGTTCAGAGAGTGGAGATTTCAGCCCCAGTTATGGAATGAGAGTGGAAAACTGCACAGGCACCTGTTTGTGCAAGTGGGCCCCTTGTATTACTAGCCTTAAGATTATACTGAAAATATTTATACCGCTTTTCAATTAAAAATAATAATCCCAAAGCAGTTTACATAGCAAATGATATGAGCAAGTGTTTCCAGTCCCAAAGGGGCTCACAATCTAAAAACATACACACAAACAATAGGGATAGCTGCTCTTTCCAGCTAAACGTAAGGAAGTCACCATTTTAAAAGGTGTCTCTTTGCCCAGTTGGCAAGGCACACATAAGCCTATCAGCCTGTCTATCTATCTATCCATCTCCCTCTCCCCCACCCCGCACACACCTACCTATCAGCATGAAAAGCTCTAAACATCTATACATAACACACTACTACCTATTGTAATACTATCAAAAAAGCAAAATATGAGAAAGAAAGGTGTTTTAAAAGAAAATTCTACATTTTACTGTGAAAAAAGAAACTAACAGATAGTGCTCAAAGGCCCAAAATGCAGACTATGAAACCCTGAGCTGAAGACTATGTGTAGTGGAGTTAGCTTTCACACTTCAATAATCACTGAGCCGGAGGGAAATAAATGCACTAATTCAAGAACTCATTCATGAAGTCCTCACATCAGCCTTTTCTCAGTTCTACCAGTCTTTTGAGTGATTTACACATGCCTGCAAAGAAACAAGGACTTTGTCATTTATTTAAATTAATTCATGTGGCTTTAAGGGAATATACTAATGAAGGAAGGGATATCACTGGAAGTAGCTTGATTACTTTGGAGTCTTTGAAATAACAGGCTTGATACACAGGAAGCCTAACAGATGTAGCCTCCAGTATCTCAGGGTCCCATCCATGCATACAATGAAACACTCTTCAGCTCTCTCTCTTCCAAGAATGCCCTTTGTCTTGCCAGCCTAGTGCAAACCTTGGATGGATGAAGCTCAAGCTAATGGTAACCAGCTGTGAGGTTTAAGTTGGGGGGGGGGATACTTGCTCCATTTACATCTGCAATATCAAGTTAGGTTCCAAAATCCACAGTAGGATAATAATGTTTCCCTCTCACTCAGTTCAAATTTAGGAACATTTCCTCACATATCTGCATTTTGCTTGGTTGGCTCACCACTGTTGGGGGGATTCAGTGTGCTGCTGTTCACTCACTCAATGATGTCAAGTTCTTTTGTCTATTTCTATTGTCTATTGTGGTATTTGTCTACTGTCTATTTCTATTGTCTATTGTGGTATTTCTTTCTCCATTTAGTTTCTGATGTCGAAACAATTTACCTAGGGAGTCAGAGCTATAGGCTGAACAGTGGCTGGTGGGCCCCACAGCACAATGTGGGCAGTTCAAAACTGCCTATGTAGTTGCAGGGCTCTAACACACACATACACAATGCCGCACGAGGAGGTTGTTATGGCGCAACTCACCCTTGTACAATTGTTGGTCGCATATTACTTGCATTAGGAATAATGCAAGTAATATGCGACCAACAATCGTTGCATTACGAATAATGCAAATATTGTGTGACCTGAGGTCATACAAAGGTGAGTTGTACCAGAATGGCCCTCTTGCACAGAACCGTGGGTGTGAGAAAAACCCATTTTTCTCAGCAGTGGAAAGAAAAGCGAATCTGCAGGCATAAATATGCCATAGATGGGTCCACATACCCTCGTGCTCCAATTCAGAAATGCTACAAATGCCCATTACCTGTGTTCTTTGTGACACCCATGGTAAAGGTTTGCTATCTATGGCCTATATTGATGCCATATATATAGTGATATATATAGTAAAACACCTCCTTTCTGCGCCATATTTAAAGTAAGACAAGAGATTAATCCTAGACTAACAGCACAAATCCTACATATTGTCTACTCAGAAAGGAATTTCACTGTATTCTATTAGACGTATTCCTAGGAAAGCATACAGGACTGCACCTAAAAAGCATTCTTAGCAGCACTAAGAAAAAGAAAATGCTCACGAAAAGAAAATGCTCACGAAAAAAGACAAGAAGTGAGATCCAGCTTAAACTGAAAGTAGAAGCAAAGAAAGAATACTTCACAGGAAAGCTGACTATATAGACCTAAGCATATCAGTATGCATTTCCTGAAATAACAAGGTGTTTCCAGAGGAAGCTGCTCTCATTTATGGCCAAAAAAAAAAAGTGTAACACTCTGTAAGGAAAGGAGTGCCTTCCTGATACAATTAAACATTGTAAATTGCTTGCATTTTCTGAGTAGCACAACTACAAACCCACCCTTCAAAGACTTATTTCCAACCAGAGGGTGAAGTAATGTTAATGGTAGAAGCACTAACTTTTGTTAGACATCAAAGAGACCATAATAGTATGGAACATTCCCGTACCATTCAGCTGCCCAGCTTTTCTGTTCTAATCGAAACATGCTCTAACAAGGTGTTTTTTGAGAAATTCCATGAGAACATGTAAAATTTCCTATCCCCATTTTTAAAAAAATTCACTGGGGTATTGCTCTGCTCTTCAGTCAAATATCTAAATAAATTACAGATATTAGCATTGAAATTAGACATTTGATTTAAAAAGTGAAATTTTCAAAAGCACTCAATACCAGCTTAATTATCTTCCTATCAATTCTGAAGTTGGAGTGTTTTGCTGCAGTTAGCTAACTATTAAATTTAGAACAAAAATACAAGATGAAAAATATACAAATTTAATGCTACTGTTAACAATTAAAATGATTTCCTGAGAAATAAAGAATGAGAAGAATCAATGGCAAAATTCCTAGAATTATACGAGTTTTGCCATTGATTTCCGCTGAATAGGTTTTGCATCTTAGCTTTTTTTAAATTAAAGAACTCTGCTCAGGTCAGTAGGACTTACCAATGGGCTGTGTTTTGGACGTTCTTTTTGGATAAGTCTTACTGCGACTTCTTTCAACTATTTGATCAGGTCGAGGAAGTGGTACAGAAATGTCTCTGTTCATTTGCAGAGCTGTCCTCCCACTAAAAAATGGAAAACTATTTAATTGAAAATGGAAAACTGCAAAATAACTCTAAACCCTTCATATTGGTGTAAGAGGCCACTCTGTTTCTGAGTTTCACGTTCAAATACACAAATCATATTCACACAGTGGGTAGTTCTCACAACCCATGTGCGGCTGGCTGGCTGGGAATCAGGAGATTCAGGAGCTGTGCATGCTCCTGATTCCCAGTCATAAGAACTTGGAATTTTCAGTGACGTCAGCAGCATGCCAACCCAACTGCGATTGGAAACCTTTGGCCAAATCTTAGGTTACCAATACCATTAAGTGTCAGGTTGGCATGGTGACAACCCGACTTTGCCAAACATTTCTGGATTCTTACTATCGGATATTGGGAGCGTGCGTGGCTTGCAAAAAATATATATATATATGTTTGCTTATCATCACTGTTGCCAATGACATACTCCAATAAGTAACATATCCTGAAATCTCAGGTTTTTAGCATCAAGCGATATATTCTGTAAGTAGTGAAAAACATTCTATGACAGGAACCATTTCACAGAGAACATTCTATTTTTCCTGTTGTTGCACAATAAGATCTACTGAGCAGATAACATTATTTTAGTTTCAATAAAAGCAAATGCATGGACTTGCCAATCTTTGTTCTTGAGCGGCTATTCATGATGCAAAATACAATCCTTTTCTAGCAATAATTCCTAGTTGCCAAAACATCTGCTGCTAAATGTATGAAAAACATCCAGGTGGGTTTGTCTAGTGAGTGAAGAGCAATTATATTGTATGTAAACATGTTTTAATTACCGATGGATTCATATGAATAGTATCTGCAAGGACAGGTAGCGCTTCACCAAAAGAGTGCCAGTGGAGAGTTCAAGAGCAAGTTTAGATTTCTGGAAGGAACCTAACAGTCTCAATTTAGCTTGTCCAATACAAGGCATTCCTAAACTAAAGCCATTTACAGTTACAAAATTCCAATGTAACCCCAACACTATAGATATGAGCTACATGGTGGGAGGCTCAACCATGACAGGCTGACATAACTCTTCAATCTGGAATAAAAAAACTATCTATATCTATATATATTTATATATAAATAAATGCACTATACTCAAATTGGTTTGCAAACCAGATGGTCTAAGTGAGAACTGTGAAGCATGTGTTTTGCTTTTATTTTTCTTGATTTTTCTGTAGAAATGCACTATATGTCCAAGCTGGTTGGACATGTCCAAAAACCTCACTCAAACTATTTATACTTTATGTCATCAATCAGTATGATTCTGTAATGATATCAAATGTTAAGGCACATGCTGATTTGCCCACAGCCCTGCACCCCACTAGGGACAGCTCTGCTTCCAATAGGGATGTGCAAACAGGCTCGAAACAGAACCGGTTTGATGTCAAACTGGTTCGGTTTGAAGGTTCAGGGTAAAGATGACCTCCCCCCCCCCCAGGTTCAGCTCAACCCTGAACTGAACCCTCCCCTCGCCACCAGTTTGGGGGTTCGACAAGCCTTTTAGATTTTTTTTTTTTAAAACAACCCCTCCAGGGGGGGTTCTCCAAGGTGGTGGGAGGGGGTTGTCTGTGGAGGTTCCCCCTCCCCCTGACGGCTTTCCTTTCTTTAAAATTCACCTGGTTTGGGTGTCTTCAGCCCTTTCAGGGCCTATTCCCTAGCGCGGCCACACAGGTCCCACTGCGCAGGCACGGCGTGCTCCAAAATGGCTGCCACACCAGGGAATAGATGAACCGGACAAATTTTACATGACAGAAGGGGAGGCAGAACCTCTGCAAACCTCCACTTCCACCACCTTGGAGAAGCTCCCTGCCTCGGAGGAGACGTGGTTTTTTTTGTTTTTTTTTTAAAAATTAAGCCTCATCAACCCCCCCCCGACCAGACCGAGGGGGGTTCAAAGGGGGCCAAAACCAAACTGGTGCGGTTCAAGTTTGGCTCGAACTCAAACTGAACTGGGCCAGATGACAACAATAGAAAATGCTTTCCCAGCCAAAAGGCCGAGAAGCGATATCCGGGCCAAGTGGTTTTGTGCACAGCCCTAGCCTCCAACTCTAAAATTCTGTTCAGAGAATCATTCAGTTAGAAATGGTATTAAAACTGCCTGCGTTTTTCTTTTTCTTTTTTTTGCTACAGGCACTTCTTTCTCTGCTGGACATACAGATTTTCCATTCCCCCCTCCCCTACATGTTGTCTCACATAACCTCTTTGCAAAATCACACAGGAGCTTGAAAATTTTCAGCTTTAAGTAACAGTGTAATTTTATTCCTCACCATTGTATATCCAAACTTAAAAATATTATGACATAAAGTTCCAAATGGTTCAGAAATTGGAAGATAAAACAAAATAATTCACTACAAATTGTGTTTTCTGGGAATTAATGTTTGCTAATTAGAAGAGTCAGAGGAATACCCTTTTTGCATGTCAGGAGGAAAATTGGACATGTGTACATCTCCTCTCCTAGCATGACTCCATCACCAGCAAGGAAGCTGCTTAATCTCTAGAGGAAAATCTCTGGTGTGGCTACAGGAATCAGCAAACTAATGCATGTGTGAAAAGAATTTAACCTATAAAGATTTAATCTGTAAATAAATATACATACTTGCTCAAAGCATGCCACAACTGCCATTTTGTTTAATACCTGTAATTTTAATGAGGCAGGAGATAAACTCAGGGAATTCATTTTGAGCAATGTCTATGATATATAACAGCTGTTCCAGAGTCCAGAAATAAACAGGAGACAAAAAGCACATTAAAGATATACCTAAAGATTCTATGATCAGAAAAATGAACTAAGAAATAAGAAATTAACATGAAAGTTCAAAGTCATAATTTCTTTACCTGTATCGATGCTTATAGCCCAGGGATCCAAGTTTGCCAAGCTTTCTCGATAGAGAATTGGACTCATTTTCTGGCATTCTGGGTCATTTAAAAAATTAAAAAGTTCTGCAATTACACATCATATATTTGCCCTCATATATTCTGAGCTATGCACAAAACTTGTGAGCGTGCAACCGTGCGCACGCCTTAGAGGGAACAGAGGCTGCAGTGAAAGGGAAGCCACTGCATTTTATGTCTTCCTTTTCTTTAACACAGAAATCCAATCCAGAAAAGGTTAGTCATGCTTAAATTTCACTGATCAAGACTAACTTAAATCTCACTTATGTCAATGAAACTCCAAAATTCTCTGAATCAAGGCCAGAAAGCACACTGATGCAAATTACCCCATACTGCACTAGCTGTTTTATTTCCACTCAAAGATCTTTGAATCCAACCTAGTGTAAAGAAACCAGCTGGGATCCCCATCTGTAACAATCCAGCTGAGTTAACTGATCCGAAAATAATTTCCTTTTAATGGCAAATAAGGATTAGTCTTACACTCTCAAACAACTCTCCCAAAATATGCTTGTCTTCTATCATACCATTGCAGGTTCTTTACAGTTGTAGCTTACTTACCTGAAAAATGTATGTTGTTCGACACAGCATTTCCACAAATGTTTGCATGCAGTTTTGCTGTGTGCTTCAAAAAAGAAGGAAGTTTCATTACACTGAAATTTAAAAAAAAGTGAAAGCACTGTGAAGAATTCTTCTGACAAAGAATTTTGGACAAAGATGGTATGGGCATGTAAAGCTACATGTGTCTTTGATATCTTATATTCATGCACTAGGAAGCAAAAACATGGCACACCTTTTCCTGCAATCAAATTACATATAATTAAGAAATACATAGTAAGTGGTTCCATACTTGAGTTATAGCCCCCAGCCTCACCCCTAAAAAGAAAAGAATGCAATGTGTAAGAAACATACTAGCCTTCTGAAGGGACACTGCCTTGAGATTTTTATACTGGGCAGTATATTCAATCGATCAATCAATCAAATTTAATTTACAGCGAGTTTGAAAAGAACATCTGTAAAACTAGGGTATATTTATTAGACAGCGTATTTCAGACAGAATTATTGTTGTTTCTTCATGAACAGTTGCACAAGTTATAGAATTTTTAAAAGAATGCAATCATTCCATTAAAAATGTTGAACATTTTTAATAAGTTAGGGGGCTAGTCTGCACCCTGAATTAAGAAACTCTATCAAACCAAAATATTTACTGTTTAGCGCTGTCAATGGGTTAAGGTTGCCCAACTGGAATTTCTAATACTTTTCTATTTATTCATTCATTCGACTTATATACTGCCCTTCCAAAAAGGTGGTTTACATCCAAATAAAAACAATTAAAATCAATTAACAGTTAAAATCAAAACTATAAAAACAGCATAAAATTAATTTACAGTTAACACATTTAAACAGTTAAAAATCCTGAAGAACCAGGCAAAACAGCTACAGCGCTTAAAAACAATTGACAACAAATTAAAAACCCTAGAAGGCCAGGCCAAACAAATAGGTTTTAAGGGCTCTCTTGAAGGCTAGCAATGAATTCAGATTACAGATTTTGGCTGGGAGTGCATTCCACCAGGGCAGCTATAGAGAAGTCCCACCTCTGAGTCGCCACCAGATGAACCAGTGGAACTGGAGATAGACCTCCTCCGATTACCTTAACGTGTGATGGGGATCATGTAGAAAAAGGCACTCTCTAAGATAACCTGGATCTAAGCCGTTTAGGTCCGGGTTAGCCTATTTTGCCCAAGGAAGATGTGCAGCCAGATCCTATTCATATTTACCAAGAAGGATGTCCTATTGAGATCAATGAGACTTACTCCTAAGTGTGCATGGGATCACAAGCATCTTTACTGTGTTACTGATATTCATATACTGCTTTTAAAAAATTCACTAGGTGTTTACTGTCGGGATGCCATATTACCTGGTTGCTTGGGTGGCCCTGTGGAGTTTGGAGAAGGGCGTGGCATCCCTCCTAAGGGGCTTTCGTTCCCTTCAGGGGGCAGTAGAGATGAGAAGGGTCCAGACTGGTCGGATCCCATTGGGGTTGAGAGGGCAAGGCAGGGAAAGCTGCAGAGAACAGCTCCAGGGAGACAGCTAGGTTGGGTGTGGCAGGAAACAGGAAGCAAGGTCAGGAAGGGGGAGGGGCTAGAAGTAGGCTTTAAGCCTTGTCAGCTCTGCACTGGGGTATTTAAAGACAAGACAGCTGATGATGAGGAGCTGCTTCTGAGTATGGGAGCCAGGAGTTCTCCAGGAGAGGGAACTGGTTGAATGAAGCAAGCCAGGAGAAGAGCTCAGGTGACAAGCTAATCTCCTACCCTGGCTGCTTCTGAGGCTGGCCTTTTGTGTGTGTGTGCTTACCCAGTCATTCTGGGGTTCAAGAAGGGCTAGGAAGCCACCCCGTCCTCTGGGAGTCTGATATTTACATAGCAGAAAAATGGGGGGGGGGTAATTCCCATTGTGATCACTCCCCAAAGCTGATCACAATGTTTAAAAAAGAAGTGAGGATGTAGGGAGTCACTGGTAAAATTATAGGCCGGGTTGAATGGAGACAGTTGCTCTCACCCTGCTAAATATAAGAGAACCATCGTTTGAAATGTGCCTCTTAGTCCAGTTAGCAACATTGTATGATGGGTAGTGCAGTATGATGTTTTCTTTATTTCCAGGATTTATACTCCACATTTCCAAATTTCCAAACCATGCAAGTATAACCCCTTTGTAGCTTAATATACCTCACACTGCTGTTGGAGGGGGAAGAGTCCTAACTCAGTGATACTGCACATGGTTTGCACAAAGAAGGCCCCAAGCACAGTCCTTGGCCTGTCCAATTGAAACAGGGGATGGTGGGAACTAACTCCAGTTGAGAACCTGGTGGCCACTTCCAATCAGAGCGGACAACACTGGGCTAGATGGACCAAAGGTCTGACTCAGTATAAGGCAGCTTCACATATATGTATATTTAACTAAATGCAGCATTACCCTGAAAATTTCCACATAACGAAATCCACATTTTGATCATATATCTAAGCAAGATTTTAGTTCCTGAAGCAAAGTGGCATTGCTTGCCCTTTCCCATTAGCATTACATGATTACTGGATAAGCACAGCTTTTTAAGAGCTTTGATTTTTTCAGTGGTTTATAATCTTTAATTTAATTTGCCTGGGGGAGAAGCTATATGTAGTTATGCTTTCCTTTAAGCATAATACTGATCCCTGAATAAAGGCTTCCCCCCTGCAAGCAAGGGGTATGTATTACTAACACAGCCTTTTATAACCAGCTTTCGTTAATTTTATTAACAGATTCTTCTCAGATTTTAGATTTCATTTATGCCGTTTTGGTAGCTTTTTACAGTTTTATTCAGTGTAATAGTTTTATATTCGGCTATTGCCTTTATTTCAATGATATCCTTCGCATCAGCAGACTTTTACAGTTTTACACAGTGTTTTAATTCTATAGGTTTATAACTTGCTAATGATTTTGTGTTATTCCACATTGCTTTGGCTTTATGCTGTTCTATGGCCATAATAAAGGTCATAATGTGAAGTTTTATCACAGCACTAAATGCAACAAACTGTTTTCCATGTATTTAGTACATGGAAATGTGATAGCCCATATTCAAGGCTAATTTATTTTGGATCAGTATTATAATGCTGCTTTGGGTCAGCATTAAGGCTGACTTTCACTAACTTAGTTAAGAGAATTCCTGTTCAGGGTTCTGAACTGGAGTGTAATTCATCAAAGTTAATATGCTTTTAACTAGGTTGGTGGCCATCGAATCTAATGGTGAACAAGGGTAGACTTGGTTGCGGAGAAGGTATGTATCAAGGAAGGCGATCCTATTCCTAACCAAGGTCCAGCATTTCAGTAAACAAGGTGTTTTAAAAGGGCAGCATGGAGAAAGCACACATGATCTGTGAGCAGGGCAGGGAGGAAGGCAGGATCGCTTTTACCTCCCCCACAGACTATCGTCTCCCTTTCTTGGGCCATGTGGCTCATGCACCCACACAACCAGTGCTGCGGTGAGCCACACAGCCATCTGGAGACTGGGGAAATGCACCCTGGCCTCCAGAAATCCAGCATGGTACACTGGGGAATTTCCCCACAAGCCAGACGCTCTAGGCACCCGGCTCTGTGGCTGCAGACAGCCCAAGCAGACACACAACTGGGTAATGGGGTGGAAGGGCACACTCACACCCTTCTACCTCAGTAATAGCCCAAGTATAAAACTCAGGTTACCTGGTGGGGCAGCACCAGCGCTCCACACGAGCAGCCCTACCCAGGTAGGGCTGCCTCATAGGACTTCCAAATTCCCCATTCATCCTATTAATCATTTGAAATAATAAAAAAAATACAACATGTTTATTATAAGAACGGATTACATGCAACTGTGGCATCGCATCCATGCATTCTAATCTACTCTGATTAGCCGAGATTTATTTAAGCATGAATAGGTACCCTATTACTCTAATAGGGTATTACTATAATAGATGGCACAGATAGTCCCATTCTGTACTAAGATGCTAAGAATCTCTGACTGAAATGTAATGGACAAGAGAAACAAGAGAGGTGGAGAAAATCCCATGTACTTTTGAGGGAAAATGTTTTGGGGAATAGTTAAAGTAGAATGTATAAACTTACATCTTTCCCCAGAACTCTGAGTTCAAACTGAGTTTCCTTGAAGTGGACCTTTGTAATCCTAGGCCTGAAAGTTAGAAAAGACAATATATTCATAATGACAATGCCAACAAACACACAAGAAATTTGAATAGAGTAAGATTTTATCACTGAATGCACCAATTTGCTATCAAGACAAGACAGTCATTAAGTGGAAACATAGGCCATTATTCTACACTGATTCTCAACAATAAATATACAGGAGAACCCCATTATTCCGTTCCACAGGGGAGGACCGTGGATAGCAAATTTGTGAACAAGGCATTAAAGTAAATGTAAAGGGGGGGAGTTTCCTGCACCGCCAAAATTGCCCCAAAATCACCCCCCAAAGAAAAAAATGGGCCAAATAAAGTGCCCCACCATGCTCCAGTAACCTTCAGCAGTCCAAAGATGCCCCACAAGAGCAAAAAACCCAGTCAAAGATCAGAACACCTTCCCCCACCCCATTTTTTAAATAAAACGAGTCATAAAATGGTTCCCGATCTTAAAATGGCATCAGGAAATGATCTCTGAGGTCATTTCCTGCCACCCCCGAATGACAGATATGCAGATTTGACCATTTTAATGCTAATTCCCACCCCCTCCGCATATACCGAGGTTGGGTGTCTGTTACCTGACCACGGATATGTGAGTGCTGGACCTGCAATTAATGAGGTTCTCTTGTATTGGAAATATCTGCTCCTGAACGATGTATAGTTAATGATGGTTTCTATCTTTGCAGGTAAGGTAAAGTAAAGTGTGCCGTCAAGTCGATTTTGACTCCTGGCACCCACAGAGCCCTGTGGTTTTCTTTGGTAAGTAGTATGTTTATAATCAAGGTACTTTCTCTGTAGTAAAGTAAAGTGTGCCTTCGAGTCGGTGTCGACTCCTGGCGACCACAGAGCCCTGTGGTTGTCTTCGGTAGAATACAGGAGGGGTTTACCATTGCCATCAAAGGTGTTACCCATAGTCTGGGAAACATACCAGTTCATTAAAGAGAAACCATTTAAATGCATATCTTGAGATCAGGAAATGTTAAACTATCCAGTCCAGAATGAGATATAACATTATGAAACTACTGTACCTATCTCAATT
This sequence comes from Hemicordylus capensis, assembly GCF_027244095.1. Lineage (NCBI taxonomy): Eukaryota > Metazoa > Chordata > Lepidosauria > Squamata > Cordylidae > Hemicordylus > Hemicordylus capensis. Next base: position 74,763,286 of record NC_069658.1, read on the forward strand.
GGTATTGGGCCCTACCCACAAGGCAGGGCATGCTTTGGATCTGGTTTTTGCAGACCAGGGAATGAATGACCTGGGAGATGGGTGAGTTTGAGAGAACTTCCTTGTCATGGACAGATCATTATCTGGTGGGTTTAGTTTGACTGCTCAAATCTACCCTCTGCAGGAGTGGTAGACCAATTAGAATGGTGTACCCCGAGAGATTATGGATCAGTTCTGTTTCCAGACAGCCCTGAGGAATTTTCCAGTTTCCAGAGCTGGTGATTCTGTCAAGGCCCTGGTGAACCTCTGAAACATGGAAACATCCCGGGCTATTGACACGGTTGCTTCTAAACACGCGCTCTGGCTTGGTGGAGCCCGTTCTGCTCCTTGGTTTTCTGAGAAGCTTAGGGCAATGAAACAACTCAGACAATGGCTGGAATGATGCTGGAGGAAGAGCCATGACTAATCCGACTAAACATGGGTTAGACCCCACTGTCAGGACTACTCCATGGTGGTGAGGGTGGCAAAGAAGTGTTTTTTTCTCTGCCTCCATTACATCTGCTCGTGTTGGACAGAAGAGCTTCTTTGTGTAGCAAAGTTACTGCTTCACACATCCCGCTGTGTAATGGGGGAAGAACCATCTAAAGCATGCTGTGACCAGTTTCCATGCTACTTTGCAGACAAAGTCAAATAGCATCCATGCCAATTTGGACACCAGAATTTTGGCAGTTCTGGCAGATGTGCCTTGGGTACCATCTAGTCCTATTTTGTTGGTGCAACCTAAGGATGTGGGCAAGATCCTGGGGAGTGTGCAGGCAATGTAGTATGCTCTTGACCCTTGCCCTTCATGGCTAATATAATCCACCAGGGAGGGTATGGGCAGGTTGTTGGGGGCTATGATTAAGGGAGAACAGGATGCCATCATGCCTCAAGGAAGCGGTGGTGAGACCACTATTAAAAAAAAGTCATCCCTTGATCCTCCCAACCTGGAACAATTATAAACCTGTTTCTAATCTCCCTTTTTTGGGCAAGGTTATCGAGGGTGTGGTGGCATCTCAGCTGCAGAGGGTCTTGGATGATATGGATTATCTAGATCCCTTTCAATCTGGCTTCTGTCCTGGATATGGGGCTGAAACTGCCATGGTCACCCTAGTGGATGACCTACGCCAAGAGATTGACCAGGGGCATGTGTTCCTGTTGGATCTGCTGCACTGCTCAGCAGTCCAGCAGATACCAACCATGGTATTCTTCTGGACCGTATCTCAAGTATGGGGACTGGAGGCACCACTTTCTTGCGGGAAGGGTCCAGAAGGTGGTGCTTAGGGACTACTGCTCGTCTCCTTGACCACTGGCTTGTGGGATCCCGCAGGGGTGGTTTTGTCCCTCATGCTGTCCAACATCTACATGAAACCACTGGGAGAAGTTAGCTGTGGACTTGGACTGAGTTGTCAGTAATATGCAGATCTTTCCTTATTACCTGATCCTAGGGAAGCAGTGGATGACCTGAATTGGGGGCTGGAGACCATGAAGTGGATGTGGACTAGTAAACTGAAATTGAATCCAGATAAGATGGAAGTGTTGTTGGTCATTAGGAGAGCCAATCTGAATGAAGGGATTAGACCAGTTCTGGATGGAGTTTAACTCCCCTTGAAAGAGCAAGTGTGCGGCTTGGGAGTACTGTTGGACCCAGCTCTGCTTTTGGATGCTCAAGTGAGGTGGTGGCCAGACATGCTTTGGCTAGTGTGCCAGCTCTTCCCTTTCTCAAGGCGGAAGATCTGGCCACAGTTACCCACGCCTTAAATCATGTCATGGCTGGATTACTGTAACACGCTCTACATGGGGCTACCCCTGAATAATATTGGAAAACTGCAGCTAGTTCAAAATATGGCAGCTAGTATTTTATCCGGAGCTGCCTGTTGGGATCATATTGCACCCATTCTGAAAGAGCTGCACTGGCAACACCAATTTGTTTTCGGATCCAATTCAAGGTGCTGGTTTTGACCTTTAAAGCCTTTAACAGTTTGGGCCCTGAACATCTGAAGGACCACCTGCTCCCAAGGGTTTCTGCCCTCCTGACAAGATAATAAAAGGTGGTTCTGCTCCATGTGCCAACAGCAAGAGAGACTCGACTGTTGAGCACACAGGACAGGTCCTTCTCAGTCACTATCCCCAGGCTTTGGAATGCTCTCCCGACTGGCATCTGCTCCTCAGCCTCCATCAGTTTTTAGAAAACAAGTAAAAATGTGATTCCTCACCCAGGCTTTTATATGATTAGTTTTTACTGCTGCTGGCTTGTGTTTTGTGTGTTATTGTTTTATACATGTTTTTAAACCTTTAGAGATATATTTATCTGAACTTTATGTATTTTAATTGTGCATTGTTTTAATTATACTGTAAATCACTTTGGGATTATTTTCATTAAAAGATATTTAGAAATCAAACATTAAGCCCCTCCAATTTTGCTCCACTAGAACGAGTGCAGTCCAAATTTCTAAGAGTGGCCCTCCAAATGCTATTGTGTCTCAAACGCCACCTTGCGGCTGGAAATGGTCATGATAGAGGTGGAGGCCAGAGTGGATGGCCACCCTTAGTCTCTGGCTTAAACTGTCTCTCAATTCCCGGGGCACCTTTCCCTCTAAGCTGCACAACTGCACGCACACAGCCTTCAAGCCCCCCCTGCCCCCCGCACAGTGATCCTGAAGAGCTGCTCACTGGGCCACTCACTCACCCTCTTGCCACCGCTGGTTACTGCTTCCAAGTCCCCTAGGCTCCCAGATAGTGCCGCTTCCTCCACGGCTGCTGCTCTCCCCCACTGCCTTTCCCTGTCACCTGGATTCCTCGTCAGCTCTCGGTTGCTACTCTACTCCCCAACCCACCTTCACCTTTCCCCCGCCACTTGGGCTCTTGCATGGCAAGGTAGGGGAAATCGGCTCCGCCCCGTTGCCTGTTTGCTGCTGTAACAGCGGCCACATGGGCTCTTGCCAGTGCAGTGGCAGCAAAGAGGTGACAGGAGCAGAGCCAATTCCCCCATCTTGCCATGCAAGAGCCCAAGCGGCGAGCGAAAGGGGAAGGGGGGGAGTGGGGGAGCAAAGCAGCAACCAAGAACCGAGGAATACAGGTGACAGGGAAAGCAGAGGGAATGGAGAGTCTGACAGGTGACAGGGGAAAGGCAGGGGAGAAATAAGAAGGAGTAATTAGAGAGTCTGACAATGGCAATGGGGAAACGAGCGTGTGCAGGGGGAGAAATAAGAGGGAACAACTGGAAAGTCTGACACTGGTGACAGGAAAAGGCAGGGGAGAAATAAGAGGGAATAACAGTTGGGCTCTTGGATGTTGTGTTGTGTTGGATCCTCCCAATGAACCTTGCTGCCTGCTGTGGTGTGGAAACACTATGTACTCTATTACTGGGGCTATGTTCACCTAAGCAGAAAGATCAGGGAAATCAGCTTCCCCCTGCAAGCAAGAGATATGCTATACTAACATAGCCTTTTATAATCAGCTTTCATTAATTTTATTAACAGATTCTTCTCAGATTTTAGATTTCATTTATGCCGTTTTGGTAGATTTTTACATTTTTATTCAGTTAAATAGTTTTATATTCTGCTATTGCCTTTATTTCACTATGATATCCCTCACATCAGCAGACTTTTACAGTTTTACACAGTGTTTTAATTCTATAGGTTTATAACTTGCTAATGATTTTGTGTTATTCCCTATTGCTTTGGCTTTATGCTGGTCTATGACCATAATAAAGATGATTGATTACAATTCATTAAGCCGCATTACTGTTATCTGGGCAAAATTGACCGATTTTACTTACCAAAAATACTTTCCTACTTGTTTTTTATTCTTATAGACAACCACACCTACAGGGGTTAGCCCTAAAAAATATTCAGATTTGTTTTCCCCCTGAAAAATAAATTTTTAAATTAGACAAGTAAATATACATGTACTTCACAAATATTGACATGAGAAGCTAGCAGCTTATACCTTCAAAACTGGTGCTTTCTTTGATTGATTGTTTATCTTCCAGAAGTTAAAGCACAGCGTAATATTTCTAATCTTACAAACAGTAAACTAATTTTAACTTACACATTCTGAATGAATGCACACTGTCATTTCAAAGATAGCTCATTTCCAACCTTGTTGCCTTTCCAGGCATTGTAATCACCATGTTATCCCACTGTCATGTTATCCCTCACGAGCCTGCCTGAACATTAAGATTACAGTAGCTTAAGAAGTCTAACACCTCTGTTAACTGAGCAAAGAGGGACCTTTTATTAACCAGGGAGAGAGCAACTATCCCTATTTAACCCCAGCACAGTATCTATCCAGTGGCTGTTGCTGTTGTCCACCTTATGTTTTTTTTTTAGACTGTAAGCCCTTTTGGAACAGGGAACAATTTTTTAAAAATGTATTTTTAATGTAAACCTTTGAGCACTTTTGTTGAAAAGTGATACATAAATATTTGTTGTAGTAGTTATCTCTATTCCACCATCATGTAAGATTAGAAAAAAGGGTACAAGAGATAGGGCCTTCTTAATGGTAGCACCAACACTCCAGAATGCCCTCCATTCAGAGATCCGCTGAGCTTCTTCCATGTAAATTTCCAAGCATGTGTTTAAGACTTTTTCAACAAGCTTGCATGTAACTTTAAATGATCTGCTGCTTGTACGTCTGCTCTACTTTTAATTGGATATGCCATTTTTGTCTCATAATCTTACTGTAATTCATTTTGTTTTTCAGTTTTATTTTGTATTTGACTTGTATTTGTTTTTCCATAAGCTGCCATTGATGGTTCTAACAGAAAATTCATGTATAAGCCAATAGTAATAACAACTATTACACGCTCATTTTCTTTGAGTAAAATTTCTATGTTTCCAGTGATAATTTTACTATGCAACTGTCCCCTAGTTCCACTCAGTCATTTTAATCTAGGATTTCATATCTTAGATTTCTATTAGAAGCTTGGACAACCCAAAAAACATATTCCTGTTCCTTCTCTTGAATGTGTCATTTGGAAGATGCCCACGAGGGTGAAAGTACCCAAAGGAAATACTGTGATAACCAGGTCACACAAGCCTGATCAACTGTACATTCACAGTCATAAAGCACTTTCAACTTAAAATGTCAAGGTTCTGACCTTCCTTGTCTGTGCAGGCCAAGTACTGAAACAGGTGCCACTTTCATTGTAATGTCTCAACAAGCAGCAAGTTAGGAGTCAAGTGTTTACATAAGAAGGAACAGCCCTACCTTATACATTCACTAGGCTGTGCAAAGTGAGCACCATTGACTACACTTTGTCCTTTGAATACCTGGCCACTGGGCGGGGGTGGGGGGAGGGTTAGCAGCAGTGGTCAGGTCACTGTGTAGGAGCTTAAGACTGTACCAGTTCCATTACCTGTGATAATGTAGTTTGCTGTACCTCAAGACTTAATGATTCGACTCTCTATTTAACCTTTAACTATGAAGAGGTGGAATTTGCTCTCCCACCATATGGCTTGGGGAAAGCTGTAAGGCTTTGTCTGAAGATGCAGAATCTGAGGATTAAGAACCCAAATCCAAGCCAGAAGCAACCCCATCTGCCCAGGGTTAATGGGTGGGAGACTGATCCATCAGTAGAGTTGAAGCAAAAAATCACTAGTGGAAAAGACCAAACAAGGAGCTTTCGCTGAAGTGATAGTCTCTGTTGGCTGATCAAAAATTGCACCTCCCAGTGCTTTCTGCAATATTTGGATGCCACCAAGACAAATTAAACATTGAACATATCCATTAATGACAACCATTTCCCCTTCACAACCACAATACTTTTTAATGACTGCCCACTGTGTTATCAATACATGGGAAAGTTGAAGAAGAAAACGAACAAAAATGGGTGATGCCGAACTATATTTATAACACAGAAAAAAAGGAGTGGAGAAGGATTTGGTGATTGTTCAAACCCCTGTAGAAAGAAAAAGTTGTGCCATCGAGTTGGTGTTGACTCCTGACGACCACAGAGCCCTGTGGTTGTCTTTGGTAGAATACAGGAGGGGTTTACCATTGCCATCTCCCGCAAAGTATGAGATGATGCCTTTCAGCATCTTCCTATATCGCGCCTGCCTGATATAGGTGTTTCCTATAGTCTGGAAAACATACCAGCAGCGATTCAAACCAGCAACCTCTTGCTCCTTAGGCAAGTTATTTCTCTGCTGCGCCATTAGGTGGCTCTGTAGAAAGATACACTATGGATAATATAAGATACACTACGGAAAATATTTCCCAAGCTGCTGCCACTGCCACCACCACAGTTGTTCCCACCACTGCCCAGGGTCGTAACAATAGGGGGGCAGGCAGGGCACGTGCCCTGGGCGCCACCCCGGCGGGTCACGTGGGGGGGGCGCCAAAAAGTGGCATCCCCCCGCCCCCCGGATCGCCCGCCGAGTGTGGCGGCGGGCGGGCGGCGGCGATTCGGCGGCTGGTCGCCCGCCAAGTGCGGCGGTGACTGGTGGCTGGCGGTGATTGGCTGTAGTGTAGCGGCCCGAGCAGCGGCGGATTGCCTGCTGAGAAGTGCAGGCAGAGCGACACCGAGGCCTGCTGTCACTCTCCCTGCACTCCTCGGCGGGCGATCCGCCGCCGCTCAGGCCGCTACACTACAGCCAATTGCCGCCAGCCACCGCTGCACTCAGCGGGCGACCCGCCATCGCCGAATCGCCGCCACCACCGCTGCACTCAGCGGGCGACCCGCCGCCGCCGAATCGCCGCCACCGCCGGCGATCTGCCACCTGGGGCGCCGCCGCACCGGCACAGGTATGTGGGGGCCGGGGGGTGGGGGGGCGCCATTTCAGGTCCAGAGCTTGCCCTGGGCGCCGTTTCCCCCCGATACGCCACTGCCACTGCCTGCTGGGTAAGGGATCTGGACCAGCTACCTGCTTGATCTACCTGAAACTAACCTATTGGTGGAGCAAGTAGGAGAACACAACCATCATCAGGGATGATGACCTCCTACACTGTGTGAGAAAAACCTCTTTCTCCATGAGTCCCCCATGAAGGTGAGCTTCCCTTCCATTTTCCTGGGAGCAGTGCTAAAAGTAGCTCCTATGAAAACAACAGAGCTTATACTTGGCCTTTCTGGGATGCCGTTTTAAATAGCAGAAGGCTTTTCTGGGTGCCTTTTTAAATAGCAGAGGATGTTGTGAGGATCAGAGAGAGAAGGTTTAATTTCCCCATCAGGCTCAGAAAATTCAGAAACTGAGTTATTCCCTCTCTCTCTCAGCAATTATTCTGCTGGTTTCCAAATCTATTCAAAGTGAAATGGTGCAAATGTCCATCTCTAATTAAATGATTTTTTAAAAGATGTCCTGTATTTAAGGTAACTTAAATACTGTATGTATATTAAACAGCCCCTGTACTTCTGAGCTACTAATTACTATTTCTTCCTGTTATTTTGAACTTTTTAAGGGCCTTACTCAGATTATTTCATCCTTCCTGCCTGAACATATCCCTTGTAGTGAACCCCTTTCATCTTGTAACACTTAGAATAAATCCCTCAGATTTGTAATCCATGTTGTTTTTTCAGCACAGTTAATTGTCCTTTAAATGAAAACGAAACCACATTCTTTCGCAGAAAGCCTATTAGTGTTCCTTAGGTATATATCTGCTTAATCCATGCTTCTCTTAAGTATATGTTCCTGCAGATTTAAACCCCACTTAAAAAAAACAAAACAAAACAAAACAAAGAGCATTGAGTTATATAATAACATAATTACTGTTTTATGCGTTGTGAGGCTAATTTTCCCTAGCCAGGTAACAGGATTGTTGACATTGTCCAGAATCAAAAGAAAAGTACAACCAGGTTTACATACCTAACAAGACTCAGCCTCTATGCTGAATGACAAACTACTTTTGAAACTAAAGATAATTTCAAAAGTAGTTTGTGATATAGCACTGGAGTTTGAGGCCTGAGGTTAACAGTTTGGGTCTTGGATACCTGAGGGACCGCCTGCTCTCAAAGGTTGCTGCCTGCTTGACGAGGTCATCGGGGGGTGGGGGGCTCTGCTCTGGGTGCCAACAATGAGCGAGGCTTAGCTGTCGTGCATGTGGGACCCGGCCTTCTCAGTTGTTGCCCCCAGACTCTGGAATGCTCTCCCAGTAGCCATCCCCTCCTCAGTCTCCATCACAGTTCTTAGAAAGTTTGTGAAATCTTGGTTTTTTACCCAGGCTTTTATATGATTGTTTCTATTGCTGCTGCTTTGTATCTTCTAGTTATATTGTGCTTGTTTTTAAATCTTTTAATCAGATCTGTATTTTTATATTCTAGCTGATATTTTAATTGTGTAATTTTTGTAATCTTGTTTTAACTTTTGTGTGAACCACCTTGAGATTGTTTTAATGAAAGGCGGTATACAAATTTTACAATAAATAAGTAAATATAAAATAAAGTTTGCTGTTCAAAGAAAAAAATCAACTACCCCACTGAATATGTAGGGATGAGCACGAACTGGTTTTGGAGGCCCTTTTACAGGCCTCCGAACTGGTTTGAACCCTGGTCGGCTCAAAGGTTCGATGGTGGGGGATGCCTTTAAGGGCGGGGAGGATGCACTTCCTCCAGCCACGTTTCCCCCACCAGCATGTAACATCCAAAAAGCCCGTTGAGGTGGCAGTGTACCTCCCTGCCGCCCCTTTGCAATGTTTACCAGATATACCTGGAAGTACGAGGTGCGCTTGCATGTGTTGGGTGCATGCGCATGATGCGCGCAGGCGCACCTCATACTTCCGGGTATATCCGGTAAACGTTGCAATGGGGCAGTAAAGAGTTATGCTGCATCCTAACCCACCCTTAAAGGCACACACCCCCACCCATCGGTTCTGTGCACATCTCTGTGACTATGTACCAAGCCATCACTCTTGGTCCCCAATGATATGGGCCTTCTGGCCTGCAATAGCTGTGTAAGAATTCCAGCTTACCCTCCTCCTCTGTTCCCGGCACCTTGGCATGTCCTGAAGACAGTTCCCATTAATTTGGTAGGAGCTCAGAATATTCAATCTTGGGATGAGCAGAAAACTGTAAGTGCTGCAGCTTTAGAGAGTAGACATGCCCCTTTGGCACTGGTAAGCCATGGAACTCTAATTCCTGCCTAATAAACTTGACTTTCTCTGGTTGCTGAGTATTGATGGCAGAGGGCCAGTCTGTCCCCACAGTAAAATGCCACTCATTACCTCTTAATGTGCTTTGATTTGATTTTAAGGTATGTTAACAGTTTTAAACCTTTATCACTTATAATTTGATATGTACATCTGTCATGACTCCTACCAGAGCCAGCTTGGGGGTGGGGGGGCGGATTTAATTCGTGTCTGTAAGGGGTTCACAGTAGACTGCCACCATTCACTTTATTTTGATGCAGGACAAACCACTCTTTCCACATAAGATTCCTAGGGGAGGATAAAGTGGCAAAACCCTCACAAAAAAAGGCTGAGCAGTCCTAGGCCTTCAAAGGCGTGTGACTAAGGCAGACCCAAAATGAATAGTAGCACACTTCAGCAACAAGCCAAAGCTTCTGCTGGTGGCTCAGCCAGAAATCCCTGCCCAGCCCTCTGGATTGGTCCCTTTGATTTGAACTTCCCGGGCTTTTTTCCTTTTTAGGAAAAAGGATACTTTTTCATCACTACAACATCATAGAGTGTGCAGGCTGCCACATTTACTTCAATGGAAAGATCAATCTTTACAATCTGAGTTTATCCCTGAGTAGGCTCTTAAAAAACAACAACAACAAAAACCCAACTACTTACATAGACAGGATGAAGATCAACACCATACATTTCAAGTGTCTTTGCCACTCCTAAATAATTCAATTCTGCCTCAGCTGGAACTTGGCCCCTGTTTGATATATAACAATATTGCTTTACTCAGTGCGGAAAAGTTATTTCAAATCATATACTCACATATACACTTAACAAAGGCTCCATTTCATTCATTATCTGGTGGATCAATGCTCCCCTTTGCCTTCAACATGAGAGTGATGTAACATGTGAGTCAGGAGCTCCATACAAACTTTCCAGTTTCTAAGAACTCCCTTTTCTTTGAGGGACAGAAGCTGTGTAAATTGGGAGCTTTAACTGTGTAAAACTCTGCATATTTACATGAACATCCTAGGTCATATCATTTGTCAGAAGAGGAGAGGAACTACTCCTCCATCGCATGAAGACTGATATTCTTTTGGATGCTCATTTGCATGACTGCTGGAAGAAAGAGGTTTGCAGCAAACTTCTGTTTATGTAAAGTATCTTGTGGCAAGATTTGAAATGGAGGTGAAATATAATTATCAGGAAATATGCAGAATATAAAAACACATTTGTTTAAAGGCTTACTGGGTTCCCCCCTCATTATAAAATAATGAAGAGTGTGCACATGTACACAATATTGAATAATATATTATTTCCAAACCAATTAGACAAATGCTATTACACATATGAAGATTTTCCAAGATCTGACAGGCTATTGCACTGACTCATAATGGTCTTTATCACAGTTATTATTCTGGATTAATGCCTCAGTTTCCTTCTACAGAGTATAGTTAACTACTTCATTTTCAAGTTTTGCCTGAGATTTGATTTGATTGTGTCAGAACAAATTTCTACTTTTCTAATCTTTCATTTATGTCCTTATGTTTTTTCTCTTATCTTATTTTTTTCTCAGTGTTCCTTTTTCCTGCTCCCTAGCTTTTTGAGGTGCAAAACTGTTAAGTATTTCCAACCTAGTCCTCAATCCAGTCCATTGTAGCCAGCCTACCAAGGCAAGCAGACCACTAAAAATGATCCACTTCAACAAGCTAAGCTCCACAGCACACAGTGATTTATGAATATACTACTAGCAGGGGCATACAGTCTAATAGGCAAGGGGAGACACTTCCTCAAAGGGCCCCCCAGAGACCAGTCATGCACACCTGTCCCCCATGGCTGTAGTGGTTACCTGATTGCAGCTAGCCACCTGGGTGGGCCACGCAATGGCTGTTAGCCTCAATGCGGTGAGGCCAGCGATTGGTAGGGGGGCTTTCCCTTGGCTTCAAGGCAAGATCTGAGCAGCTGCACCTGTGCACCCTCTCTCTTTCGGTCTGGGGCAGGTCAGCAGCCACCTGCCTGGGCTGGCACTGGGACTCATTTCCAGGGTGCCCCAGTCTGTTGCACCCCCACCTGTTTGCCCCCACCTCTTTCTCCCCTCTCCTCCACCCTCCCCCAGTTGGGTCTCCTCCTCTCCAGCTCTGGCCACAAACCTCGTCCAAAATCTCGTGGGAGAGTCCAAAGTCCCCTCTCATGAGAATTCCATATCTGCTGGTGGAGGTGGATGGCGGAGGAGGAGGGCAGCAGTGCAGCCGTCACAGGAGCAAAAGCCACCATCAGATGGAGCTGCAGCTGGGATTGTAGGCAGCAGATCTCGCAGCAGAGAGCATGGCACTGTAGCCCTAACTAAGTTTTCTCAATTTCCACAAGACCTCTTTCAGATAAGTTATTTCTTTGTGATGCATCTGAAGTGTTATTAACTACAATTCTAAAATTGTTGCATTGATAGAAATTTTAACTTTAGTCAGTGGTATATAACGCTAGTTTATGAATAAATGTGCAACCAGATTTATCTCCCAGATGTCCTATATAGCCAGCATCTCTGCCCACCCGCCAGTGAGAAGCAGTCCCTTTCCATGGCACCAAGAAGAGTGGAGGGGGCTGAGTGAAATGCTGGCAGAGGTTGGTACCGCTTATGCGATCTCCATTAACTTTGCTCTCATTAACTATCCAAAGCAGTGTAGAAATGTAATAAATAAATGCCATTATCCAGCAAAACCTTTCCAAATATATATGCTGGAAGTTGGGAGGCACACACTGTGTGTGTGTGTGTGTGTGTATGTGTGTGTGTGTGTATGTGTGTGTGTATGTGTGCCTGTGCATACCCTTCTCATTTAGCAGACACTTTTCCATCCCTCTAAGTGCTGTTTAAGCTCACTAAAGTCCAGAGAGTTAGACTCAGACTTGGGAAATGTGTGCGCTCAACTACCATTCACTGAGAGCAAGTAACAAATCTGACAAACTTAGTTCCCCATCCGCATAAATGTGGCCAAAACCAGCCTTGCTAGACCATTGGAAGTGTTTGTCCATTGTTTGTCTTCAGACAAATGTTTGTCTTCGGACAGCAAGCAGGTGGCGCTTCTATGTGCATCAGCATGGGGACTAATCCCCAAGGTGTGCTCTCAGGATACTGTGCACAAGTACAGTGTCCCTGCTTTATTTTTATTTTTTCAAGAGCATCTGAAGAGGGCTGTAAGTGTTGTATAAATTAGTGATAGCTTCTTTGCCCTTGCGGGTGGACAATTCAGTGAGAGGAGTTGGATCACATGCCCCCATTCTCCATGCATGCATTTGAGTGTCTCTAAAGAGTCCTCGTGTGTACATGCATTGGGCTCTCGCCACATGATTGGGAATGCTGCTTTTTCAGGTTTCCCAATTGCTCAAGGAGAGCCCGCTGTGTATAGTTATACATGCAGTTCTGTGCAGTGGCCCCTTCACTGTTATGCACATGGTCACTTGATGTTCTGCTCATTATGTGTTGACTGCATTTGTGAATCAGGCTGTTAATGCTTCTTGGGTGATGAGCAGGATCTTGATATGCTAATGAAACAGCACAAAGAGGTTTGCAAGATAGGCCCCGTCACAGACATTCAGTGGATACAGAGCTGAAGCCAGATCAGCATTCTCTCTAATTTTTTCCATCTGCATGTGGTATGATTTTTGTTCTAGGTGGCAGTGTGTGAATACTATTTCCACCATACTAATTTGAATATTGAAGTATTATCACCGTAAGTAACTGTTTGATGACATATTGCCTTGTTTTTATTATACTTTGTAATAAAATAGAGTAGAATTGTAAAATACACTTTTTTTTCCTTCCATATTTATGGGGCATATTTATGGTGCTTATTTCAGTGTTGACTAATAAGCTGCAGAAGAAGAGAGGTGGGGGCCAGGGGGGAGATTAATTTTTTTTAAATTAAGTGGGATGGGGGGCAGCCACTTTTTTCTTTGTCCCAGTGGGCCCCCCCCATGTACTGAGATCTGTTCTGCACCTAGTAGAAGGTGAAGGAGAGGAAGACAGAGAGGGGCCCATTTTAAAATCATGTCTCCAGAATTACTCAAAGGAGCTTCTTCCACAATATTATCCCAAAATAGCATCACTTTTCATTATTGGGGGAAATGTTCTGCATGTTTTTTGACAGTATATCTTGTCCTTTTATTTATTATTTATTTTATTTATTACATTTATATCCCGCTCTTCCTCTGAGGAGTTCAGAGTGGTGTACAAGGTTATTTTTATCCTCACAACAACCCTGTGAGGTAGGTTAGGCTGAGAGATACATGACTGGCCCAGAATCACCCAGTGAGTTTCATGGTTGAATGGGGATTCGAACTCGGATCTTCCCAGTCCTAGTCCAACACTCTAACCACTACGCTATCTTTCAGTCGTCTCCAATCCAGGTTACTGGATCATACTCACATTTGTTTAGGACCAAATTGCACAATATGATAAAAGCATTATTAGCCCCAATGGATTTATTTTTTCTTTAATTAATAGCAGCAAGATAAGTGTCCCACCCACTGCCCATGGATCATGACTCTAGTAGGTAGAGAGATTTTAACCCTATCCCATACCATGGTTCCAATCTGCAGTTAAGGATGTGTACAAACCGATGTTTGAACATAGGTTAGGCGGAAGGGAATGGCAAGCGAGAGCTTTAAGAAAGAGGAGAGCAGGTCCTTACATGCTCTCCGCAGCCCCATGCAACTTCCTCCTGGGGCGGCATGTGTCCCAGGTACCCACGTACGGCACCAGCACACATATTGTGTCCATGGATGAATGGGTGCCATTTGAGTGACCAGCAACACCATGCTGACATGCAAATTACACCTGCGCATGCACGGACACAATATGCACCGGTCACTTCTGGTATTATGCTGCCTGGGCAGCAAGAGGGTATACAGCTGCCCCACACCAGTAATTTTGACATCAGCTCCAGCAGGGGAAACACGGCAGGAGAGGTAAGGACAATCTTCCCACGCCTTAAAGCAACCCCCTCCCTGCCTGCGAACCAGCTCGAATGCCAGTCTTCCAAACCAGTTCAGCAGTCTGAATAGACTGCCTAACCGGTTGGTTCACACCCCTATTAGTATGTCAGTCAATGGCATCTAGAATCACAGCAGAACACATTCGGATACAACGCAATGCAATATAAGGCCATACTAGATGTGACACTGGAGATGTGTGAATGCATCTCCAACACTTTTTTGTATTTAAAGAAAGTCCTATGTTGGGGAATAACTGTGATGAGGAAAGTTGCATGGTGCAGAGGGAAATTAATGCTTTCCACCCTGCAGTCCCAATTCAAATCAGCCCCTCTCAGGACTGCTTTCAGCTTTCAGCAACGTCAGGAAAATATATGCTAGAAATACATACAGGTCTGTCTTTTATAACAGTCCAGCACGCGTCTTTTCCATACCACTTCCTCTCTCCTGTTCTTTCACCTTGTTTTTCAATTATTATATTTGACTACATTCCTTAAAGCCATCTCATCAGTTCCAAATCTCTGCCTGCCAGCCCTCTCTCCTGCTCAACAGCCATTTCCCCCAATGTTGTTTTCCCACTTCACACACACTGGCATTCAATCCTGTGAGCCTTATCTCTTTCCTTATTTGGCTCCTCATTCCACAACTTAATCACCTGACTCAGTTATTAAATATGCTTTTTCCTTCTCCCTCACCTTTTTGATTAAGATGTGCAAGCTTCTGCCAAACAACTATGCTGACTGATGAGCTGATTAAGCTCATAAATTATAAGGACTTCTAGCCTTTTATAAAATATGCTTTTGTTGCTGCAGTTTCTCCATTTTATCTCTCTTACTAACTGTAGGTGGTGTCCTTCTGTACCTATAGAACTGTTATATCTGCTGGTGCTTTTTGCATTTTTATTTCTTACCTGTGCCTCTGGTTGGAAGTCCAAGTAACACACACTGTTATATTGTACGTAGGAGATTAAAAGCTAAGGAGACACACATGCCAGGCTTAAAAACATGAGTTATATGTATGTCTGTTACAGTGAAAGACAAGACTCTATAGCTCTGTTCAGGAGTTCACAGAAAGCCCACTGAATACACTTACAAGGCTTGAAATGGGTTGGAAGTTCTGGGTTGCAAACACTTCATGCTTTCTGCAGTGTTCGTCTGAAGAGACAACGCTGTTAAGTGTAAATGCACAACTTTCCATTATTGGGTGAGAGGGGTGTCCAGTCATTTGAAGCCTTGTTCAGTGGGTGTTCTGTGAACTTATAGCTGCTCTGATTTAAAACAGCAGTCAATAGTTAATTCCTCCTTATTTGCAGCACTGCTGCTTCATTACTGCCTTTTCTCTTGAACCAGCAGATTTCACATGCAATGTCAATTAATGTCACTAATTCTTACATCAGAGTTTTGTGTATTCGTTCTATGGCATCTTCTAGTTCTTCTTTCTGGTCTGGAACAAAGCGGTATTCTGAAACATAACCTGCAGTGTGCTTGTACGGGTCATAGTCTCCAAGTTCAGCTGTACAAGTGGGCAAGAAAAATAATTAGAGACATACTTTTTGTGTAATTTACAAAAACAGTTTTAACCTCTAGCTCAACCACTAGAAAACTGTATGACAATGCAAAGAAGAAGAAGAAGAAGAAGAAGAAGAAGAAGAAGAAGAAGAAGAAGAAGAAGAACTACCCATCTGGGAAGAACCCAAGGTGGTACAGATCAGGGTGGCCAACCTGAAGCTCTTCAGCATTTGTTGAACTACAACTCCCGTAATTCCCAGTAACAATAAGCTGGGGATGATGAGAGTTGTAATCCAACAAGAAGAACAGGAGAGTCTCCGGTTGGCCAAACCATAAAGATCCTTATTATTCGGACATACAGGTGGGTCACAACTTGATCAAATGTGGATCATACCATTGGCATCACCACTTTTTAATTGCTTTGCTTAGGTTTTTTGTTTGTTTAGTTTAAGAGAAAAAATATGGGAGAGGGAGAGAAAGGGAGAAAAGGAGCAAATAAGAGAAAAGAATTAAAAACTATCATGTATGGCAGGAGTGGCCAACCTGATACTCCCCAGCCGATGGATTAAAACACCCATCATCCCTAGCTACAATTTATTGCAGCTGGGGATGAAAGGAGTTCTAGTCCAACAGCTGAAAAGCCTCCAGGTTGGCTACCTCTGCCAAATATGGTAAAAAGCCATCTTGTAGGCTAGTGTCAAAGGTGGGTCCTGGATCTGGGGGGGGGGGAATTGCAGACTCCTGGTATAGATCCATTTAAAAAATAGAACAAACCCCTCTCACAATCTTCACAGAATTATTGCACTTATGGTAAGACAAGTGCCAATCATTCATCTAAAATTGGCACCCCAGTTCTATGCATATATGTCTAACCCAGAGTTACCAAAACTCTGGAAGCATATATTTTGACTGAATTGAAATTGAAAGCATATTTACATCTGGAAAAGGTTCACTTTTAGAGTAAGATAAATGCTACCCAATCAAACACTATGATTCTATGAAAATAAGGAGCAGTGAGTCCTGTAGACACACAATGTGCAACCCACTCAGACTATGGGCCATTCTGCTGCATTTCTGCATCAGGATTCGGAAATCCAATCATACCTGATGTAGGCATCCCGCAGAAGTGGAGGCTGAACAGAAAGAGGCAAGGCCACAGCAGTATATCATGCAGAGATGCAGCAGACAGTCTCCTGCGCAGATTGGTATTTTTAGCATACAGGAGCCTATAATTATTTAGTTAAAACTTATTTTTCATGGCTCCAATTTCATTTGCAGCACACAATAGTATGCTCCAACAGAAGGTTTGAGAATTAATGGCCTAAATGCTACAGAATAGTATGCACCATGCTATAAATTCCATGTTTTTAAGTGACACAAAGTGAAGCATGTGCTTCAACTTCCATTGAAACCAATGGCATTTAAAATGGACTTTGTTTTTATTGGACATTTTTCCCCATGAAGTTAACATGAAGTTAAGTCAGAAGTAGTTCACAACCAAGGTATACTGGTATAAATATTCACATTGTTGAAGCAGCATTTGGTTAGCAAACAGGAACTCCGCTAATTTTTTTCTGCTTTTTTAAAAATCCTTATATCCGAGATCAGGGTTAAGAGAGTATTGCTGACAGCTAATGTTAGGATTAAGCAAACTATACTATTCCAAGTAACATTCTCTGCCAGTGAATCTGATTTATGATCATCAATGTCTCCCCCACCTTCAGCACTGATGAACGTAAGATGGTGATACTGTTCATCTGATGAAAAAGAAGAGGAGCTGTGAACATGAGTACTTTAAACTGGAGTTAAGCATGAAGGTGAGAGGCAGTGGATGGATGGATCTTAGCATTGCTTGCCGTCACCCACATGGCTTCCCTTTTCAGTTCTCAACTACATAGCATGTGTTTTTATGGAATGGATGATCTGAAGTTATAACCAAAACACAAAACACAAAGAGCCAAAAAGTAAACGTTTGGTAGTTTATATAATACCTTGTAACATTCTAAACAAAAACAAAAAACCCATCCCCGTGGAAATACTCTATTGTTGTGAGAGAATCAAGTACAATACTGTTTTTACACACTTTCTCTATCATTTATGTATGAGAGCCCATAGTACCATGTTTCCCCGAAAATAAGACACTGTCTTATATTTATTTTTCCTCAAGGAGACACACTATGGCTTATTTTCAGGGGATGTCTTATTTTTATTAAGTGCGGTACAACAATCTACATTTATTCAATTATAGTTAAGTCATCTTCTTCTGGAACACTGTCATAACTCCAGGCTCGGACTGGCCCATAGGTCAACAGGGCATATTCCCGGTGCGCCCTACCCATGCGGTGCCCCTGCGCCCCAACTCTCACCCTTAATTACCTATTCTGCTCAAAACCTGGCGCCCTCCCCACATACATTCCGGCGCCCTCTCGGTGCCCCCAGTCCGGCCCTGCATAACTCTCATATGATCCATATACGACCCACAGACTGTTGCTGGTCAGTGTTGGGGAGCAGCAGCTTTACAGTGTTGGCGTCGCCGCTTCCCGGCATACTCTTGCCGCCTCCCGCACCACCGCGCCAGGAGGAGGGGAGATTTTCTGAGGAGATTTTCTGAGGAGATTTTTTACCGTACTTCGCTCTACCGTATGCCTCAGCTTGCAGCCTGCCACCCCTACCGGTATCGTTACGCCCCTGTCTGTGGGTCTCTCTCACCCCATACACACACACCAGGGGGATAGGGGAAAAGCTTCAGCAAGCAGCCTACTACTGAGCCAAGAGAGATCACCACTATGTCTTATTTTCGGGGTATGGCTTATATTGCACAGCTGCTTAGAAATCCTGCTACGGCTTATTTTATGGGTATGTCTTATTTTCGGGGAAACAGGGTAACTGAACCTGCCGTTTATTTTCAGCTTGAGTTTAAATTGCATATAAATTGGCTCTGCATAGTAAAGTACAGTGTACAAACACACACACAGAGTCTTGTGGCACCCTGAAAACTAAACAGATTTGTTGTGGCATAAGTTTTCATCAACTCAAGCCTACTTTATAAGATTAAAAAGAGGGCATCCGATGAAGTGAGCTTTAGTTCACTAACACTTATGCCACAACAAACCGTTTAGTCTTTAAGGTGTCAAGAGACTTGATTTTGTGTGCTTGCTACAACAGATTAATATAGCTCCACTCCCACCCCCTCCCCCAGAACTTAACTTGAAGAAGCAGCCATTTATAGTCCTCCACCTTTGATGCATTGCTATTTAGGTGTCAGTATAAGGGGGGGAGGTGTGTGCACATGCATGTGTCTTAAGGAATATAGATATATAAATCAAACAAACAAGACATAAAGCAGGTCCAGACTTAACACTAAATCATTATTAAACTATGGTTTGGCATTATTAGCAAGAGCTTTGGACTTGCACACTTCCTCTTCCCCTTCACGTGCCAGAGAAGGAAATTTGCTCTTTTCATTCCTGGCTTAAAACAAACTGTGCAATTGTTTGTTGCAAACCCAACAAAGAGGAGAGAGAGAGAGAGTGTGTACACAAGCTAAGATACACCTAGGGAGGGGGGCAGGGAGTGTACAAGCCTGAGGCTTATGCTGGTAACACTAAATAAACTATGGTTTAGCATTACGTCTGAACCTGCCCACAGCATCAACAAGGGAAATACAGTACAGGTTGACCAAAAGCACATACACTGTATTGCATAAGCTCCCAGCTGAGCAGCAATGTTGATAGGACAAGGCAACCGGCCTTGCAAGACATCTTGTTTCACCTGTAAAAACACTTGGTACCTAAAACAAAGAGAGAAAGCAAAATTACCATACAATTATAAAGATCCTAATGTGCTAATATTTCACTGTCACAATTTATTAAGAAGGAACACTGGCTGACATCCAGACTAATGTTGCATGTGCTAAAATGTGTTTATGTGCATAATGGAGAAATGGCAATATTTGGCAATCTCCCCTTCCCTATGCAGCCCACTGTGCCTCCTGAAAAATATGTCCCCAGGGAGACATATTGGGCTGCATACAGAGGAGCAGACTGGCAAAAATCACCCCTCTCCCACTGAGCACGCAACATTCGTCTGGAAGTCAGCCACGATTTTACTCTTTTAGGAGGGAGCAGGCAGCACAAAGTCAGATTTATAGTCACATTTTGTTTCATTTGAAATCTCCGCTGCAGATGACAGTACGGGAGTTCTTTTTCTTTCAGATGAATCAGATTTTATTTGGGGGGAAACCAAAGCAGGGGAGGGAGGGAATGCAGTGTACTCCCCTCTGGCACATAAGTTATGCTAATATAAACGATATGCTGTAAAACGCACTACTGCGAACTCACAAAAAATATATTTTTAAAAATGATAGAAGGTTGGCATCACTAGTAGTTGCCTCAGGATACCTCTACATGACTAATACAAATTGTTTTTGTACCAACTTAAGTGCCATAGCTTCTTTGAAGGAATCCTGGGAACTGCAGTTTTGTGAGGATGCTGGGAAATCACTTTAGAGTTCTTTAGTGCCTAGTCTCATCTCAGAAATAGCATGCTGAGCATTTATCTTAAGACAGCTATTTCAGATAGTATGCAGTGTACACATGCCCAAGCATTGCCTTCAATGACAATTTTAATTTGCTTTCTGCATATGCACGTACATTACAAGCAGAATGTTTGTAGTGGCAAAAATAATGTCATATGAGTTTTGTCAGGGTTGGTAGCTAAGAAGGCAAGCCAGGAGGCAGGTCAGCTGGCCCAGGACATCTATAGCAACTCAGTTCACACCATGGAATAGTTACGGAAGGAGGCCAGAAACAGCAGTAATATATGGCCAGATGAGACCCTCTTGGCTCTTCCTATCACTTCATCCTCCTGGCCTTGGCAGATGCAGGACATCCTCTGCAGAGCAGCAGAAGTCAGGTCTGCAATTCTTCTTGTCTGCAAACTGTCTTGGTACTTCAGGAAAAGGCACCTGGGCCCGGCTGCTACACAGCCAAGGTCAAGATCCCTAGCGCCAGACACGCAGCTTCTTCCTCCCCTCCACTTCCCACCACGCTCTCCCTCTCCCTCACAGTGTATTTAGGCTTAAAATGACAATTTACTAAATTGCCACAATTTGGCATAGGAAAAAGAAAAGATTTCATAGAACCACTTTGCTATCAATCCGTCCAACAGAAGGGGTGGAGGGTAACCCATACCTTGATTTCCAAGTTATTAATCAGAGTTGCTATGTGGGCAGAAACAATCTGTGTGCTCCCAGTGGATCCTAGCCAATCTTTGTATGAGAAACATGTATTGAACACAAGCTCACTGGATGTATGATATGGTTGTACAAAGTGATGCTTCCTTGGATTAGAGTACTAAAACATAGCAACAAATCACTGGTGGAATATTAACAGCAAACTAGATGGATTTTTTTAAAGAGTTTAGACTTTAATTGCCATCCAGCCTGCACACAGAGTAGTAATAGCAGCAGGTTCTGTAGCTGATTATTCTTCCAGGGCCATCTTTTCCCACTACAGATGGAATTGAAAATGGTTCTGGAAAAGCATAGGACAACTATATCAAACCTTCAGAGCGGGCATGACACTGCAGTTCATATACACTTTTAGTCTATTCAGTCATAGGCATGCTTGTTTTTTTGCAGATTAATATTACATCATTGTGCTAGTAAAAACTAGTCTGCCTACTTTACTTCCACTATGTGTCCCTACACCTGTAGCAAATTTGGTCCAAACTGGTTAGGTGGTTCACAAGTTAGCCCACTTGCGCTTCAAATGTTCACATGACCACCACCATCTTGAATTGGGGTGGATGACATCATCACAAACAATGGCACTGAGGTGTCCCTGTGTGTCATTCAATACAACTGTATGAAATTTGGTTCATATTGCTTAGACAGTCCAGAAGTTAGCCCACTTGCATCTCAAACGTTCACGTGTCTGCTGTCTTGAATTGGGATGGATGACCTCATCACATACTACCCCATTGAGGTGACCCTATGTGTTCCTACAGCTGTAGCATATTTGGTTCAAATCAGTTGAAATGATTTGATGATGATGTCATCCAGCCCAATTCAAGATGGCAGACACAAACATTTGAGGCGCAATTGGGTTAACTTGTGAACTGCCTAACCAATTTGGACCAAATTTGCTACATATGTAGGGGCACATAAGAATGGGTCAACAGCGTGGTTTGTAATGATATCATCCACCCCGATTCAAGATGGCAGATGCATGAATGTCTGAGGCGCAAGAGGACTAACATGGACTGCCTAAACAATTTGGACCAAATTTAGTCCAACTGTAGGGATAGTGAAAGGAAGGTAGGCAGTTTAGTTCTTACTAGAGCAACTTGTTTTAAAATCTAGTCGTTGTTCACAAGGTTACAGTTTCTTTACAAGAGTTAGCTAAGGGATAACCATCCCTTAGGGATGGGAGTTAAGTGGGATAACCATCTCTCTTTTAAAAAATTGGGAATGAAACAATAGTGCTAGTACAAAAGTAGCTATAGAATTATCTATTTGGGAGTAACACATACAATTGCACATAGCAGTGCACTATTTGTTCTTCCCTTCTGTCCCCCTCATCTGCATGCAGACTGTGCTCGCTGGATCAGGCTACAGATTGAATATATCCACTTAAAATGCAGCACAATTAGCATTTCATGAGAACATAAGAAGCTGCCATAAACCGAGTCAGAACATTGGTCTATCTATCTCAGGACAGTCATCCCTTCCCAACTGCAAGGGTTCAATTCCTGGAAACCCTCACGGTTGGCAAATTCGCAGTAGATGAACCATTGGTTTCAATGGCAAGTGGGAGTTAGGGCAATCGCAGTTGCAAAGTGAATGGGAAAAGGTAAAAAAATTGAAAGAATCCTCCCTAACCCCCATAAATGACCCCACCCCCACGAAATTAAAAAATAGTCACCAAACCATGGATACTCAGGTCACAGTTGGAGAGGGCAGTCACAATTTCCCAGTCACTGATACAGGGGCAACTGTACTGTCTAGATCGACTGGCAGCGGCTTCGCCAAGGCTGCAGGCAGGAGTCTCTCTCAGCCCTATCTGGAGATGCCAGGGAGGGAACGTGGAACCTTCTGTATGCAAGCATGCAGATGCTCTTCCGAGAGCGGCCCCATCCCCCAAGGGGAATATCTTACAGTGCTCACATGTAGTCTCTTTTTCAAATGCAAACCAGGGTAGACCGTGCTTAGCAAAGGGGACAGTTCATGCTTGCTACCACAAAACCAGGTCTCCTCTCATATCTTTCCTACCGGTATGAATCTAAAATAATGGCTTCAGATCACTACCTAATAAAGTATGAGATATTAGTCTTTCATTATGAAACCTTGTTATACTGTGTATGGGCTGATCTGCTTTGAAAATAAATGAACTAAAAATTATTGGTTACAGTTATCAGGGGGAGGGGAGGCAAAACGATAGGAAAGCAACAAACTCTTTTCTAGTTGCAGATCCATTGTGGAACACATATCTGGGAATGACCCAAATAATAATAATTCCTGTTACAATCATTGAAAAGCTCTGACACAATCCAAACAAAGACAAGACACATTAACTTGTACCTAATGACAACAGTGGAATTTAAATGTGATTTTCCAACTACTTTTAAACACCAGGTTTTGTAAGAAATAAAGTTAATCGGAGGTTTTCCTCTCTCTTTTAAAAAATACACAATCCACCATTCCTCTCTCTTTTAAAAATGCAAAACCACTCCATGAACTTATACGATTATTTTTACTGGCTACTTTAAAAGCACCTGCAGTGTCATAATACTAATGGCTAAATGCATACAATACCTGGTGATTTCTTCTTTTAGCTTGCATGGATCTTCTGCATAAAATTTAACACCAAAGTACAGTGTATATGGTGGGCCAGCTATTAGAATTAAGAAAACAAATTAATTTTTTGAAGAACACATACTACAGAAAGATCTGTATCTGTTTCAGAAGACTTTACTGAAGAAAATGAACTTGACTGTAGCCCTGTTTATGTAAGAGCTATAAGACATATGTAACAGCTCTCCCATTTTTCAAAAACTGCTTGCATTAGGTGTCTTTCAAAGGTGTCTTTCCTCCAACGGAAAGAGTTTCCTCAGGAGGAAGATCCTCCAGGAGGAAGATCCTCCAAGCACCTTCTATGAAGAACTGATATGACTTGCCAACACTCCTAGCGAACTGGTTGTACCCTTGTATAAAGCAGAGGCCAGAAGCCATCAACAATTGTGCCTTTACAAATCCCACTGAAATCAATTAGAACTGCACAGGAACGCTTAGCAGATTGTCCAATAACTACTACAGAAAAATACTCTGGTATGTTTCATTAGTTTTCAGTGGCTGTTGAGCTCTCTGAAAATTGTTTTGTTAGGATTTGCCCATTTAAGGCACACAGGTAATTTATACATAATGTTTTATATCTGATATGTGCAAGCACATTCCTGTGTCAAATACACAGATTCATCAGATTGGATAAATGTAAATGGCTACAGTCCTATAAATGTGTGTTTCAAAGTATGTTGAATAAAAGTGTTACATGTTTCTAATATACACCAGAAGGATCCATCCAGCCTTACCTAATATATCACTGTATTCACCTCTCCCTCACCATTTTTCTCAGCTGTGCAATCCCTAGTCCTACTGTGATGTTCTCCTGCTTGTAGATTGCTTTACAAGTTGTGCCAGTCTAAATTCCAAAGTCACTTATCATGCTTCTTGAATCTTATTTCTGTTTTAAGATTCAAATCAAATGCAATCTCAGCTTATATAAAGTTCATGTCATTTAGAAATTTCAAAATTCTATTACTGTGAAGAATGGTTTAATCAGAAGAAATACCTGTGCCCCCAGAACGAGTAGTAATAGAAGAGCTAATACTCAGTGTATACAATTTTTCTATATATAGCAATATGGATCGAGCTCAAGAAACTGTAAAACTATCAGAACACCATACTCAACACTGCAGCCTCTGTGCATGTGATATTTTCTATACTTCTCTACCATCAAACAATGCTTAGGAAAGGCATATTATATACATACTGTTTATGAGTTCCTTGTGTTCTGTAAGGGTCTTTGCAGGATCCAGCCAGTACTGTAAGAGTAGTAATAAAAAGTAGTCATTTTGTTGTACATACATACACACACCACTCTACATTAAGAAACATTTTTGCTTTTGCCCTTGAAAGAAGAACCTAATGGAAACCTAAGACAAACTGGAAACCACATATAATATGCTTCTAGAAGATTATGAAAAACACAACTTGCTTCCCCCTAAGCCAGGGCTGCAGTACAACTTCAGCCCTCCAGCTGATGTTGAACTATGACTCCCATCAGTCCTAGCCACAGTAGCTAATAGTCATGGTTGATGAGTTGTAGTGCAACAACAACTGGAGGGCCAATGTTGTGTGACCCTGCCCTAAGCCCTGCAGCCATACATTAACACCACACACAACGCACACACATCTGTAAGTTAATTTTTCTCATTAAAGCTTAATTTTGCTCTTGGGCTCAAAAAGCACAATACTTTATTGAACTGAGGCTACTTTAATTCTAATGCAACCACCACCATTCTCAGACTGTAGAACTAATGAAGAAACAAATGTTGTGTATCTCCACAAAATTAAAGATGGATTGTCTACTTGTTACTAGATTATCTACCAACTCTGCTTTCAACTCATGTAATTTGCACTCGTGCACACAGAACATACAATTTTCACTTGTTCCTCCTTCCCTCTCCAAACTCTGCCCCACCCCCAAATCTGTTCCTGATATTTGGGGAACCCCAGGTTTGGAGGGGCAGATCATCAGACAGAGAAAAGGGAATCAGCAAGCCCCAGCCCCTCACCCAAGCAAAAGGAAGTGATGGGGGAAAAACTATCGAGTATAAGAATTCAAGTCTGGAATTGTATCACTTTATTAATTATTATACATTGCATTTCTGCCAATAATTTGAGGCAGGTAACAGGTTACAACTCAAATTAAACGGCTTACAATTTAATAGAAACAATGTAACAGAAAGAGGAACCAGCATGTAAAATAACGTATGCTATGTTCTATACATCAATTGGTGTCCTGCTGGCATTAGATATATTGTAAATATTAGCGGTGGTGATGGTAGTAGTGCAGGTGGTGGCAAAAGCTTTGTCCTTTAAATGATCTTTATGCTTGTTATTTCATTGTTGAAATAACATCCAACATTATCTGTTATTTGTTGACCCTTGTATTATGACAAAGATCATGAACTGAAGCTAAGTAAGGGATTTTTCTGAACTAAATTGCTAAATCAGTGCTTAAGATCCTGCATGTAAAATCTCAACGGGTAGCATTTAAATTGAGTTCGGGGCAATGTAAATTTGGTCAAATGCTTAAAGGTAACTTCTTGTTATGGAAATACATATATTTGTGTACTTTCAACAATGAAGCTGTGGCTAAGAAAGACCTTCATTAATGGATAGTACTAAAAATGGGAACTTTGAACAGTGCTAGCCTAAAAACACATTCTTATTAAAAGCAAAATCTCAAAACCATCTAGTCTTATGCCCCTTTCATTACTGCCACACAAAGGTATAAACTAAGGATACCTCAAATATCCATGCCTTTTTTTTATCCCTAGCCAAATTGGCACACTTACAATTGCAAATAAGTGTTAGTAGCAACATGTTACCAAATACTTCTTACAAACACATCAAAGAAAAGGAAAAGAAAAAGAAAGGGCTTGTAGGTCAATATGTTTCTCAATTGAGCCAATGTTGAGGAATGAAGGTGAAGCAGAAACCAGTCTGTTTTTAAGAGTAAACAATAAGCAAATGCCTGGCCTGAATGGGAAATCTGCACAATAATCTTGTCTTCTAGATAACTCAGAAGCAAAACAGAGCATGCTCTGGAAGTTGATGATAGTTGTGAAGTATGCCAACAGACAAAGGGGGGAAAAGTAGCGTTATATAGTCTTCCTAAGCATTTTTACATAAAAGCCAAACGCTTCTCCATAAACTTGTGAATAACAGCTCTGTCTTCACTATGACCACCGTTACTTATTTTTCAAATAATATATTAATTGAACATGACACAAATATCAGAATGTGTATTTTTTTAAAAAGCAGCAGCAAATTACAACTCCTCCTTTGGTTTAAGCGTAAAAAAGGAAAAAGGAATACAATCTCCATGGGTAGAGGCAATTCAAAACAATTGGAGAAGCACCTGCAAATTCACAGCAGCTATTTGAGCTCCTTGCAGAAATAATCATCAAAATGCTGGTTCCTAGCACATTATTCAAGTGTGTGTGGAATTTGCTTCAGGTTGTTTTAACATTAATAGTCGAGTTGCCAAGCCTTTATAGGGCTCCGTCACAACATGAAGCTGCACAATTACAATAGTATTTGCTAGTAGTTCAGCTTCAAAAGGGTATGTATCAGAGTGATGGCAGGCTTGATGTTTTATGGTCCAAATTCCTAAGGTGGACTTCTGTCCATAGGAGAGAAACAAGCAAACTGCACACCCATACCTTTAGAATGAAAACAGTCCACCACTTTCATTAAAAGCAACAGAATCAAAAACAGCCTGGGGAAGAGACAAAAGCATGGACAGAAAACTATAAATCTACCTGACCAATATTTCAAACACCTCTTCGAGGAGAAAGCTATGAATCTTTACCATGGCTCACTCATACCCCTTGAGGGTTCAGTGTTCCCATATAGCCATATAGTATTTCCTGGTCACACTGCTATCCATACAACTTCTTAAGAAGGCCCCTTTGTCTGTGTGCAATTATGTCTCTGTCTTTCCACTTCACCCTCTGCTCAGTATATCCATGATGCTGCTCAGGGGACCCTCACAGGCGACCTTTTCAGTCTGAACAGCAAAACCAGCACACTACTGAGGTCTAAACTATATTTGATGACAGAAGATATGTCTTTCAACTCAGGTCTATGCCTACCATATATGAAGTGGGGGCCAAATGAAGGAACTAAGGGGCTACTGAATCTCTGCATTTCTTTCTGCAGAATGTCCATTTTTTAAAACATGGCAAAAATTTATAAACTATAAACTCTTCAGTGATAAAGCCAAGCAAAACCACATGGAAAATAAGTTGTACATTCCACTGATGCACTGTTGTAATTAATGTTCTTTAAGTGGTAATAAATCATTTTGGTTGTGTGTTTTTAAAAGAACCATGCCACAATTGTGTACTGGGTCAAATTTAGGTCAAACACTCTGAACCTGTTTGTAAGAAACCATTAACTAGGTTGAAAAACTTTCCATTCACCATGATGTCAATCATCTACAGCAGCTCAAAGTCTCACACACAACCTTCTCTCTTTCTCCCTTACCCTGTCCACTTTGGCAGGGTCATTGCCTGGTCAGCTGGCCCTTTATGCTCACATCTTACAGCAGAAAAGAGAGGAACAGGTTCATAAATTCTCTTTGCAGCTTCACCACATTGCTCCATAGTTTCAAGCATACTAGGGTTGTGCACGGCCCTTTTTCAGCTAAACCCTTAATGTGTTATTCCGTAGATCATTCGGCTTTGTGATGGCCCACTAGTCACTGCTAAAGGAAAAGATTGCTAAAGTCTGTCAACTGTTTTTCTACCTGGGGCACATTAATAAAGGAGAGGGGGGGGTGATGGCTTAAAGATACTTGATGGAATAATTCTCCCAAGTTGAATCTCAAAGAGAACTACAAATAACACTTTAATAATCACAGACTATCCAATTTTTTTTCATTTCATTCAGAAATACTCTTAGAACATTATAATAGTTTTTCTCTTTTATGCTCATTAAAATATGCAGTTCATTTGAACGTATAATAATACATTGGAATGTATAAAAGTTAGAGATGTGAAGGCCTGGGTGGGGGACTCCAGAAAACAGCCCCCCCCCATGGGGAGGAACCCCAGTTTTTTTACGTGAAAGAAAGAAAAAAAATTCTGGGTTTCCCCCCAGGTCTTTAGATCTCTAATAATATATAATTAAATATATTAAAATGTCTTAACAGGAACAGTGGCCATTAGACTGAGACATGCGGTCAGAGATGTGGGACTCAAGGTTTTCCACTGAAAGTTCTCCAAACAGAAATTTTCCCCATGTTTTATTTTCCCCACTTCTAAAATGTCATTGAATCATCTAAATGTCTATTTCATAAATTTCATTAGTAACAACAATCAATGGATGCCTTTGCAATATTAGCAAGTTCAGTAATTTCAAAGTTGTAATTAATGCTTTTCAAATTATTTTTCCTAGGAAGTACATGAGAGAGTATTTGTGTTTTATCGATTTATGGAATATTCCAATAAAAAAATCTTTCCATATCAAGCTTTGAATTCTTATCAGTATAACATATAAGCTAAATTAACTGGCTTTATTAATTCCACGCCCTATCCCCCCACCAAATTTCAGTTCAACAACTTGGATACTTGAAAAGTTTTGACGCACAATGTGGAAAATTAATATGGTGGAGTGATTAACATATAGGTCAAATGACATGCCAAATAAGTTCACAGTCTATGCCTTTTGCAGAGGGAATCAGGAAATTTTGCTCAGTAAAATTTTCTGAGTATCTTTCCCTCAAAATTTAATGCAAAAGCGAGAGGAAAAAATGCTTGGGATTTCCCCCGCAAAAGTATTCTAATTCAAAATTTTCTAGAAAACCCACATCTCTTCCTAGGGCTAATCTGGCCATATTCATTTTTGCATCCCTTACCACCATTTCTCGTGAACAGAACAGAACTTCATTACAGTCATAGACCAATATACAAGAAATACAAACAATGCATCATGTAAATAAAATTTGAAAAGAACAGAGAAATATATAAACTACTTAAGAAATGCATTACTAAAGATCAGATCGAGTTTTGCAGATTATAAAACAAAACCTGGCCACTATATTAATATTTTTTTCATCTGGGTTAAGTAATAAAAACTTCAAATAAAAATCATCAGAGTGTCCTAAAAACTTAGACAATAAGGGGGAGATTAATCTCAAGCGGGCTTCCTTAAAAAAATCACAATGTAAAATTGAATGTGTACTGGTCTCCACTTGGCCAGAACCGCAAGGGCAGAGACGGGTGGGGAAAGGGATGCCCTTGAACCTGTCCTCTAAAACGGCAGATGGAAGGGCATCCATTTGGGCTAATGTCAATGCACGTCTGAATTTGGGGATAATAATAGAATACAGATAGCCTGCTGGCTTGAGATTAAACTATTGTGCCCCGAAATAGATGGTCTTAGAAATAGAAGCAGCTTCCTCTTGCAATGCTACATCAATGATGCGTTGTTTGATCTCCCCCTTAGCCCGATCATTGCCCATCTGCAGCAGAACCTCTGGAGAAAACCCATAGTAAGTCAATTTATCACTAATCAATGAAAACCATTTACATTTAAATGAATCATTCTTAATGAAGGAAGCCAAGCCTGAGCTGGAGGACATAAATTTTAACCAGAATAGGAAAATAGTTCTCCAGGCTCCGGGTTCCATTTGTAGCAGGCCAACCTCTCTTCTCAATACCACCGATGGAACACGAGGGACAACTAATAAGGATCTCAGGAATTTAGCTTGCAAAACTTCTAAATTCGAGAAGTTTTGAGGTGGACCTAACTGGGCATCGTAAAACAACTGAGAATACACTTTGGTGGTAAACAGTTTAACTGCTGTTGGGATAACAGAAGCACTTCTCGAATAGTACAAGGAAGTTATGAGTTTTGCAGTGAGTTGAGCCGACATCAGAAAGGAATTATAATGGGCATGACGAGACCCTGAGGAGTGAAAAACAACTCCAAGGTACTTGAAAGAATTGACTTAGGCTATCTTATGGCCATTCAAGGACCAATTGTGGAGTCTAGGGTCCTTAGCAAAGACCATAATCTTGGTTTTTTGATAATTTATCACGATAGCCTCTTGAGTGCAAAATTTTGATAAGAGAATCAAAGCACATTTCAAGCCAATTGGGGTTTGAGATAGAACTGCCATATCGTTGGCATATAGCAAAACGGAAATATGCCTATTAGCAATTTTAGGGGGATGGGTGAAGGGACTGGAAACAAAGGACACTACAGAATTGATATAAAGATTAAATAACATGGGAGCTAATAAACAACCTTGACGGACCCTCCTACAAGATGGTATGGCAGCTGACAAAGCCACAGATGCAGTATAGCAGACCTTCAGCAGGGCACCATTATAAAGGGAAATTATCAGAAGTAGCAGCCTCCTGTCTATTCCTAGATCCCATAATTTCTGCCAAAGCCTCTCCTGTGAAATTAAATCAAAGGCAGATTTAAAGTCAATAAAGGCTGCATAAAGCCCATGAGCTGGCTTGGTGGAATATCTCTAGGAAAGAAATTGAAGGATAAGAGCATCCATTTCTCTAGTGATACAGACCAAGTGATGTTGCAGGGGGAAGGATTGTGTTCACTGTTCCCTCTAAGGTGTGTGCATGCACATGCACCAACCCCCAGGTCCCTGTGCAGCAGTTTCTGGCAGGTGTGCAGTCTCTGCTACACCCACCTCCAACTGCCCCCTTCTCCCCCGATGGGTTGCCGCTGCACCGCCTTCCCTCCCTCCCTCCCTACCCCCCAAACCACCACCTCCTCCAGTTCTGGCTGCAGATCTCGTGTGACTTCTGGCAGACGGAGCCAGAGGACGGACAAAGGGAGGAGGACGGGAGACAGTGGCAGCGGCTGCCCCACCCCCACCCCCCCGTGACCTCCCGGTAGCCCAGAGAGACTGGAACTGGGAGCCTGAGGGCAGGGGGGAGGAGAATGGGAGGCGGAGGCTCCCACCAGAGGCTCCCCCTTGAAGCCCAGAGAGGTCGGAACTGGGGGCGGGGTGGGGGGCAAAGGTAAAAAAAAAATTGCTGGCTGGGTGACACCTTGCTTTTTGCTCTCCTCATGCCTCTCTGAAGAAAGCCGTGGGAAAGCAAGGGCCTATCTCAACATTTTTCCCAGCGCCCATTCCAACCTTGCTACCCCCCTGGCTAGAATATTCCTTTATTTTCATTGTATACAAAAGCTTAAGCTCTTCATTTCCCCCACAGCCCATGGCTTGGGGCACTTTTCCCACACCATGGAACCTATGCTTTTGTGCAGACACATTTGTGTTCTAATCTTGTCCTGTCCCCCATGTCCATACAGATTCTGCATATGCTCAGAGGCACTGTGTCTTTAGGTGTGTTTTTAAAAACTGAAGCAGGTTCCCTTCACAAAGGAAAAAGTAACACTATTTATATATGCTCAGAGATGCACCCAGTCTGCAGTGTTATCAGGGATGCAGAGGAAAGGGGAAACTGTACCAGAGTCCTATAAGACTGATGGTCCTCAACGTACTATTACTATTGTTATTTACTAAAAGTTTTGTTGGGGGGGTATGCATGCACAGGAAGTGGACCTCACGATTACGTTTTGCCTCAGGCCCTGAGTTACCTCTCTGTGGCCATGGTTGTTCTAGCCAAAGCCAGTATAAGAAAACACTGGCATTTGACTATGCAGTGCCCCTGGGTATGTTGACTTGTTACACCTGCTAACTGGGCAAAGAGGACCCTTTTTAAACGTGGTGATTCTCTCTATTTAGCAGGGGAAGAGTAACTGGTTCTATCCAGCCCCCACACAGTACCTACAGTGACTGTTGCTGGTGTCTATCTTATGCTTCTTTTTAGATTGTAAGCCCTTTGGGGACAGGGATCCACCTTATTTATTTATTATTTCTCTGTGTAAACTGCTTTGGAAACTTTTGCTCTAAAGCGGTATATAAATTGTTGTTGTTGGTGGTGGTGTTTTTGAAAACGTTCCCCAGATCCTGATTAGTACAAGGATGGGCCAAGAATTCCTGTAGGTCTCTCTCCTCCTCAGAAGTTTCCTAAACCAAAATAACTGAGTCACTCTTCTGCCCCTAGAGCCAGGATGTTGCCTTCCTTATGCCCACTGGCAGAGCTTGCTGTAGCCAGCCCATTTCATGTTGTAGTATATCTTAGGGACCGGAGCTGGTGGCCTGGGGGTGGGGGAGGTAAAAAAAATTGTGCGGAGTGCACTTTGCACACTGCATTAATTAACTGGTGTGAGAGTAAGAGTCTGTTATGTGTGCACACTGCCTTGATACTGCCACCCAGAACAAAACTCTTTCCACTCACTGATTATAAAAATTAGAGGGAACACCGATTGTGATATGGCTTCTGTGAGAGCACACCAAAACGTTTATTTCACCAACAGATGGACAAATTTTATTTACGGATTTATAAAAATCTTCATTTGTCCCAGTAAAAACAATATATAATTTTGAACAACCTGTACCAAACCAGGGGCTTGCTGGCATGACTCCCCTGTCC
Organism: Hemicordylus capensis; assembly: GCF_027244095.1. Taxonomy (NCBI): domain Eukaryota; kingdom Metazoa; phylum Chordata; class Lepidosauria; order Squamata; family Cordylidae; genus Hemicordylus; species Hemicordylus capensis. Next base: position 74,796,183 of record NC_069658.1, read on the forward strand.
CACTAAGTCTGCCGGCACAAACATTCACAGCCCAGCAAACCCAGGAACCAGATACCACACCACATGTACCACCAGCACAAAGCCCAACAGCACTCAGTTACATACATCTAACCCAGGTTAGATCACTGGTGATAATGTCAATTCAAAGAGTGGAAAGGAGAAGCAAGCAACTAGATTCAATTCACCCTACTCCCTCCAACAACATATGATTGGTTACTGCTGATTATCTTAATCAACTACTACCGTAGATGGAGCTTTGAAGTGTCAGGTACACACAGAAGCGTAATGGGATCAATGTGTGAATTCAGTGAGCTCAGTGAGCCAGCACGGTGTAGTGGCTAGAGTGCTGGACTAGGACCGGGGAGACCCAAGTTCAAATCCCCATTCAGCCATGATACTAGCTGGGTGACTCTGGGCCAGTCACTTCTCTCTCAGCCTAACCCACTTCACAGGGTTATTGTGAGGAAAAACTCAAGTATGTAGTACACCACTCTGGGCTCCTTGGAGGAAGAGCGAGATATAAATGTAAAACTAAATAAATAAGTAAATAAATAATTCTTAAATCTTCAAAAGATAAATGTCCAATGCATTTGAAATGAGAATTGGGATAAGAACTTAAGAGGAAGAATGGGGGAAATTGCATGTCCATCATGATACAAAAGAGTTGCTTGCTCTTACTCTCTCAATTAAAAAAACCTTCTTGAAACAATCAAGATCTAGTTAATAAGGGTATACTTAGTCAGTTGACAGAAACTTGCAAGGCCCATTCTGTATTCAATTTCCAGTACGTGTGTGGCCATGGGCAAATTGCTTAATTTTTCTGCCTCCGTTTCATCACGGAAATATATGTTGCCAACACACTTCACCTTGAGTCAGAGAATCAAGCTTCAGGGATTGGTGGGCCACTGTGTGAAACAGGATACTGGACTGGATGGGCCTTGGGCCTGATCCAGCAGGGTTGTTCTTATGATTCAAAGAGCAAGTTGCATCATATTTATCTGTCTATCATATTTGTATACCGTCCCAAATGTATGTCTCTGGGTCGTTTGCAACAATATAAAAACAAGACACAAAACATTAACATAGTTTAAAGCCACAATCTTCTTTATATTTATTTCTCTAAGACGCACCCGTGGCTAATCCCATGCATGGCAGCATTCGCAAGCAGCTGCCAGATAGCCACGGGTACAGATAAGAATGACCACCACCTGGCAGAGGAAGAGTCAGGCGACTGAGTAAACTACGAAGGCAGGCAGCAGAGAGGGTGAGCAGTCTCTCTCTCCAGCCTGTCTGCTGGTCAAAAGGAAAGATGACCCGGCCCACCGGGCAGATGAAGGCAGGCAGCAGGAAGGCAAGCAGTGGAGGGCAGCGCATTACTTCTCCAGCCCGCCTGCTGGCCAAAAGGAAAGATGGGCCTGGCCACCAGGAGAAGCGGCGGGGAGGAGAAGAGACGGCCAGGTCAGCCGGCAGCCGGGTGAAACAAGGGGGGAGAACAAAATGGGGCTGGGGAGAGAGAACGAGGGGCGGAGACACTCTGAGCCAGGTCAGCTAGTTCTAATTAAAAAGACTGGGTGAATAAATGCTTCTTTAAGGACTTTTAAAAAGCTGTCAGAGATGGGGATGGGGAGGCTCTTATTTCAGAAGGGTGTGAATATAATTCTATTTCCAAATTCACAAACATTTCATTTCATGCCTACATACACACCATATTGAACTTTCAGTTCAGCACATGAGCCTTCTGACTCCAATTCTATAAAATTCACTCTAGAAAGTATAAAAATCCCTTCAACAGAGCCTACTTTTCACTGATCTCCCCATAAGATACTACTCTAGATGTTTGGCACCAGTATCATTATACAGGGAACTGGCTGACTAGGGCTAGGGCTAGAGTTTGGGGTATTCAGAAATGACAAATAAATGATGAAATAACCTTATTTTTGTTTGTTTCAGATGAATGAGCAAGTAAGCAAATAATAAAGCAAATAACCTTAACTTTACAGCTGATAGGATATCCTATCAGCTATAAGGTTAAGGTTATTTGCTTAATTATTTGCTTACTTGCTCATTCATCTGAAACCTTTTTGCATTCGGTCTTAACCTGGCAGGTAGATTTGGGACTCATTTCTATTTTGCAAAGTGTTGAACAAAAATGGTCACTTCTATACAAACTATGTTCTTCACTGTGCAAAGAAAAACAAAGGAAAATATATTCCTGACAGAAATATGTATTTGCATGCCAGCAACAGTTTTAAACAGTTGGTTTAAAGTATTAGAAGCTGATTTTAAAACTGCTGACTGTCTAAATGACTGGAAAAAGCATCACTGTCCAATAGTGTAGCTTTTACTATTGGAAAATCTAATCTGTTGTGGTTTTACTCACCGTCTGGTGACTTCTGTCACAGTAACGCAGTCCAAAGTAATCTATCTCCACAAGGTTTAAATGCCGGAATACGTAGCCTAGGACAACCGACCCTTTCGTTGACTTCTGTGGGAAAGAATGTACAGAGCCTTTTCATACAAGTGTTCACTCTTTTGTCAACTGCACAGTGGTATTCATGCATTCAGCTAGCTTTGTCTACCAGAGGAGATTGTTTTATTAGTTAGAAATAGCCTCACAGATCTCTAGCTAAAAATCTCAATGATAAGGCAGGGAGGGGGAACCTCCTATGCTCTCTTTTGCCATTTTATAAAAATCGTTGAATAAACATGCTTATATACTATTAATAGTTTATATGCTCACGTTCTATGTCACAAATCCTTTCTGTGATTTGCAATAGCTCTGCACTCAGCACTCTGATATTTTGCCTTAAATTTGTATTAATTTCTTGGGAAACTATATCATTTAAAGATCAGGAAGGGGGTGGGGACATACCTCATGGCTCAACTCCAAATTTTGTACTACAAAATTAATGGCTAAGACAGGTCACATCATCCATTGTGCCAATGCAAATTCACACACAATTGTTTTATAAAAACACTTCATTGGCAAAGCAGTTGGTGTGGCCCATTTTAACATTGTACACATGCTTTACTGACCAATACTATTGATGCTAATATTTATGGAGGTGCCAAAGTGTAAGTTGTAAACTGGAACATTTCCTCCTACCATTCTTTGAGGACCAGCTGCTTTATTTTATTTTTAAATGTTTCACACAATAATAGGGAAAAACCTAATTCACAGAAATAGCAACCAAGGACTCTAAACTCAAGAACTACGTACCAAGAGCCCAAAGCCCCACTACTAGTCTTTAGACCTCTCCAAAGAATCCTCCAATCACACTACCATAGGCTGAGTCTGTCTTTGTCTTCTTCCTCCTCTTTTCTCTCTCTTTCATTTTTTCTTCCTCCGTCTCCTCTCTTCCTCCCTCCCTTGCCTTCCACTCACTCATTCTGTTTTCCTTCTGCCCCTTTTACTCCTCCACCTTCTTTCTTCTGTCTTTGTCTTCTTCCTCCCCCCTCTATCTTTCAATCTTCCTTCCTTTCTTCTTTCCTCCTCTCCAGGCCTTTCTTTCTTCTTCCTCTCCAGGAGTATGCTTACCATTTATAACAAAATCCACATAGTTTAGAATCGTAAACTGTTTTCATTAAGAAACCACAACTTCTAGTTTATAATAAAGGTTTTCTTCCCTTTGCAGAGAAAGTTGGTTTTTAAACTTTTAGAAGCATTCAGCCCAGTCTAAAAGCATGGCTGCTTTCTGTGAGCAGGGCAGGCCAAGGCTTTGTCCAGCACACTGTTCTGTGTTCCACAGTGAGCAGCCAGATAGCAGCTGGGACACCCACAAGCAGGAGAGGGTTGTGGAATTCCCCTCTCCTGCCTTGCTGCCCTGCAACTTGCATGCAGTGAGTGGCATATTGCCTCTGAATTGAGCATTAGAACATTTTTGAACAAATGTGCCCATTTCACATATCAGAAATACAGAGGCCAGGGTAAAGGATAGTCAGAGCAAAAGTAAACCATGGATCTGAATCTCACACACAGCAAGGCAGTCAGAAGGAATTCATGGCAGAGAATTCATGCCAGTTAACTAATCATTTCTTATTTATATCATGCTTTTCAGCAACGCATTCCCAAAGTGGTTTAAGCAGCAGCACACACAATGAAATTTAAAATAAAAATAAAAATTACTTGCACGTGCCAATACAAAGCAGAACTAATAAAAAATCTTAACTGCAGAAAAGATGGGTTTGAATACATGTAGAAGCTTTTAATCCAGTCTAAAAGCATGGCTGCCTGCTGTGATTAGAGCAGGCTGAGGCTCTGGCCACCTTCGGACACTGTTAAGAACCGCGGATTAGGTGAATCTATGGTTCTTGCCCGTCCACCACCACACGCCCAGGTAAGCCGGAGTTGAGGTCTCAGAGCCTACAAGGGGGTGAAAACTGGCTGTGTGGGCTTCCTAGGACCCGAGAAGGAAAGCCTCACCAGCCAATAAACTCTGAGCAGCAGGAGGAGCTTCCTCCCCTGACTCCGATTTGGGTAAGTTGCCCAAACCAAATGACACACTCCAGCCTCCGGATCCTTGGTTTGATAAGTGAACCTCACAACCGAAGGTTCAATCAGAGGCTGGGGGTAGGAATCGGAGCCACAGTTGAGTTCCAGAACCATGGCTGTGACTGTTCAAGCATCACAGGGGCCTACCTAAGGTGAGTATGCATAAGGTTTCCTGTTATGTCCGAAGGCAGCCTTTGTGCCCCACCACAAGTGATCAGCCAGATAACCCAGGAAGTCAAATAAGCAATCTGCATGCCTCCAGCAATCTGAACACAAAGCTCTGTTAGGGTAAATTTCAGACAGGGGAAATGCTGGTGCTTTTTCTCACAGATGAGATATTTGAAAAACAACCTGCCTTAGGCAAGTAGCAAATTTTCACAGAAGGAAGAGCTTCAGGTCAGGTTGTGTTTCTAGTTAAAGCCTTGCAGCTAGAGGGACAGAGAAACTTGGTTGTGGGGGAGAGATGGAGCAATGGACACCCCTGGATACTTCATTGTCTTCATTATCAATTCTGAGGTGGATAGCTTCTGCCTTTTAGGATCGACTATCAATCATCAATAATGCCGGGAAAAGTTGAAGACAAGAGAAGAAGAGGACCACCAGCAGCAAGGTGGATGGACTCGATTACAACAACAATGACTGTACCACTGAGAGACCTTAAAGGCCAAGTTGAAGACAGATCATCCTGGAGAGAATCTATCTATGTGGTCGCTTAGGGTAGACATCAACTTGATGGCACTTAATCGATCGATCAATCAAGATTTTGAAAATGAAGGATTATTGAAAGTAAATTGGTCTTTTGGTGGATAGCTTCTGCCTTTTAGGATCAACCTTCAACAGTAAAGGATCCAGCAGTCAGGAAATATGCCGCAGACTAGCACTTGATGGGGTTGCAATGAAAGCCTTGGAAAGGATATTTAGATGCTGTGACGTGTCTATACCTACAAAGATTAGTATAGGTTGGACAATGGTTTTTCCTGTGACACTCTATGGATGCAGAAGCTGAAGCTTGAAGAAGCAAGACAGAAAAAGCATTGATGCTTTTGAACTTTGGTGCTAGAGAAGACTTTTGAGGATACCATGGACAGCCAGGAAAACAAACCAATGGATCATAGAACAAATCAATCCAGAATTTTCACTCGTGGCACAAATGACCAGGCTCAAACTAGCATTCTTTGGACACATTATGCCAAGATCCAGCTCCCCTGAGAAATCCATAATGTTGGGAAAATCTGAAGGATAGAGAAAAAGAGGACAACCAGCAGCAAGATGGATGGACTCGATTATGACAGCAATGAATGCACCACTGAGAGACCTTAAAGGCCAAGTTGAAGACATCATCCTGAAGAGAATCTATGTGGTCGCTTAGAGTCGACACCGACTTGAAGGCACTTAATCAATCAAATGCAAAGTCTGACTAAATAAACTTTCCCCTAGACCAAACTTCCTTGTCCCTTGAACTCACCAAACGCCTGATGAGAATTTAAGTTTCCTGCCCTCCTGTTTTTCAAGGATCTGCAGAGTTATTCTCTGCAGGAGAATAACAGAGTTATTCTCTGTTATGTTATAAAATTCTCTGTTCTCTAATAGCAGAGTTATTCTCTGCAGGAGATAATCCCTGCTAACCTAGCAAAGAGGCACCTTTTAACGTGGTGGTTCTCTTTATTTAGCAGGGGGAGAGTAACTGGTCCTATACACCCCCAGTACAGTACCTCCAGTGACTGTTGCTGGTGTCTATCTTATGTTTCTTTTTAGACTGCGAGTCCTTTGGGGACAGGGATTCATCTTATTTATTATTCCTCTGTGTAAACCGCCCTGAGCCATTTTTGGAAGAGCAGTATAGAAATTGAATGAATTAATAATAATAATAATAATAATAATAATAATAATAATAATAATTCTCCTGCAGCCAATCACCATGGCCACATATACTCCTGTGCGTCTCCAGCCCAGCCTCTTCTCTGACCAAGAACTCCTTTCTTCCTGGCAACATCTCTCTAGGTCTCACCCACTTGGTGTGCCGATTGCTGAGCCCTGGAGTTCACCAGCCTGTCAGTCAAGACACGGTTCGCTTCCTGTTAACTCTTAAGAGGGAAGGGAGGCTGGTCACTACAGATACAATGTTAAAATCTTGATTGCTTTTACACAATTAAAACCTGCCAGCACTGTGAAAGCGTTAACATGAAAAAATGTTTAAAAGCTTTTTCAACTGGATAGCAAAGAGAAATAAGACAAAGTATTCAGAGGACTTACAAGGATTATAACTATCAAGTAGAGGCTGTATAGCTCTCCAATAATGCCCCCTCCCTAAGCCTCATGCTGGGAGGAGGGATCTTTATCACCCCCTCTCCTGACAGCCCCAAGTGCTGCCCTGACTGCTGGTTGGGGTTTTTGAAGGGGCAGGGTTTGCATGTCACTCTGGCAGGTCGCCACCCATGAATAGACCAAACTATTCATTTGGTCTGTTCTTGGCTTCAGGCAGGGAGCTTGCGATAGCTTCTCCCTGCCCCTTTCGCAGCTTTGCAGGCCTTTCTTCGGCATCTGACTGGATGTCATCTGTGGCCGAGGGCAGCCCAGGCAGGGTCTCCCTTTTGCTCGGCTCTCCCGTTGTTAGAAGGCAGGGCGGAGGAACAAGCGGAGAGTGTCAGATACTTACTTCTAAGCATTTTATTTCTATCTAATGTTCTGAAGGAAAAATACTTTCTGGACACCTGTAGACAGGGTCAAATCTATTGACTATGTATGTAGTATATTATTAACAATTAATTTGTGTAAGTAAACTACACTGGCTCTTCATGCTTAAAAGTCTGCACGGATGCTCAGCAATTCAATTTGATCTGCAACACCATTATAAAATGCATACAACACTAATATAAGCATATATCTTATAGCACTGAAATAGTACAGAAGTTAGCGTACAAAAATGGTGTTTACATATCTGGCTCTTGCCTCCAAAAATACAAGCCACAACCAACCAGAACCAGACAACTTTTTGCCTTGTGATAAACTGTCATATATTGCATTCTTAACAATTGAGGATGGAACATGATCCAACAAAATAAATTAGAACACCTTTGATATATAGTTACAGTACACCTCTATATGCATAACACATAATTCGGAGCACACCTACTTTCTATACAGGGAATTGCCAGGCAAAAAGGTCACTTTAAAATGTGTTGGGCAAGTATTTTCTGTGGCACAGATATCAGCCTAACAGTTTGAGTAGAAAACTCCATCTGAGGGAGCCAGAGAGAGATCCAACTAGATTGGGCATACAGTATTTCTGAAGTTACACAGTCTGCCTCACACTAAGATCAAACTTGCTAGAGGCTTGCATTCTTAGAGGGAACAAGTTTATTTGAAATGCCATCAGTAACGCTTTCAGGATAGAACAAAGAATTGTTCAAAATGAGTCATAAGGCCATGCTTTATAAGCAACAACACTATAAACCAGAAAGGCAGGTTTCCACCAGCTTCATAAAATGACAGCTAGAACCGTCAGAGAAGATCTGGTTTCTTTTTGATAGAAATGAAATTGAACCATTAAAATACAGTTACATTTAAAATCTTTAAAAAGGAGAAGATTACTTTTTAAAAGCTAAAGTTGACCTTATAATTCACGTCCTCATAATGAGTAAAATTTATTTCTACGCATAGAAATAAATTGCTTAGAAGTAAAAGCACCCAACTCCTAAGCAACAATAAATATTTTTAATTAGGCATGTTCTTAATTGATTTGTTAAACATGATTTGTTAAACAATACTACTTTTTAGTTACAATGCTAAAATGATATTTAGTCAACCACTATTGCTAACTATAACAAGGATTCACTGAGCAACATCTAGGGTACATTCAGACATCACACAGAACCTTGGTTAAATATAACTAATATTTACTAAATACAGAGAACAGTGCTGTAGACGTTCACCAATCTCAACTTGTTTCTCTTAACAATGATTTTAAGCAGCCCCCCCCCATTTGTCTCCCATGCAATCCCAGGCTGCCCTGCTCCAGGCATGACTTTGCCCTATCACCCACTTCCCAACCTCTGCTCTTGATTACAAAGTGGGAAGACCTGCCTGAAACAAGCTTCATCTCTTTCTGCATACTTTTGGAGTTTTCTGAACATTTTTGGTTCCCTATAGAAGGCAAAGGAACTGTTAAAGTAGTAATCTTCCCAGCCCCCAACTGCAGTCTCACACTAGGCACAGTTAGCCATTTCCTATCCTCTCCTAGACTAGCAGAAAGCAACACTAATGACTATCAGGGAAGCTGAAAGAAATTAAGAGGAGCCAAAAGAGTGAGGTAATGGAATGACATGGTTAACTATGAATCTGTGATTGGGGTTTAAATGGTGGGAACAAAGAAACAAAATAGAAGATGGAAGGCAATATGGCTAACTGCATACCTGAGGAAAGGGGAGATAGACTAGCAGGACACACAAAGAAGAGAAAGTTGTGTGGGAACAAGGGGAAACTGAGGAGAATTTTGTGCCAATTCTGTGTTGGGGGGGCATTTTAGGGAGAACTATCCTGAAGTGTTAGAACTATGGAAAGAAAAAGAGAAGGCACAATTTGGGGACAAGGACATACGTGGTGGCAGGTGGCCACAGAAAAGGCTCATTCATTAATGCATGTTCTTCATATTCCTTTGGGCTTTGTCAGCAGTGATGCTGCAATAGCTCACACAAGTTTCCCACTGCAAAGGAGTACAGAAAGGCACTAGGCTAGCTGGGGGGGGGGGGAGCCTCCCAAAACAGGGGCTATTCAGATCCACACTTGCTAGTAATGAGCAGAACACCACACAGAATAGAGGAAGATTGGGAAGGGAAACAGACATCAGTGAACCCTGTGCTGTTTCTGTGAACTGATACTGGATTTCAGTTCTGGCAGGATGAGAGCAATAGGGGAGAAAGTCGTCTAATTCTGTCTGCTAAAAATGTCTGAATTTAGAAAGAAAAGTGAATCCTGTCAGCAACTTTGTTCCTAGGCAAAAGACTGAAGAGATGATGTAACAAGTTGCTAGGCAAACTAGGGGAGGTTTCAAGCTGGCACCAGTGAGAAATGCTTGCAGTGGCTGTGTTTTGCAACTGCTCTGGCTAGTTAGTGTCTCTGTGAGCAGCAGCCCTTGCTAGGAGAAGTCAAAGAAACTATGTCAAAGAAACAAACTATGGTTAATTCCAAGAGTGGGCTTGGATGTAAAGCGGATTAGGCTTAACTTGGGTACACAAGCCAACTTCAAGCCTAGGGTTCAGCTTTGGTTAGAAGGCAATAAACAAACCAGGGTTAGTGCTACAATGTGGGTTTAGATGATAAAAGCAATCTAGGTTACATGAAAGAAATAGAGTGCCCACATGAAATCTGAACCAACTCCTAGACTAAGTTAGTCATTACACATGGAGAAGACCCTGAATATCTGGATCAAGGACCAAGATCAGAAATAAGTGCCACTGAGTAGAGCAGTGATCCACGAGAAGGCACTGAAGCTGTAAAAGCATTTCACTGAGGAAGATCAAGCAGCAACATCTGGTGATGCTGGGCACACTTTTCAGGTGAGCAAGGGGTGGTTTGAAAACTTCAAGTGCTGCTACAGCCACCATTATGTGAAATCGGCAGGGAAAGTTGCATCTGCAGATCACGAAGTGACAAGCAGATTCCCAGCAGAGTTGCAGCAGTTGACTGAAGAGAAGGGATAGAGGCCTGAGCAGGTTTTCAATGCTGCCGAGACAGGCTTAGTTTGGAAAAGAATGTTAGCCTGGTCTTTCATCTCCAAGCAGGAATGAACCGCTCCAGGATTTAAGACAGGCAAGGACCAGATAACACTTCTAGATGGTGAGAATGCTGCTGGAGACTGCATGGTGAAGCCAATGCTCTTTTACCAGGCACTGAATTCTCAAAGCCCTCAGAGGGGGAAATAAGATCCAACTCCTGGTCTTCTGGCAAGTCAAAAGATACCACAGGGGACTGCTGAAGTCTTCACTGATTGGGTCAGCAACTACTTCCTACCAGAGTTGGAGCAATATCTGAAGCAAAAAACCTCACCTTCAGAGTTCTTTTGCTGCTGGATAATGCTCCTGGCCATCCTGAAGCCCTGCAGGAGAATCAGTGAGAAGTAGGCAAAAAAAGGCCGCCCCCAAAGCCAATCATATGTGTCCTGTCATTATTGGAGTCTGGGTGTGCAAAGTGAGTGTTTATTTGCAGAAACTAGCTGATTTTATTTTATTCTTTGAGTTCAAAACTGCTTTTTAATTGAACTACGCACAGGGATTTTATGTTATAAATATATGACATTTTTATTCCATAACATGATATCTACCTGTCATATTTTGATGGGAAAACGCTAATAAAAAATTTAAAAAATGAAACACAATTCCTTTTTTAAAAAACTGAGACAGAGGAGCTGCATCACTCCATCTGTGACTGGTCTCCTGCCTTACTGGCAGAAAAAAACAATGAAAAAGGAGTTACATCACTCCACTGGAGTTAGCACCACTCCAGCGTAGTAAACAAAGATAAATGGCGGGGGGATCACTCCACTGTAGGAGAAGGCCCTGGAGGGGCATCAGGCTGTCATCATCATCACTCGCTTCAAACCCACGGAAAGTGCTAGTGGAGGTATCACTCTCAGATCTTGCGTCTTCAGGTAGAATGGTGCTCTAAACCTTCCTGAAGAAGCTGCTGGTGGTGGTCTGCCTTTGCCTGAAGAGTCCTGTAGGTTTCTCTGTAGGGTTGCAGCACAGCCTCCAACTGTCTCTTGAATCTTATGCTGCACTCAGCATAATGGGTCAATTTCTAAGGCCTTCTCAACCAAGGCAGTCCCCATCTATAGAAATCCTGACAGGACCTTGGTGGTTAAAGGCTTTGCTGCCACCATCTCCTCCTCTCCCTGCTCTTCTTAGCTGCTCACAGCAGCTGCTTGAACAAGCTCCTCTAAGTCCTCTTCTGTCAACTGTTCCTCATCTGTCTTGAGCGGTTCGTGCACCTCATTTTGCTCAATATCCTCTAAGCCAGGGCTTCTCAACCTGTGGGTCCCCAGATGTAATTAGACTTCAACTCCCATAATTCCCAACCAAAGGCCACTGGGGCTGGGGATTATGGGAGCTGAAGTCCAATAACATCTGGGGACCCACACGTTGAGAAGCCCTGCTCTAAGCCTTCATCAGCAACACTGCGCACAAGGTTGACTATTCATACCACTTCATCCTCTGTCGAAGGAAGAGCCCAGGCAGATGTGTGATCCAAAAAATTCCTACTTGGCCCCCAAAAGGCGACCAGATAATCCTCAATGAAACGGGATGGGCAGACAGGTGCCTTGCTCCAGAGCAATTGAGCATGAGTGTAGGGAGCAACCACTTTTGCAGACACTCTCCTGCTCCAGTTGGCCGGCCACCATCACGTGCCAGGGTGACAGCCCCCATGCCTGTCAATGGACGTGCAACTCTGCCTGCCCCCCCCCCCCACTTTACTGTGAAGTGTGGCAGCAGGGAGTGGTCTTCACCAAAAATATAGTTTAGAGCATTGGGGTCATGCCTTGGGACCGTGTCCTCTTCTATATATTTTCAGACGGGTTCCCACATGGCATAGTATAATATACTTGGGTTTTGATTGGTATCATTTTTTCAGTAGCAAAGAAATTTTATCCATAACCATTATATACCTTATTTGGTATATGGTATGCTCTAACTGAAATGTGCCCTTTTTTCTTCCATTGTGAAGTGATGACAAATTTCGCTGATATAGTTAGAAAGCTAAAGAGTTCTTTGTTTGAAGTGGTGGATTGAGACTGTAGCGGTAAGGCTATTAAATAACTCATTGGGCTTAAGTCCAGGTCTATGTTTAGTATTGCTTTAATACGTTTATGTACATGTAGTCAAAATTTATATAAAAATAGACAAGACTACCATTGGTGATAGGAGGAGCCTTTTTTCCTGCAGCCTTTCCAACACAAGTGGGACGCATCTGTATTTGTCACAGCTAAGTTTGAAGCGGTAAAGTGCCACCTGGTTAATATTTTATAAGTTTCCTCTTTGATATTTAAAAGAAGAAAGCATTGAGTGGGACTTCCAGATAATCTTCCATTGATTGTCAGTTATTTCAGTCCTGTTTTTCTTTTCTGATCTGGGTGCAGATAACTCCAGTGGTGCTGCAGTGGAGTGACCTAACTGCCCTGTGATGATTTGCTGTCAACCACGGAAGAAACTTTTCAGAGCTGGACAAGGACAAAGTTGGTTTGGGGGCTCATTACTGCACTAGCTGGAGAGTTGGGGAGCTAGAGCAGCCAAGGAACAGTGCTATATTCCTCAATTATTTCTGCTTTTCCACTCTTTTTGGATGATTTTGGGAATTGGAATTTTTCCAAGGAACCTAACCCCCAGATTGTCATAGGCTCAATGAGGTTTTTTATGCAGTTTAGCCATTTGTGGTAGAAGCCATGTAAAACAAGGGCCTCCTGTACTGTCTCACTGAAATTAATCGGACAAGTTATCAGCCACTAACTTGCATCATCGATTTCAATGGTATTTAGTCTGAATGTTGCCCACTATCTCTTTTTCTTCATTTACCTTAAACACAAATAGCATACATGGATGCAGAGCTGACAAAATTGTTTTTCTAACAGAGGCTCAATGCCTTTACCAGATGCAAAGCAGACATAGCCTTATTTGGCATGGAACACCACTGGGAGGTAAGCTACACCTGCTGACTGGTATAAAGCTTAAAAATGCACAGAGTCTCTATCAGGGATTTTAAAAATGGCAAATCTGTTGAATAACCATATTTCCACCAACCTTGCTAAATGCAGTTCCTTAGCAATTTGCCTTGTTAAATCAGTCAGCAGTGAAAATATTTGAGGAGCAACTCATGAACAAGAGCAGAAACCTTCTGCTAATGCAATCTTGCCTTGTGTTAACACAGGTAGATGAGCACTACCATATCCAGTACACCTGGCAAACAGAAAGTACTCAGACCAGCTACAAACCCTGCAGCTACCAATGATGCTGCCCCATTCCCAGTTAATTCAAAGCAGTGCCAGCACCAATTGTACAGTAATTGCAATATCTAGCTTGCAGGTATGCCTGGTGTTTGTCAGGGCTCAGCTGCCTGGTAGCTGGCATAGAAAAGGAGAGAGTTGCATCAGTACAGAAGAATGTTTGTGCATTGCACTCTAAAGTAGATAGCTTAACCGCCTTAAGACCTCATATCCAACCTACAGTATATATGACTTGCTCAAGTTTATAGCTTATTACACTTTCTGCCTCCTCAACTCCCCCTTTCTTCCCCTCCCTTTGTTGTCTTCCTCGCTGATAAAATTTAGACTGAAAGTTCCTCAGGACAGGAACTGGTCATTCTGCCTTATTCAACTCCATATATTGTTGTAAAAGCAACCCCATGTTAATTCAGAGGCTTCAATTTGTACAGATGTGATTCTCATGTAAGCAAATACTAATGCTGGAAGTGATCAACTCAGAATGGTGGAAACCACTCCCTTCCTCAACATTTAATAAGACGGATCCCTGCCACCAAAGGATGCACAACCTAAAAACAAACATAAAATAGACACCAGCAACAGTCACTGTTACTGTGCTAGGGGTGGACGAAGCCAGTTACTCTCCCCCTGCTAAATAAAGAGAATCACTACATTAAAAAGGTGCCTCTTTGTCCAGTTAACAGGCTCACAAACTAAAAGGTGGTGGTGGCTGATAAGATTCGGGGCTCTGAGCCATTTATGGCTCATTTTGTGGAGCCCATGCTCCACAAGCCACCCCTTAATGATGCCCCTGATTTGTTCCCCATTTTGATATCTATAATTGCCCCTACAATCCTGAATTCAGGGTTCTTCTGAGAGCAGGCTGCTAGCGCGCACACACACACACACACACTCAGTTTCATTTGGAGCTCCCAACCTTCCTGCACCCTACACTTTGTACCCTGGTTTGTTGGCAGATGCTGCATGCAAGTCCTGCATAGAAACTGTGACTGGATGTCTTCAAATACCCCAAATCCTTTTTAGAACCCACTTCAACTACAGCTAGCAGGGCACTAGGGTTTGCAAATCCAGCCAGGTGAAGACTTACCCAATCCCTCACTTGGGATCCAATCTTTCCTTTCAAGTTTTGCCTGATCAGCAGATATAGGATAGGTAAAACATCTACTTTTCCCTCTACCTCCTCCACCACCACCTCCATCCCACTTTTTATTTCCACTATCTCCACCACTGCTGGCTGGCACTCACTCTCAAATAATCCCTCTCTTCTCCTTACTCTCCAATTTATTTTATTGCAAATTTGTTATTGTTCACTCAACCGGGCTTGCTTTCTTCATAATAAAAAAACCAACCGCTTCCTTTGGATAAATTCTGGCCTTTCATCTTTATCTCTTTCAGATACTCTGTTCTGATGCCCTACTATCTGGATCAAGGTTCCATAAGTTAGGCACATTGCTCTTGGTAATTGGCCATGGGTGCTAGTGTTCAGAGCCAGTGCTACCAGACTGGCAGCAGCCTGTCCCACAGTCACAGCTATAGAAAGTAAGATATCTTCCTACTATCAGAGTAATTCCCCTAAAACTGGTAAAGATTTCAGGTGGAGAACCAACCCCAGGTCACACAAATTAGATGCACATGCATTAGATACACAAGTTGAAACTCAATCCAAACAAGACAGGAGTAGTTGGTTGGCAATTCCTCTGCCTGGGTGAATGATGTTCAGCCTGTTCAAGATGGGGTTGGACTCCCTCTAAAGTATCAGGTTTGCAATCTGGGGATGCACATCAGTCCAACGCTCAAGTGGCCTTTGTGGCTCGGAGCACCTTCTATCAGCTTCAGTTGATATGTCAACTGTGATCTTACCTGGATAGAAATAGCTTGGCCACAGTTACCTGTGCTCTGGTGACCTCCGGCTTAGATTACTGCAATGCTTTGTATATGGGGCTGCATTTGAAAACAGTCTGGAAATTGCAACTGGTACAAAATAGGGCTGAAAAATTAATAACTTGGGCTGGGCGTTTTGATCATATCATGCCAGTGCTTTGTTAGTTGCTCTGACTCACAATCCATTTCCGGGCCCAATTCAAAGTTCTGGTTTTAACCTTTAAAGCACTAAATGGCTTGCAACCAAGTTACCTGAGAATATGCCTTGCCCCATGTGTCCTGACTCTGACCTTAAGATCTTCTTCAGAGGCCCTGCCAAACAAAGTGAGGTGGGTGGCTACGAAGGAGATGACCTTTTTGGTGATGGCACCCTGTTTATGGAATAGCTTTCCCAGTGAAGCTCGTCTGGCACCATCACTTTGTTCTTTTAGATGCCAGATAAAGACTTTTCTGCTCACTCAGCTTTTAAGTTTTGATTTTTAAAATTGATTTTTTAAAAGTTTTTAAAATGTTTTGTATTATATTTTGTATTTTTTTGTTTTGTATTGATCTGTTTGTCATGTTTTATGTGTTTTTATTGGATGTTTTCTAATGTGTTATCTGCCAATAGAACAATTTATGGGGCAGCTAACAAATAAAGTTGTTTATTAATTATTATGTTCAAATTTGTTGATGTGGATGGGGCTAGTTCCTGGGTCTGCTTAACCTATCAGTCAGGCACAAGGATTGGGAATTATCAATTGAGGTTTTATTGCTCTGCAGATAGCAATAGGTAATCAATAGGCTCATGCTCTCAAACCGATTACAGTTTGGTTACAAGTGCACCTTACATTTATACAAACAATCTAAATGATGCTGACACCCTAGACACAGTATGGTGGTCCAAGTATCTAGTACCCATGCGAATGATTCATTGTTCATCTGGTAATTACTCCTTATTTGGTTAGATCCTGTTTTCTTAACTGTGTCAGAGAAAAACAGTGAGAACCTTGACTATGTTAACAAGTTTCATAGATACAATTTTGCTACAGTAAAGGCAGTAATGTAAATTATGTCCCTGGGCTGGGCTGAGGTTAGAAATGGGGTTTCTGAGTAAAATGGAGTTGCTTTGGTTTTCTAAACACATCAATTCCCCCCTGAAATTGGATTATCCTGAATCTTCAGGATGTCCTTATTATAAACAGCAACATGTGACTATCAATAAAAAGAAAATACATGCTATAACTAGAATTATCTTCTTTGCTCATAAATCCATAGGCTCTCCATATTAGTTAAAGCTCTCTGTAAATAATAAAAATAATTCCTCCCTACCAGTTCCATTTCAGAAATGCAGACAGGATCAAACAGTTGTGTGTATGGCTGCAGTTGTAAAACATTTGCATTTAAATTTTAATATGACCAAATCAAATATTACTGATGTGTGAAATTCACAGAGCCCTTACTATACTATTGTGGACCTCAATGCACTATATATTTACACATATAAAAGTCTGATGTGATAGGCCAAACAAATAGAATATAATTTGCATACTACATGTTCAAGCAACAAGCTTTAATTTAATAATAGCTAATATTGCAAACATTTACCAAGACAAAGAGCCAGACTTTAATTAACTGGATACATGTTCAAACAGAAAATATAAATTAACAGAGATTAATATGTACAGATATTAACCAAGAAAGTCTCAGTAAAAATGCATATACATGTAGAGACATATTTAGTCCAAAATATATCCATGACTAGAATCTGCTTAACCTGCTAAATATTCAAGTCATATAATCTATACTGAATCTCCTTTCACCAATTCTGCCATCTTCTGGAACTAACCACCCAAATGTAGGGACATTTACTCAAAATTAATAGCAATAGCAATAGCACTTACATTTATATACCGCTCTATAGCTGGAAGCTCTCTAAGCGGTTTACAATGATTTAGCATATTGCCCCCCAACATTCTGGGTACTCATTTTACCGACCTCGGAAGGATGGAAGGCTGAGTCAACCTTGAGCCCCTTCGTCAGGATCGAACTTGTAACCTTCTGGTTACAAGGCGGCAGTTTTACCACTGCGCCACCAGGGGCTCAGTCATTAATTAAGTCATTATGTTCAATTGGGTTACTCTCAGTTAAGTGTGCACAGGATTCTAGCAAAACAGAATTTAGGCTGCAAAGACAAGGTCTACTTTTTAGAAGATAGAAGGCTGTAAGTATGGGTTGCATGTGGGAGAAAATGATCTGACCAGACACTGGTCCTCACCTCAGTTTAGAATTCTTCTTCCCTGCCTAGCAAACAGTTCATTTGTATGGCTGTGCAGTGTGCTTAGGATGACTACAGACAATTACTAGCTGATTGGAAGCTAGTAGCCCCTATTGGCTTTGCAGGAGTTTCTTTGTGTTGCTATGTCCATTCATATAAATGATTCTGTGGGGGATCTCAAGATGAGTTCTAGTCCTTACAACAGGGATGACTGCCATTTTTATTGGGATGGGAGAAATTGAATAGCACACCTCTGGATTTCAAAGGGGACTCCTTAACTATAATGGCATGCAACTCATTTCTGCAAAACCATCAAGCCATCCAGCGAGGGTTTGAATACAATCAGTCCTCTGCCTCTATAAGTCTCTGTCTGGCATCATTTAGTTTCCATTTGAAATATAGTAGCCAGGCTGGACATCACCACAGTGTTATCTGCCATTTAATGTCAAACCACGATAACATTTTAATTTTAAATGTTTTAGCCCAGTTCCATTTTTGTATTGTCTCCCCGTTTACTCTGTGTCCACTACAAGCAAAAATTTGATTCTTTGAAACATCTACCTGAATGCCTATTACCTACCCCAATTTTGATCTCTTGAAGAAAGGCAACAAAAATTTGCTTCAATAGCAACAAGCAAAGTAACACAGAATTTCTGATCACAGGAAACTTTTCTTATGTAAGTAAATATTATAAACACAGTACAGGCAACTAACTTCTGTATTTTAAGAATATGACCTAAAATAATGGGTGTGTACAGACATGCATCATGATCCATGAGAACAGCCCTACTGGATCAGGCCCAAGGCCCATCTAGTCCAGCATCTTGTTTCACAGTGGCTCACCAGATGCCGCTGGAAACCTACAGCCAGGAGTTGAGGGCATGCCCTCTCTCCTGCTGTTACTCCCCTGCAACTGGTACCCAGAGGTATCCTGCCTTTGAGGCTGGAGGTGGCCTATAGCCCTCCAACTAGTAGCCGTTGATAGACCTCTGCGCTCCATGAAGTTATCCAAAAATAACTGGATATCTTTGCCATTAACTCTGCCAGAGAACTGGCAGAGAATTCCACAAGTTGATTATGCATTGTGTGAAAAAGTTCCATTTGCTTGTCCTGAATTTCCCGGCAATCAATTTCATGGGATGCCCCCTGGTTCTAGTGTTATGTGAGAGGGAAAAGAAGTTCTCTCTATCCACTTTCTCCACACCATGCAAGATTTTACAGACCTCTATCATGTCTCCCCGCAGTCCTCTTTTGTTTAAACTAAATAGCCCCCGGTGTTGTAGGCTTGCCTCATAAGAAAGGTGCTCCAGGCCCCTGATCATCTTGGTTGCCTTCTTTTGCACCTTTTCCAGTTCTACAGTGTCTTTTTTTAGATGTGGTGACCAGAATTGTACACAGTACTCCAGGTGTGGCCGCACCAACTTTTTGTATAAGGGCATTATAGTATTAGCAGTTTTATTCTCAATCCCCTTCTTAAGGATACCTAGCATGGAATTGGCATTTTTCACAGCTGCCGCACATTGAGGCAACACTTTCAACAAGCTGTCCAACACCATCCCAAGATCCCTCTCCTGGTCAGTCACCGACAGCAACGTATACTTGCTTCATTCCTATGTACAGTTTGTAGGCAGATATGTACAATTTGTAGACAGCCTGTCTCTCCATCTGTACTTGTTAATGTACAGATGGAGTGACTTTTAAAATGAGCTAGAAACAATTCTGCCAATTCTTCAGTATTTTTCTGTGATTCTTCTGGGGGTTTGCTTGATAACACATAGACAAATACCAAAAGACCAATTTACTTTGAATAATCCTTCATTTTCAAAATCTTGATCGATCGATCAAGTGCCATCAAGTCGGTGTCGACGCTTAGCGACCACATATATAGATTCTCTCCAGGATGATCTGTCTTCAACTTGGCCTTTAAGATCTCTCAGTGGTGTATTCATTGTTGTTGTAATCGAGTCCATCCACCTTGCTGCTGGTCGTCGTCTTCTTCTCTTACCTTCAATTTTTCCCAGCATTATTGATGGTTGATAGTCGATCCTAAAAGGCAGAAGCTATCCACCACTTCATTGTCTTCATTATCAATTCTGAGGCTGGTTGCTGTACCCATTGTGAGTTTAGTCTCCTTTACATTTAGTTACAGTCCCATTTTTTCAATGTGCTCCTTGACTTTCATTACTAGAGCTTGCAGATTATCCGCATTCTCAGCTATCAGAGTGGTATCATCAGCGTGGTGCAAGTTATGATGTTTCTTCCTCCAGTTTTAAAACCACGCTCATCTTCTTCCAATCCAGCTTCTCCCAGTATATGTTCAACATGTAAATTGAATAAATGAGAAAGTAGACAGCCTTGTCTTACTCCTTTGCCCATCTGGGACCAGTCTGTTTCACCATGTTCTGTCTGGACTGTGGCTTCCTGTCCTGTGTATAGGTTTCTCGTGAGAACAATGAGATGTTCTGGGATGCTCATTTTCTTAAGAACATTCCACAACTTGACATGGCAAAACAATCGAAGGCTTTTCTGTAGTCAATAAAGCACATATGGACTTTTCTGGTATTCTTTGGCTTTCTCAATTATCCAGCGTGCATCAGCAATGATGTCTCTTGTTCCTCAACCTTTTCTTAAACCAGCTTGAACACCTGGCATTTCCCTTTCCACATAGGGCTCTAATCTGTGTTAGATTATTCTGAGTATTATTTTGCTAGCATGTGAGATTAAGGATATTGTGTGATGGTTTATGCATTCTGTTCAGTCTCCTTTCCTTGGTATAGGTATGTAGACTAATCTCTTCCAATCTGTTGGTAATGGCCACTGTGTTGTTCTCCAAATTTGCTGGCATAGTTTGGTTAGAGCCTTGACTGATTCTTCTTCTGTTGCTTGCCATATTTCTGTAGCTATTCCATCCATTCCTGTAACCTTCTGACTTGGTAATGACCGGAGTGCTGATCTAACTTCATCTTCCCATACCAGAGGTTCTTGCAAGTAGCAAATATCTTCTAGAGTATCTTGGATGTTGACATCCCTGCTGTACCGATTTTCAGTATACTCCTTCCATCTCTGATCTTCTCTGAATCAGTTACTATCTGTCCTTTGCCATCCCTTAATATATCGATTCGAGGTTGGAACCTCCTTCTGAGTTCAGCGATCTTTTGGAATACTTGCCTTGTTTTTCCATGTCTATTTCCCTTCTCAAGGTCTTTACAGATGCAGCTGTAGTGCTGCTCCTTGTCTCTTCTAACAACTTTCTGAAATTTCCTATTAAATTCCTTCCTGAGGTCTTTTTCTTTATTGACTTTGGCTTCTCTCCTCTTCTTGGCAATTTCCACCATCTGTTCTGACATCTATTTTGCTCTCTTCTATTTCTTGGTCTTTGGCAGTCTCTTTTTACATTCATCTTTAACAACTTCTTTGATCTTACAGACTATGGAAGATGATATGAGGTAACTTCATTCCTCGAGCAATTCCACTAGCTGAATTGTGGTCTTAGATCAGCATAAGTGAGTGCAAGCATAGAATGTGGGGTGTGGGTAAAATACATTGGTATTAGCAAAAAATGATATGCAGGGTATGTCTAAAATACACAGTACAAGGTATAAAACTGTAGGAATGTAACAAACTATAGGGCTGATAAAAAAATTGTATCTATAAACTATAAAAATTCTTGAGCTGTATAAACAGTAGCATTAAAGGCTCTAATATTTAAAACATTTTTTAAAAAAAACGTTAAAAACCCTTCAAGTATATAAGCAGATTGTGCATAAAATGCACAGAAACTGTACAAAGGCAGACGTGTAAAAATTTTCATGTAGCGGTGTAGCTGAATACAGAAGTCATCCTGGTCAGGAACTGCTGGCTGTCAGGACCCAGCTGATCATGCACGATGCTGCACAGAATCTGGCAACGTTATGCGTGATGGCAGGTTCATCATCAGGGAGCAGTAGAGAGGTGTAGAATTGGATTGGGCATCCTGGGAACCTGAGTAGTAGTGGCAGAATGAGATTGGTGTGAATGTCTCTATAAACAGAATAGGACGACATGTGCTGTAGTTTCGACCTACCCAGTATGGCAGGGGTATAGCCACTCCATGGGTGGGGTCTTTCTTATCTGCCTTCTAATACGGCTGAAAGGAGGACATGACACTGAGCAAGAGTAAAGGCCCTCCTGTGGTTTGAGACTTCCAGCTGTGTTAGGTATGTAGCGGGTGAGGTAGAGTATCTGAGCCTTATGGATACAAGGAAGTTTGGGGTTCTGCCTATTTCAGTTTGGCTTTCTATGTCTATTATCCTCTGTATGATAGATATTTTTGCTTGGTCATAACCCATAACAAGTATGAGAGAGGGGTAAAGACCCAGAGCTGACATTTTAGTCAGGAGTGTCTGTTTCCAAGTAGACTGATAATTGTCCTGTAGGGTGAGGGGGACCAAACCCCATAGGTTGGGGGATAGTTTGAGAGCCGGGGTTGAGGATGGACATGCACACTCTTTCCTCCACCTTCATCATGCCCATCTCCAGATGCAGGACGGTGTTGGAGACACAAAATGGGACTTGGAGAGAGAAATTTAGACTGTGTCAGCTCCTGTGGGGCTTGGTTTCAAACAGCTTAAGTGCTGCGGGGGTATAATGGCCTCCTCTGGTCCAGAGGAACTTAAGAATGGCAGAGGCCACTAGCTGAATTAGCATTCACTAAATTAAATGCATTCTTATCAACAAGTTGTTCTAGTAAGAACTAATCTGCCTACTTTCCTTTCACTATCCCTACAACTGGACTAAGTTTGGTCCAAATCAGTTAGGCAGTTCACAAGTACATCAGTTCACATGTACATCAAACATTCATATGTCCGCCATCTTGAAATGGGGAGGATGACATGACAAACTATGCATTTGAGGTGTCCCTATATGTCCCTACAACTGTACCAAATTCAGTCCAAATCAGTTCCCACTTGCACCTCAAGCACTTATGTGTCTGCCATCTTGAATCAAGGTGGATGACATTACAAATTACGCCCTTGAGCCATCCCTATGTGTCCCTACAACTATAACAAATTTGGTTCAAATTGGTTAGATGGTTCCCAAATTAGCCCACTTGTGCTTCAAGCGTTTACGTGTCTGCCATTTTGAATTGGGGTGCCCCCCCCCCACAGCAAGTTAAGCATCATTCACACACACACACACACATACACCCCATGGCCGCAACTGAACTCACAAGAATGTAATATAAAACAAGTATATTCATGCAAATATGCATTAGCAGAAACATTTCAACACACAACTTAACATATTCCCATCCTGCATAATTCTTTACCCATTCCCCGCTTGGTCTCTAAAAGATCCAATATTTGAACTGAATTTGCAAGATTATAAAGATTTTAAAAAAACAAAAACAAAAACCATGGTAATGGGTTTGGGGTTTTTTTTTGAGGTGGAGACCTTGGAATTTATTTATTTTTTAATGTAACTTGGGGGCTGGGTGAGGAAGAGGATCCACCATTCAGAAAATCAGGCAAGAAGTTGGAGCTGCTTAGCTGCTCCTTTGCACCTCTCTCTCTTTGCACACTTTTCCTCGGCATAGCTGAGTGCTTGGAAGGAAGGAATTTGCCCCCCTCTCCAAGCTTCCCTCCTGCTTTTGCTTTTTCAGAATTTTTGCAGAGTTCAGGAGTTTTGCAAGCACAGAGAGCAGACATGGGTACAAAACACAAAACATACACAGAACCAATCTCCACAAGGGTGCTCCATTCTCCACACTCACACGAAACTCTTCCCCTTCCCCCTCTATCTATCTATCTATCTATCTATCTATCTATCTATCTATCTATCAAAACATTTTTATACCACCCAAAACTTAGTCTCTGGGCAGTTTACAACAGAATAAAAACAAAGTAAAACGTTTGTTAAGACAAAAATGAGGTGGTGGGGGGGGGGCACAGACATTACAACTATTTAAAATTTTTAAAATAGTATTTTAAAACAGCATTAAAACCATTAGAACAACATTAAATAAAAGCCTGGGTGAAGAGATGTGTTTTTAAAGACTTTTTAAAAGTTGTCAGAGATGGGGAGGCTCTTATTTCACTAGGGAGCACATTCCAAAGCCTCGGGGCAGCAGCAGAGAAGGCCCGTCCCTGAGTGGCCACCAGACGAGCCAGTGGCAGCTGCAGACGGACCTCTCCAGCAGATCTCAGTGGGTGGTGGGGTTCATGCCAAAGAAAGCGTTCCCTTAAATACCCAGGGCCCAA
The DNA here is from genome assembly GCF_027244095.1 of Hemicordylus capensis. Taxonomy (NCBI): domain Eukaryota; kingdom Metazoa; phylum Chordata; class Lepidosauria; order Squamata; family Cordylidae; genus Hemicordylus; species Hemicordylus capensis. The sequence continues at coordinate 74,820,041 of NC_069658.1, forward strand.
ACTGTTTAGGGCTTTATAGGTTAGAACAAGCACCTTGTATTTTGCCCGGAAACATATCGGCAGCAAGTGTAGCTCCTTCAATACAGGAGTTATATGGTCTCTCCGAGATGACCCAAAGACCAGCCTGGCTGCCGCATTCTGGACCAGCTGTAGTTTCCGGACTATGTACAAGGGCAGACCGACATAAAGCGCATTACAGTAATCCAGTCTGGAGGTTACCAGCAGATGTACCACTGTTTTGAGGTCATTCACCTTAAGAAACTGACGCAGCTGGCATATCAGCCGAAGCTGATAGAAGGCACTTCTGGCCACCGCCTCAACCTGGGACACCAGGGAGAGGCTCGGATCCAGAAGCACCCCTAGACTGCGTAACTGTTCCTTCTGGGGAAGTGTGAACCCATCCAGAACAGGCAGATCAAAATCATCTCTCGAGTTCCAACCCTGCACAACGAGTACCTCCGTCTTATCTGGATTCAGTCTCAGTTTGTTATCCCTCAACCAGCCTATCACCAACTCCAGGCAGGCATTTAGGGAGGTTATGCCCTCTCCCGATGATGCTGACATTGAGAAATAGATTTGGGTGTCATCAGCATACTGGTAGCACCCTGCACCAAATCTCCTGATGATCTTTCCCAGCGGTTTCACGTAGATATTAAACAAGATTGGAGACAATATGGAGCCCTGGGGAACACCATACAAAAGTTCAGATTTTGAAGTACAGCAGTCTCCAAGGGACACCATCTGGAACCTGCCCAAGAGGTAGGAGCGGAACCACTGCAAAGCAGTGCTTCCAAATCCCAACCCCCTCAGACGCTCCAGAAGGATACTATGGCCGATAGTATCGAAAGCTGCCGAGAGGTCCAGAAGGACCAACAGAGTCCCACTTCCTCTGTCAATTGCCAATTGGAGATTATCCATCAGGCCGACCAAGGCAGTCTCCACCCCCTAGGCAGCCCGAAAGCCAGTTTGAAATGGGTCAAAATAATCAGTTTCATGCAAGACTGTCTGGAACTGGGAGGCCACCACCCTCTCAATTACCTTGCCCAGCCACGGAAGGTTGGGGACAGGCCTGTAGTTGTTCAAGTCCGAGGGATCCAGGGTAGGCTTCTTCAGAAGTGGTCTAATAATTGCCTCCTTAAGACAAGGATGCATCCTACCTTCCCTCAGAGATACATTTACCCCCCTGCCAGATAATATAAGCCATGTCGGACAATGGTCAAGAGAACAGGTGGTAGGCCGCACCATTCCAATCAGCTTGTCCACATCCTCAGGAGTCACAGACGAACTGATCCAACCTAATCACTCAAGACGAGTCGCTGGACACCTCCACATCAGACACTGAGATAATTGTGGAGACGGAGTCTAAGTCGACCTGAATATGAGAGATTCTTCCCACAAAGAATTCATTCAACACATCACAGTGGGTAATCGATGGTTCCAGATTCTGATTCAAGGGAGGAGGGGCACTCGCTAGCCCTCTCACAACCCTGAACAACTCCGCCGGATGTGAACTTGCGGATGCAATACGGGCAGAAAAGAATCGCTTCTTTGCCGCACGTATGGCCTGAGCATAGGTCTTCAAATGAGCTCTATGTTGCAATCTGTCGGATTCAAGCCAAGTCTTTCTCCACTTGCGCTCCAGTCGTCTACCTCGCCGCTTCAGCCCCCGTAGTTCTTCTGTATATCAAGGGGCCAATTTTGAAGCAGGTCGGAGAGGACGCTTAGGAGCAATAATGTCTACTGCCCCAGTGAGCTGGCTGTTCCAATTCTCCACCAGGGCATCAACAGGATCACTAGCAGAGCCAACACTAAATCTCTCCAAGGCTTCTTGACATCCTGATGGATCCAATAACCTTCTCGGGCGGATCATCCTAATAGTTCCCTCACCCCTGTGAAGGTGGGAAGTGATTGTGAGTCCAACCTTAACCAGATGGTCATCCGTCCATGACAATGGGGAAATCACAGGAGTCCCCACCCATGGAACACCACCCTGATCAGAGTGAAAGACCAAATCAAGCATGTGACCAGCAATGTGCGTCGGCCCCGGGACCACTTGGGATAGGCCCATAGTCGTCATGGCCGCTATGAACTCCTGAGCCGCCCCGGACAAATTGGTCCCAAAATGAAAATTGAAGTCCCCCAGCACCACAAGCCTGGGGAACTCCAACACCAAGTCCGTCAGCTCGGTTAGGGACTATGGTTAGCTCAGTTAGGGACTTTGGCTATCGGAGAAAGAGACAGTTTGCAAATTGCAATCCAAGCCCACATGCTTCTGTCCCGAAGCTCTCCACAATTTGCAAAAAACAAGAACAGGGGTAGGAGTGGGGCTTACTTTTTCTTGTCTTCCTTGTGGTGTCTCCCACCCCCATCCACTGCCTGGTGCATCCTCTGGTGACAGAAGGCAGATAGAACCATCCCTCTACCCCAAGCTCAAGCAGGACAGAGCTCAGCAGCGATCCAACCATCTCAGCTGCCTGCCGGGGAGGAGAAAGCTTCCTTCGTTCCTTCCTTCCATTGCCTCGCAGCAGCCTCCGCTCCCTCTCACTCTCGTAGGCATGCTGCATGAGCAGGTAAGCAGGGAGAGATTTGACCAGCTACCATCGAGGCAGGCGGCCTGCACTTGGCAGGCGCCTTTGCTCCATCTTGCAGTCATGCTGCATGGGCGGGGAAGCCGGATGCTGGGGCTGTGTGGGGGAGGCCCCCCTGAGACCATCTGGAGGCTCCCCAGTCAGTGGGGGCTGTGAGGCCACGGACCAGCACCCCCTGGTCCGGGGGAAAGAGCGCCTCTGTACACACAATGCTGGGTGGTCTCATGAGCCTGCCTTGAAAGTAGGCTAAAGATATGTGTAACCAGATTTGCAAAACATGTTACCATATTATAATAAGTTCATTTTTAAAAGATTCACAAGCATAGGCTAAGAGATGTATCTCAAGCCATCTACTCTGGGGGACGGGGAATCTAAAGATACTAATGATGAAGTTCTGATTATCTTAATGCAACACAATGCTGTTGTGTATACACACCGGAAGAGTATGTATAGGTATTATTCTATTCCAAACAACTGGAATGAAAATCGACCCCAACCTTCAGGATTCAGAAAGGGGCGGACTCCTGCTGGCTATAAAGCTGCTCTAAAACAGCTGGTGCCAGTCTTTTGCTCATTCAACACTCCCTTAAGTGCTTGTACTTCCAGTGGCCTTGCTTGACTCATGTTTGGACACTCTCCTCCTGATAAAGAACCATACAAAAAACTATCGAACAATTCCGTTCCTTCCACCTATACAGAAGATCAGCAGCTCTATAGATCCACAGATTGAGACTTCCATCCAAAGGGCTACGTTTGTCCCCCTCCCACTCCTCCACCCACTCACACACACCTGCTCCCAGGGCTTTGTGTATACATAATGAGACATTTGTCTTCTTTTCTTTGAAAAGTAAATCTCTGAGTCATATCACAAATTACTTTTGAAATTCCTCAATTTCAACCATGGCCACATGGCATAGAGAAACCAAAGTCCAAAGAGTCCTGGAGCACATGGAGTTAGCTATATGGTTTCTTTATACCTGGAGCTGTATCTGTACAATGCATAGAAATCAGATAGCTTTCCAAATATTTCTACAGTGAACCTACAACTTCTGTCGTATTCATCTTTTATTGTCAGTAGATGACAAGTATTTTCCATTAATCAACCAGGACCTCAGTTCACTTAGACTTTTGAATGGTTAACCTCTTGTGGCCACATTCAAGGAGTTCTTTCTTCACAATGCTAATGAAAAATGCATTATCCTCCAGCGTTCTGACCAACATACTCCTGGGGTTAATTAATAAAATGCTCGAGGCAAATCTGCTCTTTCTTAATGTGGATTAAAGTTTGTCGTATCCTGTAAACCTTATCAGCGATTTGATTATATATTTATTCAACAGAAATGGCAGGAGGTGGTCTTAATATTTAAAATGCACATAGTGATGAAACGCTTCCATTGTTTCACTGTAGATGCATTGGCTAATTAATACCAAGAAGCAAAAATACAGTTGATGGTAGAAGAAGAAGAAAGAAACCGAACATTGGGAGCCATCGGTCTACTTTTAACTCAGAATGTGATTAGAGATTTGTTTTGCAGTAGAATGCCCTTGAAATGCCTGTAGGATTTTTCTTTGAATGTGTTACAAACACACTGACTCAGCACCTTTCTTTGCACACAACGCAAAACATTTGGGAATGTTTTCACACAGAATGATAGAATTGAAAACAGCACTAGCAAAAGCAAAGTTTACAAAGCAGTTACTTGAGTAGACACAAAGTTTTTCTTGATTACCAACTTCAATTCTATTGTGGGGGCAGGGTTTTTATATATTTTTTAATAATTTGTCAAGACATAAAAATTTTAACAAAGACAAAAAATAAAATATACTTCCCTTTTCCAACTTGATATAGCATATAAATATCCATCACATTCCTTAAAACCCTTTAAACAAACATTTAAAAGTACAAAACAAAAAAACCCCTCAATCATAGAATCACAATGACCACAATTTCCTATTAAATGGGCCAGTGTATGGCTCTCCCATTCTCCCAATCAACATGACTCCTGCAGCTGTATGCCTTTCAACACTGCCTGGATGGCTCAGAGAGCTACAGTGGCATATTCCCTATCTTTTGCCAAACATCCTCTCTTTCCCAGGCTTCCTTATCTTGGGAACTTTAAAAGCAAGTCCAAAAAGCTTTTTCATCACACTTCCCCCATTGTTGCAGTTCACCAGTGAACCACACAAATCAGTTAAATTATTGTTCTATCTTTTGAATTCTATGAATTGCAGATGGGTACATTCATACTCTCCTTACAGTAATGGCGCAGTGGGGAAGTGACTTGATTATCAAGCCAGAGGTTGCCGGTTCAAATCCCTGCTGATATGTTTCCCAGACTATAGGAATGCTTCCCAGACCATGAGAAACACCTATATGAGGCAGCAGCGATATGGGAAGATGCTGAAAAGCATCATACTGCACGGGAGATGGCAATGGTAAACCCCTCCAAGGACAACCACAGAGCTCTGGGATCACCAGGAGTCAACACTGACTTGACAACACACTTTACCTTTACATTCATACTGCCAACCAAAGTGATGTCAGCATATAATGCCCCACAGGCAGGAAGAGACTAGCTTTTTTCCTGAAGAGGGTGCATTTTCCCCACTTTGCAGCTGTGTTCACCAAGAGAATGCTAGGAACCATTTTTCTGGCCATTACTGAGAAGTTCTCATTTTAACAGAAGATTTTAACTTAATGATTCAGCTCATTAAGCTGGAAGGTTTGAGTAATTATGATAGTGTTTATAGCTGCTGACAAAGACATGAGATTTGACAACCTTGGTGGCTTTTCAGAAGGCCTTAAAAAGACATCCCCCGCCGTGAGGTTTTTATAGTTGATGTTTATTTTGTTTTAATTGTTATTAATTGATCTTAATGGTTTATACCTCTTTGTTAATTGCCTTGAGATCTAATAATTGGTAGTATATAAATAAAGCAATCTCTAAAGTTAGAAACTTTATTTCAAATAGATAAATCTACTGCAGAGTCCTTGTTCTAGCCAGTGACTTTAGTCCAACTTAGCGTGAACACTTTCTATGGTGCACTTGAAAGAGCTAAAACAAGACCCTACACATTAGCTGCAGCCCTCTACTGCCCATATGCACCCTGCTCCACTGCAGTGGACACTTGCTCAGTATTCTCTTTTAATTTTAGTTCATGTTCCCATTTCAAGGCTTCCACCCTTATTATCCATCACACTGCATAATATTGATGGAAATTAAATGGCAAGAGTTGCTCTCAACAAGGATTTAATTTTTAAAAACCTACAAACACAAAGCATGCAGAACTCTGAGAACCAGAGACAACATAGGAAATATATGGACAAGAGTACTGGTGTGAATATAGCTAAAATTAGGGAGCTTCAGAAATTGATTGATCAACATCAGTAGATTTTGACAGATTTTATTATTTCATCCTATTTGACATGCTGTGCATGAAGTGTGCCCAAGAGCCGGAAACTAAATTGTACAGATGTTCACAATATGCAACTCAGTAATTACAGCTCTGGGCTACAAATTCCCAGAATACTTCCATGTTTTTAGATAGAATTCTATCAACTTCAAATTGAATGCCTTTCCCCCCTTCACAGAAATCCAACAGGAGGGGCCTGAGGAGAACATAGTGTTTGACCACTGCTAGCAGTAGCTGAGGTGGGAAACAAACTGATGTTCTGCTGGAAATCAGGGGACAGGTGAGGGCTACATAGTGACAGCAGCACTTGGGAACTACCCAACAATCCCTGGGGTGGCCAGACAACACTCCTCCAGTACAATCCTTATCTGCATCCTGCAGCCATGGTTTGCCTCTTTCGACCACCACCCACCAGTAAGCGTACTGTCCCTCACTCTCAAACTCACCCATTAACTGATGGCAGCAGCTGTCAAGTAGTGCTGGTCTAAGATTATAGAATCTAGCCAAGAAAAACATCTGTGCTTAGGAAGAAAAAAAAATTACCTTGAGATTGTTAACTTTGAAATAATTCTTCATCACCAGCCACCTCCCCTCCCAGTGATGTTTGCCAAAGTTGCAAGTAGTAAAATGACAGCCATGTTTCAAGAAGGTACTTGCATTGCTGGTTTCCCTTCCATACATTTTAATTGGAAAACCAAGGGCAACAAATCCCCTCTCCCTGCCACCCCACTCTAAACTGGTGATGATTTGTAATTTTGAGAAAAAATTTCCCCAAGATAGTCTAAAAGTGTAGATACAACCCTGCTAACTAGGGAAAGAGGCACCTTTCAAAGTGGCGATTATCTTCTATTTAGCAGGAGAAGAGCAACTAACCCTCCACAGCATCTCTCCAGTGGCAGTGGCTGGTGTCTCCCTTTTGTTTCTTTTTAGACTGTCCTTTGGCAATGTTATTCTTTTTCTACGTAAACCACTCTAAGAACTCTTTTTGTTGAAAAACAGAATATAAATAATAGTAACTGCAGTGATGGGGTACAAGGGTGCAAACAAGTGTGGTAATTGGTGGAGAATGCAAGCGGTCACATGTCTTGACAATTGATGTTTCCATGCGAGACATTCATGTGTTTAAGTATGGGGTAGTTGTGCAGTCATATTATGGTATATCAAATAAAAAGGTTTCTCTTTCCTTCTCTCCGGCTATCATGAGACAAACTACTTGGAACTGCCTAGACTTTTAACCTATGGGGTGAAACAGTTTGTGCATATAAAGAGTTGAACAGGAAAACCTGAAGAGTATGTGCTATGAACCAAACATGATGAGTCAAGAGTTGGTCACTTGAGTGCAATATTCTATTAGTCCCAAGTGGAAGTAGCTATTGCAAGCATGGAGTAACAAATCAACTATTTTGAGGAAAGGCATTTGAATCCTCCACAACAGCATCCCACTCCACAGCCAAAATTAATTGAATGTTGGTTCATCTGTAAAGTCCAGGCTAGACCAGTCGCACTTTCATCCCCACTATCATGCACATGCGTGAGGGACCAGAACAGGTGTACATGATTTGTGGGGAATCAGATGAGAACATTATAATCCTAAGAAAAACACACTTTTACAAATTTTTGTAAAACCTTTACAAACTTTTACAGAAGTTTTTCCTTCGTGACATTACCGTACTTACTCAACCACATGTATGCTACCATGGTCTGTATCTATGCTTTCACTAGAGGAAATTAGCTCTTAAAGCCAATTGTGTGAGTGTGACACAATCTGACACCATAATATGTCAACATTAGGGTACCCCGAGGAGAAATGCACTGAGACACAAGCCTTATGAAACAAAAAGATAAAGTTTATTGATTTAACAGAAGCACAATGCAACTAGGAGGTATTTATATTCCTAGTGCTACCAAGGTTGCTAAACAGTTCATTGAGACTATGCTAGCTATTAACCCCTGCTAACTGAGCAAAGAGACACCTTTTAAGTGATTATTCTCGGGAGGAGGGAGGCGGGGTCTAAGTGCTGAAAGGGAGCTCATTTCTTTAGCTCTGCGTCTCTCAGGTTATTTACAAAGAATTAACTCGAAGAAGCTGAAACGGAGGCAAGAAGCTGGATTTTCCACAATAGTAAAGATCTTCTGTATCCGTCTAACTTCTTTTTGAAGAAGTTAGGGCGGCAGGAAGCCTTCACTTGGGAATCCTTTCTTGGCATACCATCTGCTGCTGCCCGCATCTGAGAAGACGACGCTGGAAGAAGCGAAACTACGGTTACTATCCCCCTAACACCCCCCCCGGTGCTATTTTTATTTCTACTATAGCAGACTATTCAGACTCAGCCAACTTTACTTTCTAGATGTCACTTAAAGAAAAAAGCTTATTTATTATTATTATTACTATTATTATTTTTTACCCACTATAGTATTTCTGGAGTTGGGATAGTTTAATTTTTTAGAACTGGTAAACTCCCATCTCTTTGTTATCCTGATTTATGAGTTTCTCAGCATTTAATTAGACTAAAGTTCTTTCTGGTTCCTCTTTTCTTTTTTGGCTTCAAGAGGACTTCCTAAGATATATTACCATGTGGATAAAGGTTATCTTCAGCATAAGTTTTTCTTTTTGAGTTTCACTGGTTTCTGGTTTCTTTTCCCTTTCTCAAGACAGCTTGGATTACAAATATATATATTTATATATAATATACAGCTTTTGGGGGAATGTTGGTCTTAGCTGCGGGACTATTTTTTTTCCTATGGCATAGTAATTTTCTTCTTCTTCGGTTTTGAGTGGCTTTGGATTTGCTGTTTACGTAACAGCTCCCTTATAAATTACGCATTTGGAAAATCATTTGATGAACTAATTGGAATAATATTATCGTTTGGATTATAACCATTGGAGACTATCTGGAGACTACTTAGAAGAAATCTGTACTGCCTTTTCTTCCTCTCCTCCCTTCTTTCCTTCTCGGGTTATATGACAGCGGAGGCTTTCATTTTCCCACGAATGGAAAAACTTTGAGGATGCGCTGTGGCATAAGAACTGCAATAAGGCTTTGCTATTAGTCAACTAGATGGAGTTAAAGATTGGAAGAATTAAGACTTAACAGACTAAGGTTTGCTTTCAACCTTATTACAGATACAGTGAACTCTTAAAAGAACTTATATTGATCTCCATATATTGTGTTCCTATTGATCTTTGTTTATCAATCTAACCAACCCTTTTTTAAATTATAATTGGTTTACAATAATATTCTTATATCTACATGTTTTATTGTATGTTTCATTAGGTTATTGGATCTTTTGAGCAACCAGATTAAAAGTGTATACATTTAGTTTATATTTAGTTTAGTTTATAATTATTAAGGTTAATAAGATAGTTTAGCATGTTCATTCCCAGTTGTTATAATTGCTGTCAGGACTGATTATTGCGAAGAGGGAAATTATCTCATTCTACATACTTAGTATCGAGATAAGTCTATATAATAAGTGTAATTATTTTGATTTAATCCATTTTTAAACTGCTATTACTAAACATAGTGTGAAAGGGAACTCTTGTTGTTGCTCTTGTTGTTGCTCTTTAAGAATAACAGGCGGTGCTTTTTGTATTGCTAAGATAAAACTGCATACACTTAGCCATTATATTTGACAGTAGGTTAAATATTAATAGAAACTTTTAATCCCAGTGATTGAGTAGCAATCATTAAGTCTTGTGTGAAGAGGGAAATCTACATGGATATAAGTATACAAGGGATGCTGAGTTGATTTACCTGAGTTAGTTTGGAAGGGATAGAATTTATTGATTACAGCTGAAACAGTTATTGGGTTGTCCATATAGATTTATGTACAGATATTTATCTGCAAAATCCATTAGAAGTATGCATAAAAAAGCGAAAGCATTAAAGTCCGAAAAAGACTCAGATGAGGAATTCGATACTGAGCCTGGCCTAGCCCCTTTTGCTAAATTTCAAGAGACACTTCTCAAGGAACTCCATAGTGTTTCTTCACAAATTCAGGGCCTGGATGCTAAATTTGAGTATTTCCAGACAGAGGTCACCGCAAAACCTTCTGTTGTTACTCAAAAACTTACACAATTTGATCAACTTACTTTTCAAGTTAATCAAGTCCAACTAGAACTAACAGAGAAGAAAACATCCCGAGAAGCAGATTTTAAGCAACTTGAGAACTGAATTGAAATTTTGGAATCTAAACAACATGCATCTAATTTAAAGATTCGGGGACTGCCTGAGCAATTTGGAAGAGAAGGCCTTCATTCTGCCTTGGAAACTTTACTCTTGGAATATTTGGGTTCTGGAGATTCTTTAGATATTTTGGAGACGTACAGATTGAATTCCAGATACTCTAGGGAGAGGAAAGTACCTAGAGACATTTTAGTTAAATCTTTGAGAATAGATACTAAGGAATCAATCCTTCAAGCACAAAAAAGAGCTCCTCTTGAGTATAACAATACTCCCTTACAAATCCTTCCAGATGTTCCCATTGATATTCTACGCAAAAAGACGAGAATTAAAACTTCTGACGACTGTATTTCAAGAAAAGAAAATAAGTTGCAGATGGCGTATTCCTTTTTGTCTTGAGGTTTTCTTGGATTGAGGGAGGGTACAAATTTTTACTCCAGCGGATGCTACTCATTTTTTAGAGTCTTTACATATTTCAGGAACAACCACCTTAGCACTACCAGTTGACAGCCTTCAGGAGGAACAGAAAAGCAATCCGGCTTCTGCATATTAGTATATTGTTTAACAGTAGCTTTTGGACATGGCGGATTTTCCTAGGAAATTGATTTCCATAAATATTAATGGCTTAAGTTCCCCATCTAAACAAAAGAAGATTTTCTTAAAATTGAAGAAAGAAAGAGCGGACATAATCTGTCTTCAGGAGACACATATTAAGACAAGCAATGCCAATTTATTGGCTTGTAAAGCATTGGGCCATTTGTTGCCTCTGGCCCTAAGAAGAAAAACGGTGTGGCAATTTATATCAAAAATTTGAACTGGTCTCTGGAGAAACAAATACAAGATGACTGGGGTCCGTTTATTGTATTAAAATTTTGAACTTGCCAGAAAAATAAAATTACCATTGCCTCTATTTATACTCCAAATGATAATAAAGTCCAATTTTATCAAAAATTCTTTCAGCTTTTGTTGGATATTGCGGAAGGTGAACTGTTCATCTCAGGTGAATGGAATGCTGTTCTTTCCCCATTAATGGACAAATAGGGTCAATATAAGAAGAATTCTGGAAAGCTGCCTAAAAATGTACTGGAATATATGAGAATTTTATCGATTGAAGCTGCATGGAGAAATAAACACCCACTGGAAGGAGATTTTACTTTTTCCCCCTCAACCTCATCAAACATATTCTAGAATTGACATGTGTATGGTTTCAAAGTCATTGCTATCTAGAATATATGACGCTGAAATTGCACCTTCAACATATGTTGACCATAATCCACTGATAGTAAAATTCCAATACTCGGACACTGGACAGAAGAGATGGAGACTGAATAATTTTCTTTTACAACAAGAGAAAATTCTTCTGAAATTCAATGATGAACTGTTACATTTTTTCCAAAGAAATAAGACACCTGACATTTCTATTATTTCCGTTTGGGACTCCAGCAAGGCTTTTATGAGAGGAATCTTCATTTCTGAATCTTCCAAAAGGAAGAAAGAATTACAAATACAAAAAGATCAGATATTTAATGAACTATCCCATTTAGAAGCTCTTCACAAGACTAATCCCTCCCAAGATATTTGGCAAAATATTAGAGAACTTTGTAAGCAAATGGATCTTACAGAATCCAAAGAGACATTTAGGAACATGACTTACATGAAATAGATATATTTTGAGAAAGGTAATAAACCAGATAAGTTGTTAGCATATCAGTTAAGAAAAAAACAGGAAAAGAGAATTATAACATCGGTTTGGAATGGTAAGGAATTGGTTATGTCAAATCATGAAATGTCTGAACAATTTGTATAGTATTACTCCAAACTATACAAAGAAGATAAGAAAGATCCTGAGAAAATCCAACAATTCTTAGAGGAAATACAATTGAAGTCATTCTCAGAAGAACAGAGGAGCTGTTTAAATAAACCTATTTCCAGGGACGAAACCAGGGTGGCAATAAAAAATCTTAAAAATAATTCGCCGGGCTCGGATGGATTATCTTCATTGTATTACAAAACGTTTCAGGACAAATTAATTGGACCTTTAACAGAAATAATGAATGTGATATTATCTCATTACACCTTACCGGTTTCTTGGCAAGAAGCATTCATTTCCTTAATTCATAAAGTAGGGAAAGACCCAACACGACCAGAATCATATAGACCTATATCCCTTTTAAATGTGGATTACAAAATTTTTACTTCAATCTTGGTGGCAAGATTAAGAAATTTCCTGTCTGAAATAATCCATACTGACCAATCTGGTTTTATCCCGAAAAGATTCATGAAAGATAATATGATATGTTTTGAATGCAATTGATAAAGTAACCATGACACGTACAAAAGCAGCTATGATTTTCCTAGATGCCGGAAAAGCCTTTGACAATTTGGAATGGCCCTTGTTCTCAGTGTTGGAGATAATGAACTGTGGCCCTCATTTTTTATCCTGGATTCGTAGTATATACCAACAGCAATCAGCAAAAATTATTGTCAATGGATCCTTGTCTTCAAAATGTATGAGAGCCAACGTGGTGTAGTGAGAGCCAACGTGGTGTAGTAGTTTAGAGTGCTGGACTAGAGAAGAGAGGAGAGCTGGTCTTGTGGTAGCAAGCAGACTTGTCCCCATACCTAAGCAGGGTCTGCCCTGGTTGCATATGAATGGGAGACTTGATGTGTGAGCAATGCAAGATATTCCCCTCGAGATGAAGCCGCTCTAGGAAGAGCAGAAGGTTTCAAGTTCCCTCCCTGGCTTCTCCAAGATAGGGCTGAGAGAGATTCCTGCCTGCAACCTTGGAGAAGCCACTGCCAGTCTGTAAAGACAATACTGAGCTAGATAGACCAATGGTCTGACTCAGTATATGGGCAGTTTCCTATGACTAGGACCGGGGAGACCAGAGTTCAAAACCCCATTCAGCCATGAAACTAGCTGGGTGACTCTGGGCCAGTCACTTCTCTCTCAGCCTAACCTACTTCACAGGGTTGTTGTGAAAGAGAAACTCAAGTATGTAGTACACCGCTCTGGGCTCCTTGGAGGAAGAGGAGAATATAAATGTAATAATAATAATAATAATAATAATAATGGGCCACAGAAATCACCATCAGCCAATTACAAAAAGCAGCTTTACTGGGAACAGCCTATATTTTGCGACGATATCTATAATAACCAAAAGTATTGATGATAAAATTCAGCCATCCCAGGTCCTTGGGAAGGACTCGATGTCTGGATAAAACAAACCAGTCAATAAAACCTGTCTGACTGTGTAAACAAGAAATAATAATAATAACAAAACAACAACAACAACAATAAATGTATCATCAATAAAGGTATGAGACAAGGATGTCCGCTTTCCCCGTTGCTGTTTATACTTGCTCTTGAACCTTTGGCAGCTAAAATTAGACACGAGCAGCAGATTCAAGGTATCAAAATAGGTGATTGTGAACATAAAACTATATGCTGATCATGTATTGCTTACTGTCACGCAAGTCAAAGACTCCTTGGATACATTAATGAGTCAGATATATCAGCACAGTTCAGTTTCTGTCTATAAGAGTAACAGAGATAAAACTCAGATCATGACATGGAATCTCTCAGAAGAAGAGATAGAATATTTCTCTAAAGTTTTAAGATTACAAATAATGAAGAAGCCAATAAAATACTAAAGATCTGTTTAAGAATAACTATGTCCCAATTTGGAAATCAATAATGGCTGATCTGGATAGATGGAAGAGGCTGACTATCTTGCCTTAGAAGAATCTCTGCAGTAAAAAATGAACATATTACCTAAGATGAACTTTCTTTTTCAAATGATTCCCATAAAGATAAACGACAAGATACTGAATAGATGGCAGTGTCAGCTTAATTCATTTATCTGGAATTATAAAAAACCCAGGATTCGATTTAAGGTGATGCAAGATTCTAAAGAAAGAAGTGGTCTTGGAGTTCCTAACTTGAAACTTTATTATCACGCTTGTAGCTTGACTTGGATTTCAAATTTGATTTTCTCTCCTTACGGAAGTTTTACTCGAATGGAGGAATTTGGTCTTACTAGAGGAATGCATAATTTCTTATGGATTTCTGGTTCGAGGAAAGATTTGGAGATACAACAACATACTATCTGACACAGTCTTTTTTATGTCTGGGATAAATAACAGAAAAGAATAAATCCTAGATTATCACCTTTGGCCTCTATACTGAATGCTTATTTCCATGAAGAAGAATTTTCTTCTAAGTATAATATTTGGCAAGGCAGTCTATATTCCTTACAAAGTTTGGCCCAATATTTAGCTCTAGATAAATCAGTTTCTTCTGGGCAAACAACTCAACAAGCATCCTGGTTTCAAGAAGCTCGGATCAGCTCAATCGTTAGGAAAGCGTTACAGCTACAGGGTGGGAAACTTAGAGATCTAACTGAATTTGAAGAATTAATCACCCGAAACACTGATCATTTATTAGGCAGAATTTATAACCTATTACTGAAGTATGAAACAGAGACTGAGCAGATAAAAAAATATATGATAAAATTGATGCAGAACTTTAATGGATCGATCAATCTCTCGGATTGGGAATAACAATGGAAAAAGAATGTGAGATTTACTTTGTGTACCAATCCGAGGGAAATTTGGTATATGATGTTTTTCAGATGGTCTATAACTCCTTTGACTATTAATAAGATAGATAATTCTTTTTCTAAGAAATGTTGGAAATGTAACTCACATTTAGGTTCATTTTACCATATGTGGTGGAGTTGCAGTAAAGTTCAACAGTTTTGGAAACAAATTCATATGAAATTTGAACAAATCTTAGAAGTTAAGATCCCCGTCCTTCCAGAAAATTTTCTTTTAAGTATGATAAAACCTTATATTCCTGCCAAATCAGACGAATTGTGTTTATATATGATTACAGCGGCTAGGATTATATATGCATCTAACTGGCGTACTTTGGAAATTCCTTAAACGATTGGTTTTTGAAAGTGTGGGACTATGCTTCAGTTTCGAAAGTCTTGGCTTATGTACATGGTATCTCTACTGAATCATTCATGTCTTTGGGAACCCTTTATAAATGTTAATATCTGTTATGGTCAAACTTTGTTCCCATTTTCTGGATTTGACTTATAGTGTTTCCGATATGTAACTTACAAGAAACTGAACAGATTAGATTTTACAATTTTAAGAGTCTGAATTTCTTTTGCTTTATCTTGTTTTAGATATTTTTTCTATACTGCTGTAATTAGAAAAATGAAGTTTTTCATTACAAAAAATGGTTTGTTTTGTATTGTCTTTATGGTGATTTGTCTTTGTCTTCTTTACTTCTCAATAAAAATTCTTTTTTTTTAAGTGATGATTCTCTAATATTTAGCAGGGGGAGAGCAACTATCCAACGCCAGCACAGCATCTTTCCAATGGCTGTTGCATACTGTTGCTGGTGTGTACCTTTTGTTTCTTAGATTGTGGGTCCTTTGGGGACAGGGAAGCATCTTTATTTTTCTATGTAAACTGCTTTGAGAACTTTTATTGAAAAACAATATATAAATACTTGTAACAACAACAACAGTGACAGATACACTATGCAAGCAAAAGGATATTGGAAGAAGAGAAAGAGGCAGAGAGCACAACACAGATTGTAAGGCAAGAGAAAATGCAGCTACCTTTTCTTAATTTGCTGTCTTGTGTGTGATACTAAAGGAGTATTTCCCACACACAGGAAAGGGGGAAATTGGGGTGGAAGTGAAATAGTCTGGTACTATTTTATGCTATCTGGCCCTGCACTATATGAAACCAAATATTCCATGTTTCACCAAATACAAACTCCTGGAAGAGCAACAGCAGGGAGAACTACTGCCTTCATGCCCAACTTATAAGCTTCCCAGAGGCATCTGGTTGGCTACTGTTGATGGACAGAACGTTGGACTTCATGGACTTTGGGCCTGTAGAGTCGTCCTCCTGTTCTTGTATTCTAGTCACTAACTCTTAAGAACCCCAAGTAAAAAGATGGAATAATTACAATTTAATATAAAAACATTATAAAGGTACAATTCATAGCAACCACTGAATATACTACAGGGATTTAATATATTTAAATCGCAGCTGACAGTTGTGAATTAGAAAACCTTGGACTGAAAACCTCTAGGGAAAAGAATATGTCTATATATTAATTAAGGAGACCACTTATAAACAGAGAGAGAGGATGTTACTGTCAATATTTAAACAGATTTAAGCTGGCAAAATTT
Organism: Hemicordylus capensis; assembly: GCF_027244095.1. Classification (NCBI taxonomy): domain Eukaryota; kingdom Metazoa; phylum Chordata; class Lepidosauria; order Squamata; family Cordylidae; genus Hemicordylus; species Hemicordylus capensis. The sequence continues at coordinate 74,836,448 of NC_069658.1, forward strand.
GAATATTTTGATAAATGCAACTGTTTTTCACTAGTTATCAGTGAAGTTTCATTATTTTTGCCCCTTCTTGTTAACAGTAAACACCACAATGTTTTGCTGTAATGGCTCTCCGAATAAAATTAATGGTTCTATCATTTTCTTCTGTCTAGTACTAAATCAAGCACATCAAGGAGTCTTCAATTCCAAGGACATATTTAAAAGTAAGTGTAGTGATAGTCAGACTTGAGGGAGGTAACTGAGGTCTAGTCCTCAATTTCAGTAACTGTTTGGAGAGTGTGCTTTTTCAAATAAGGAAAAAAGCCTGGGACAAGCAAACTCTTGTGGCCCAATGAGAGACAGGGTTTACTGGACAAGAACATATAGAGGAGTGGGGGAGGTGTGTGTGAGGGTTCAGTTCTTCCCCAAGAGGCCTCCGAGTAAGATCTGATCAGCAGCAATTGTAGAGAAAGGAACATTGGTCTTACTGTGAAGGGTTCTTTTTCCCTGTAGTAGGAGAGTCTCATGATGGGTAGTGAACTGAGCATGCCCGAGACAGAACTGGACCTTGTGAATTGTTTGGAGGCGTGGCTGCCTCCCAGCCCCAGTTCCAGGGCTGTTGAGCGAGGAAAGGTAGACTTCAGCGGAGAGAGCTCTGTGAATGCGTGCTGTATGCTGCACAAGAAAGTAAAAGAGGAAAGACAAAAAAAAAACCCAGATTAGACAGTGATCAACAGTGGAAAATAGAGAGGCCTAGGGACTAGGAACCCTGAGAGCTGGCTCTAACCCCCGACCGGGAACCACCCTGACAGGCAGCCATCCGGAGAGGCCATATTCCCTGCCCTAGAATAATATATCCGGGTGGGGCTGAGGATCTCCTACTACAGGGGGAAAGAACCCTTCACGGTAATACCAATGTTCCTTTTTCCTCTGAGTAGGAGATCCTCATGATGGGACATGCCCAAGCTGCCAACATGTGTCCCATGGGCGGGAAGGATGTATTCAGAGAACTTGTTGCAAAGCTGTACGGCCAAAGGCCGCCTCGGTCTGAGAGAACCCGGAAACCTTATAATGCCGAATGAGGGGAGTAATGGATGCCCAAGTGGCTGCCCTGCAGATTTCAGACAGGGGAATGTGAGCAGAAAAGGCCGCAGATGTAGCTGCGTTTCTAGTCGAGTGTGCGGTAACACCTCCAGGGGGGAAGGTGAAGAGCTGCGTACGACATTAGGATGCAGGATTTGATCCATCCTGGTCACATGGCTTTTGAGACCTTGTTGCCAAGGGTTCAAGGATGGAAAAAGACAAAGAGAGCGTCCAATTTGCGGATATCCTTGGTTCGGCGTATGTACATGCACAGGGCCCTGCGCACATCGAGCTTATGCCACAACTTCTCCTTGGGATGAATCAGGGAGGGACAAAACGAATGGAAAATAGTAACTTGGGACCTATGAAACGTGGAGTTAACTTTTGGAAGGAAGGTAGGGTCCAAGCGGAGAATCACTGCATCTGACTGGAAGGTGCAAAACTCCTTTCTAGCCGAGAGGGCCCCTAACTCGGATACCCTGCGAGCGGAAGAGATGGCTACCAAGAAGATGACCTTATAAGAAAGGACCTTCAGCAGTATGGTTCCTATGGGCTCGAAGGGCGCCTTGGTAAGGGCATTCAAGACACGGTTAAGTTTCCAGGATGGGAAGCGTCTGATGGGAGAAGGAGCTAGGTTAGAGGCACCTCGCAGGAACCAGGAAAGGAGAGGGTGAAGAATCGAATGCCCAGAGGACCAGGAGAAGATTTGCAGAACTGAAAAGAGAGCAGAGGCCTAGCGCTTTAATGTGCTAGGACGGAGGTGGAGATCCAATCCGGCCTGCAGGAAGGCAAGGACCTCTGGAACCCCAGCCGTCAGTGGGTCTTTGTTGTGCGTGCGTGCCCATCTCAAGAAAGCAGCCCATATGGCCCGATACACACGTCGTGCAGCCAGCATGGTATTCTGAACCTGCTTTGAACATCCCTTGGCCGCTAGCTTCGCGCGCTCAACCTCCAGGCGGAGAGCTGTAGCCACTGGGAATCGGGATGGAGCAAAGGACCCTGGTGGAGGAGATCTCAACACACTGGAAGATGCCATGGTGGTCGAACAGCTAGATTGAGGAGATCTGGGAACCAAGGCCTGCGAGGGCACGACAAGAATCAGTTCCGCCTGCTCCAGGATCAGTTTCTTAGTTACCTTCATTATGATGGCAGTAGGTAGGAAGGCGTATAGTAGGCTGCCTGGCCTCGGGGAGTGAAGAGCATCGGTCACTTCCACCAGAGATGAATGGTATCTGCAGAAGAAGTGGGGCAGTTAGTGGTTGCTTGGAGAGAAGAACAGGTCCACCTGGGGCTGCCCCAGTACTTGTGTGAGTTGAACAAATATCTCTGGATGGAAAGACCATTCCCCTGGGTTGAGGGACCTGCGGCTGAACCAGTCCGCCAGATCGTTCTCTTCACGCTTCAGTGTTTGGCGACTATGGATAGCACCGAGGATTCCGCCCAGTGAAACAGGAGGTCCATTTCTCGCATCAGGAATCTGGACTTTGTGCCGCCCTGTCTGTTGATGTGAGCCTTGACTGTCACATTGTCCATCCAAAGGAGAACATGTTGGCCCTGTAGAAGATGCTGAAAGTGGAGAAGAGCCAGTCGAGCAGCCCGGAGCTCCAACCAGTTGATAGGATTTTTGGACTCCTCAATTGACCTGGAACCCTGTGCTACTAGGCCCTGACAATGAGCTCCCCAGTCCGACAGGGTGGCGTCTGTCATGACAATCTTGCGTCAAGGTTCCGCCAACTGGTGTCCCCGGAGGAGAGCCGGGGAGAGCTACCAGTGCAGGGAGAGCTTGACTTCTGGAGAGATCAGAATGGATTTCCTTGAAACCGCCATGATGTCATCCTGCCAAGGGAGGAGCAACAACTGAAGAGGGTGCGAGTGCCACCTGGGCCAGGGGGTGCACTCCAGACAAGCTATCATGGACCCCAGGGCTTGAGCCAGAACCATGATGTCTGCCTTGTATTTGTGGAGTAGGTGACGAAGTTGACCAATGATCTTGTCGCTGCATTCCTGGGGCAGTTGAATCGTACCCTGCGCGGTGTCGAACATCGCCCCCAGGTGCACCAGCTGTTGCAAGTGAATGAGGTGACACTTTTCTGCATTGACCACGAACCCGTGGTCCCTCAGGGCCGTCAGCGTCATGTAAACATCCTTGACGGCCTGGTCCTTTGAGTGCGCTCTGACAAGCAAATCGTCCAAATACGAGTGAACATTCACCCTTTGGAGGCATAGGTGAAAGACTAGGAAGACCATGATTTTAATAAATACCCTTGGGGCAGATGACAGGCCAAAGGGCAGGGCACAGTACTGGAAGTGACTCCCATTGTACTCAAAGCGCAGATATTTGGCGTCAATGTCCCTGATAGGAATGTGTAAATATGCCTTGGAAAGATCCACCAATGCCAAATAATCCCCTGGGCGGATGGTTTCCTTGATGGTATAGAGAGACTCCATCCTGAACTTCTTTTTCCTTATGTAGCGGTTGAACGTCTTCAGGTCGAGGACGGCCCTCCAGGAGCCGTCCCTCTTCGGCACTAGAAAGAGGATAGAGTAGGTGCCTTGATATTTTTGATAGAGGGCACGGTCTCTATTGCCGTATCTGGAGCAGATGATGTACTGCTTGAAGCATTCGCTGATGCTTGGCTGGATTGGAGGACCGTGGTGTGGGGATGAAATGATGAGGGGGAGTAGAGATATCTATTGTGTAGCCGTTGGCCACCGTATCTACTTGAGGTACTTGAGGGATTGCCTGCTCCCAAGGGTTGCTGCCCACTTGACAAGGTCATCTGAGGGGGCTCTGCTCCGGGTGCCGACAATGAAGGAGGCTCGGCTGTCGTGCACTCGGGACAGGGCCTTCTCTGTTGCTGCCCCCAGACTTTGGAATGCTCTCCCGGTGGCCATTCGCTCCTCGGACTCCATCACAGTTTTTAGAAAGCTTCTTATATCTTGGCTTTTTATCCAGGCTTTTACATGACTGTTTGTATTGCTCCTTCTATGTGTTTTTACCCATTTATAGTTTTTATGCATGTATGTTATAGTTTTTAAATTAGATTTGTTTTATATTTTTTAGCTTAATGTTTTTACTGTCATTTTATTGTATGTTTTTTAACTTTTGTAAACCGCCTTGGGGTTGTTTTTAATGAAAGGCGGTATATAAATTCAACAATCAATCAATCAATCAATAACACCCAGGTATCGGAGGCCGTGGACATCCAGGTTACGCAGAAGTCTGCCAGCCTGCTGCTCACTGGGGTAGCGTCATAGTCTACATTGTGAGTAGGAGGAAGTAAATCATCTGGAGGCAGATCCCCTGGAATTACCCCAGTATCGTTGCCACCACTGTGGTCTGCTGGAGCCTCTGGGGGCCTGGTGTTGGAATTCTCTACTGGCATAGCTTTGGTTGTAGGGTTGCTTGTAGGGGAGAAAGGGGCTGTGTGAGCCACGAAAAAAGCATTTTGAGTCCCTGCGGGCAGATGGCATAGCCTTCTTTTTGTCCTGCGTCTCACCAAGGATAGGTTCTAGTGCCGTGCCAAAGAGGTCAGATCCTGCAAAAGGTGCCAATGTCAGAGCCAATTTAGATTTAGAATCTACATTCCAGGCCTTAAGCCAGAGCGCCCTGCGAACGGCTGCGCCCGCCACCATGGCCCTAGAGGAGTGCTGAATGCAGTCCAAGCTCGAGTTTACCGTAAGGGCAGCAGATTTGGCCCTTTTATTTATGCCCTGGCATAGTTTGGGGAGCTCAGGAGGCACCATTTTGACCAGCTCTTTAGCCCATAGTACTGACACCCTGTCAAAAATAGAGTTGGTAGTGGCGATCTTTATAGAAGTGGCAGAGGCGTCGTGGACCTTCTTTAAGAGCGTGTCACAGCGCCTGTCCTCTTGGGATTTAAGCTGTTCCTGACCCTCGGCATGCAGGATGGCCCCTGAGACCAGTTGGGCCACAGGAGGGTCCACTTTGGGGGTGGGCAGCTGGTAGTGTTTCTTGGGCAAGGTGCCAATTGGTTTGGATGATGCTAGCCTCTGCCATTCCGCACTCATCACCCTGCAGAAGAGAGATGGGAAGGGTACCACCGAAGTTACTTGTTCCAATGATGGGAAAACCTGTTGATCTAGAGTGGATGAAGGCTGTGTGGGCTCAGAAGGAAAGACATCATTAATCACACACTTTGCCTTAGTCAAGAGTACCTCAAAATCAGCAGAGGAGAAAAGCCTGGCAGAATTAACAATAGGGGGAACCCCCTCTTCCTCTGAGAGTTCCCCTTCCTCCTTTTCTGAGTCTATAGGTTCCAAAGGGTCCAAGGGATGTGAGTGCGAGGAGTCGCCCCCAGAAGGCGAACAAGGGGGGCGGGGGAAGTGGGTTTTTCTGGAAAGAGGAGAGGTAAGGAGGACCAATTAGATGCCGGGGGGAGAGAAAGAGTGGGGGGTTGGGAGGAGCAGGGCGGGTAGAAGGTTTGGGTTTCCTTGGCCTCTTGTCTTGCTGGGGGGAGGACGAGAAGGAAGAAGATGAGCTTCTATGTCTGCGCTTACCCCTGTGGGGCAGGATTCTGGGCACAAACAGGCCACGTTCAGAAATGGGGATGGCCTGCCTGCTTGAGCTGGAATCAGGCAATGAGGAGGAAAGCCTCTCGCTGCCCTGCCTGTTGAGTAACCGCGTGTGTCTTGTTCTAAGCACTGGAGCAGGTGGAGGCAGCGCAGTATCAGTAGGGGGCGCCTGGGGCAGGATAGAGGGGTTGCCCACAGGATCTGGAATAATCTGACCTGGAGATCCAGGGTTCGGAGCCGCAGGTGGCTCAATGGAAAATTCCTTCCTAAAAAGTTCCCTAAGCCATTGAGTAGCTCTCATGGAAAATGGATCAGTACTCAAGAAGGCAAACGTGGAGGCTGAGAAGGAGATGGTCGGGCGGGAGACTGATCCTGCAGCGGGGAGGGAATGCACGGGCCAGCAGGTTCCCCCTCAACCGCTGAGCCCTCATTGGGCAGAGGAAAAGACACCGGGAAAGTGCCCAGGGGGCTCCGGATACCTTCCTCAATGCTGGGGCGTTTCTTAGCCTTTTCTTTTGCTTTGGCACCATTTTTGCCTGGTTTCAGTTTCGAGCGCCGACACACCGCTCGGATGAGCAGCCGCTCGCTCAGGCATTTCTGTCCTTCCGCCCTCTGCAAAGTCTCCTTTCGTTTCTTTTTAGGAGACTGTTGGCCCCCAATGTGTTTTGACTTCTTGAGGGTTCTCTATCCCCGTAGCCTTGGGAGCCAAAACGGCAGCAGTCGATGGGGGAGACGCTAAAACCGCATCGGACTGAGTCGCAGCAAGCAAAAAGGCGCCCTTCCCGCTGCCTAGGTTCTGCAACTGAGAGCCCTCAGATAAGGAGCCTTGTAAAAGCTCCCCTGCATGAGCCAATTCCATAACAAAAGGAAGAAAGTAGCAAAAGGCAATTTGAAGTACTCCAATCAGGCCAAATTAGCAACTGAAAAAGCTAATTTACAATGGAATAATAGAAAACCAAATTTAGCACAAACTCTCCTCCCACCCTTGCACAAGCTAAGATAGGGAAGGAGGAGCAGGTTAGAGATAATCATTTGAGTAAATGATTACCCAAAGAAAATCTGAAAAGCAGCAAGAGTTATCTCTCCAAATGACTTGTCCTGAGCAAGACAGAACTGGAACTGGGGCTGGGAGGCAGCCACGCCTCCAAACAGTTCACGAGATCCAGTTCTGTCTCAGGCATGCTCAGTTCACTAACCATCATGAGGATCTCCTACTCAGGGGGGAAAGGGAAAAGGGAAGACTAAAAGCATTGGGCTGGGAATCAACTGGAAGTTCCTTACCCAGAAATAAGCAGAAAGGATAGGGACCAGTTTAGCTAGACATGTCAGGGAATTTATTCTTGATTAAGTGCTTGGATCTGACTGCATGGTTCTTGTAGTACCTGGGGAAAGGTTTTACTTGAACAGAAAAGAAGCAGCAACTGTTGATGCCTCTATAGCAACTGTTGATGCCATCATCCAATTATTAATAAATCCTTGTTGCTGCTGCTATAGAGTGTCACTCCTTATTGGTTTCTACCCTACTCACACGCTCTTGAAGGCCTAAGACTGCTCAAGCCTTTCTTGTAGGGAGAGGTTTTCCTCTTTACTCTCCCAAAATGTTCCCTTAGAATAGTGAATCTGCTCATATAAGAAGTGGATAGTGGCAGTCTATCCAGGACTCACAGCTCGAATTTCCACCATCCTTGATCATTTCAGGAAGCAAGCCCTCTAAAAAACATTGAGGGCACCTAGCTTAGGAATGTATGTGAAACACAGAAATACCAAAACAGAATGTGCACATTTACTTCACAACAAAAAGCAGGTAGTTGGTGGCAAAGTAAAACTTTCAAATTAGCATATTCCTTCTCTACCATATCTACTCAAAACTCAAAGTGACATAACAGCAAAAATAAAATCATAAATTATTATAAAACAGCCACACATGGGATCATCACCATCATAATTCCTCAGTTAACCTAGTTTTCCCCTATCCTCTTTAGAGCTGTTTTGGATATACATAGTGCTCCCCATGCATACAAGAGCACATCCAAAGCACATATTCTTTGCTAGAAGCCCAGCAGATAGATAGATAGATAGTCCACAGAACTGGGGCTCACTGAGGTGTTGCATTAAGAGTAGCACTGGTGGGAAACTTCGGTATTTATAGTCCTATAGGCTATCATGAAGATTGGGTCTGGGCTAAGCAAACACTTTGTGAAAAAGGGGAAATGTAATTTGGTGGGAACTCATGTAAGACAGGGAGACTTTTGCAGTTTATTTTGTCAAAGAAAGCTGTGCTTGTATCACAGCAGAACACCTGAAAATAGAGGATATTAAACCAAAGATTAAGGTAATACAAATAATAAACCTCATAAAAATTCCTGAACTGCCCACCCCAGCTTAGACATACAAATTGTAAAATACCTCTATGCTTTTCAAAATCAACAAAAGTATTTTATTTAGTCGTGGCCTTGCTAGCAAATTAGCCTGGGGTAATTTTATTAAGCCTAATCAAGCCATCCTTTAGTTATGTCAAGACTAATTATTTTCACTGTAATGCACAGCCAAACCAATGAAGGGATAGCAGCACTACAGAGCCCATACTGCTTTCTTCATATATTGCTATTATCATATGTTGACATCTGTGTTCAGAAACCAAACTAACCAGATCTTACCCTTTCCTGTTCTGGACACCCAGCCCCAAACATTTTTGTACCTGCTTTTTAAAAACCAATTTAGCTTTGCAATAAACACAAGCTAGAAGTGCACTAGAGATGTTGGCACTTTCTATCTCAAGTATTTATTAGCACTTTTCCCTTCAAGGTGTGCACATGTGTGCGCGCACACAAGTTTTTTTGGTATGCACTCAGTTAATTTTAGATCCTGCTCAGATTGAATCAGGAGCATACTGTTTCCAAGTGGGAACAACAAGTTGTACAGCAACTTTAACTATATTTGCCAAGTTGCAACTCCTATCAAGGTTAATAGGACTCCCTAGAAAGTATGCTTAAGACAGGATTGAAGTTTAACATTGCAAGCTGTACTAACAAGCAACTTTTAAAGTGATGACTTTCATATTTAGCAGGGGAATACATGGTTTCCATTCAATCCAGTGTTATTCACTACAAGGCCTGGTAGCCACTGGCGGCTCCCTAAGTTTTAGGCCGGTGCAAAACTTTGATCAAAGCCAAATACTCTGCACAGCAACCCTGGAACTGTGCAGAAGCGACTACCAACTGTGCAGTGTTGAGCCTGCACTTTTCCCAGCACTGGTGAAATCTAAGGGAAACAGGGTCCTATCGAAGCCTAGCACTTTACAGGTCCCCACAAGAACAAATGTCAGCCATTAGCTTATGCGCGAGAAATAGTAAGGAGCACGCATTGACAAGGAGTAATAAGGCCACTAATAGTAGTAAGTCACTAGTAGTAGTAGTGAGGATCAAGCCTTCTAAGAACATAAGAGCAGCTCTGCTGGATCAGGCCCAAGGCCCATCTAGTTCAGCATCCTGTTTCACACAGTGGCCCACCAGATGCCGCTGGAAACCCACATAGCCTTATTGTGGAATCTTGTGTCTTGGCCACACTGAAGTGTGTACGTTATATGAGATATCAGAGTTAGATTGCAAATGTGCTTGCATTCTGATGACTGTGCACAACTGTATGAAGGTGCTTCCCTGCTTTGGGAGAATATATATTTATTTTACAGATGGCTGCCCTACCCTTTAATAGACATATTCCCAGAGTGGTTAACAGATCTAACGAGAAGACTGAAAACAATAAACACACATAAAATATTAGTCTTTGTCTGCAATGAGACTTTTTTTAAGATTGTGAGCCCTTCGGGGACAGGGATCCATCTTATTTATTTCTCCCTGTAAGCTGCCCTGAGCCATTTTTGGAAGGGCGGTACAGAAATCAAATAAACAAACCTGATACCATCAGAAGTTAAAAGGACTAGGGAAATAATGAAGTCCTTGCCTAGCACCAAAAATATATGAGTAGGCACAAGACAAGCCTTCCTGGGGTGAGACATTTCAAAGACACTGTGTCACAACTGGGAAGATCCAAACCTGAGATCAGGGGTATAGCTAAAATTGACCCCCAGCTCCTGGGGGCCAACCCAGATCCATCACTCCCTATTTTCTTCATTAGCTCCCTTACTCCAGGGAAAGGAGTGAACACAGGCCCCCTCTCCCCTAGCTTCGTCCCTGCCTGAGATAGCAGGCACACATAAATGAAGGCCTCCAAAGATGAGTTTAGTGTTTTCATGTTAACAGGGAAATGCATAGGACCTCTTTGATCAATTCACATTATCTGACATTCACTAATGATTAATATATTAAGCAATGTGCAAAAATCTCCATTGCCAGTGTCATTTTGTGCATACTCACCAGCATGCATACACATGCAAACAACTCATTATCTGACTTTTATCTACTTCAATATTTTTAATGAATGTTTATTTTTGCTGGGTATAAAACTGTTAAACAATTCTTCTACAATACTTCTCTCCAGACCTTTTTTATTGCGCAAGTTAACACATTAAAAGCGAACTGCAACAAAGAACAAACGTTTCGAAGTATATACGTCAGCTTCAATGTTCTGTGTTATAAACATTTTATAAAAATAAATAATCCATGTCTGTAGTGTGCCACAATTCTTCTCATTTACTCTTCCAGCAACCTGGAAATTCAAACTAGTGGCCATTTCTACTACTGGCAGTGAAAAAAACCTGCACATTTTAAAACCTTAGCCATTTTCGGTTTGTGCGTTCAAGTCATTTTGACTGGCCAAGCTTCAACAAAACCTTTATATGAATGGAAAATGGAACTGATGACTGGCTTCACTCATATTCTAAAAATACAGCCTATCATATAATATAATAAAACACTGTATTACAATTCATATTCAAAAGCTATTGTACACGTTTTGGTTTGCCTGCAAACCAATTTGCATATTCCCAACAGAAAATCCGGGCAAAGTATAGCATAAGGCCCCAATCCAGACATACATGTGGACCTCATCACATGTGGTTTCAACAATCATGGTTTTATGTATCCATGATCAGGCAATGGAGACCCAACCTTGGTATACACCGTATAAAAACACTGTATCCACAGTTCTTAGGTGGCCAGAAATAACCTTAGAGATCATTTCTGTACACTATTCTGCTTAGCACTTAATAAGCACTTTTGTGGCTTATTCGGGGGAGGCATTGCTGGATAACTGGAAAGCCACAGAGCACAGCATGGCACAACACTTTATTTCTTCCATTTTTAGCACACACATAAAATTAGCCTCCAGGAACCTAACACCACCACCCCGCCAAGATTCCTATTGCCTTGGTTTAAAATCTGCAGTTTAGGGATATGCACAGTACTGGTTTGGCCGGTTCAGTTTAAATCCAAACCGGCCCATATCCGGTTTAACCATCAAACCGGGCCGAACTAATTACGGGGATATATTTGTAAAGGGGAATTCAGTGAGGGGCACAGAACTGTAAGGGGCAGCCAGGTGGGGATGCTGAGAGAGGGGGAAAGAAACACTGGTAATTACCATGAAGGGTTCTTTTTCACAGCCAAGGAGGTCATCCTTCATTGTATGGGACTGTGGACTGAGATTGCTCCAGATAGGACCAATGAAAGAACTGCAGGCATGGCTAGCTTCCTGTGTAGGAGGCAACCCAGCCCCAGTTCCAGGACTACTCAGAAAACAGGACTACTCAGTTCCAGGACTACTCAGAAAAGTACTCTCAGAAAACAGGAGACAAAACAGTAAATTTAAATAAAGAACAAGACCAGGAGACAGAAAGGTCCATAAAAGCCTGCAAAGTTAAAATGCCCAAGAAGTCGCCTCTGCCCAGACACGCCATGCCCTCCCTGAAAAAAAGGACACTCAAAAGAAGCAGCAGCAGAGTACATCCTCGGGTGGGCCGGATGACCTCTCAGCTGTGAAAGAGAACCTTTCACAGTCAGTACCAATGCTTCTTTTTCCACAGCCCGAGGAGGTAATCCTCCATTGTATGGGACATACTCAAGCTAAGGAAGAAATATAACTGGGCGCAAACAGAGAGGATGTGGATCAAACCACTTGTTGCAAGATAATGCGGCCCAAGGCCTCTTGGGGTTCATGAAAGGAGGCAATCTTGTAATGTTTGATAAAGGGCGTAATGGAGGCCCAGGTGGCTGCCTTACAAATCTCCACCAGTGGGGCACTGGCTGCAAAGGCCGGGGAGGTAGCTGCACTACAAGTAGAATGCACTGTGATCCCTGATGGTACAGGAAGATTAAGGGAGTCACAGGCTACTGAGATGCAAGATTTTATCCAGGAGGAAAGTGTGGCCTTGGAAACCTTAAGCCCCAGGGATAACTGATAGAAAGAAACAAAAAGTGAATCTGAACGTCAGACTGCTTTAGTCCTGCAGAGATAGATGCCGAGGGCTCGCCTGACATCCAGTGAGTGCCAAAGTTTTTCTTTGGGGTGGATAGGGGAAGGGCAAAAGGAGGGTAGGACAATGTCATGTGACCAGTGAAAGGTGGCGTTAACCTTTGGCAGGAAGCTGGGGTCGGGCTTCAGGATTACAGCATTCGACTAGAAGACACAGAACTCCTTCCGTGACGAGAGTACACCTAGCTCCGAAATCCTACGGGTGGAAGTGATAGCCAGCAAGAAGAGGACTTTAAGTGAAAGGAAACGAAGTTCCACCTCCAAGAGGGGCTCGAAGGGAGGTTTGGTAAGGGCATTAAGAACCTTGTTCAGGTTCCAGGTAGGGAATCTGTGGACCGGGGGGGCAGGTTGGACGCCCCCCCTGAGGAATCTTGTAAAGCAAGGATGGAGTTGCATGGATGACACAGATTGTAGGCGAAAAACCAAGGATAAGGCCGAGGTTTGGCGTTTCAGAGTGCTGGGGCAGAGTCCCACGTCAAAACCAGCTTGTAAAGAGGAAAAGAGTTGGGAAAGGGTTGGATAAATCTAACTAGCCACGCCAAAATTTTGCCAGAGCAAAAAGAACCAATCTGTTTAGAGCACAGACAGGACTAGAACTGGGGCTGGGTTGCCTCCTACACAGGGAGCTAGCCATGTCTGCAGTTCTTTCATTGGTCCTGTCTGAAACATGCTCATTCTACAATCCCATACAATGAAGATGACCTCCTCAGGCTGTGGAAAAACCTGTGAACCCAGCATGGCTGCCGGTGCCACCACTCACCTTCCAGGTACTCCCCACTTATTTACCAAGCTACTGGCTTGGCGATGGCTCGGTTCCAGCCCCCATGCATGTGTGTATACCATTGGCGTGGCCACGCATGCGCAGAGGCCAGAACCGAGCCATCACCAAGCTGGTGGCTTGGTAAAGGAGAGAGGAGAGTGCTTGGGGCCATGCTGGGAGGATGAGCGGTGATGTTCCCACGCCAGGGGGGAATCTCTCCACTCCCACCCAGCTGCCCCTTACTGTCCAGAACTGGTTCACCTGAAGTGGGCCTAATTCCACCTGATCATGGACAGAACTGCCTCTAGTTTGGTCCGCAATCAAACCTTCGAACTGGCCTCAGTTTGAGGTGAACCAATTCTGCATGAACCGTTCATACAAACCCCTACTGCGGTTCCATTATCCGTGGTTGTAGCAGAGAATGGAACCCCCCCATAGGTAACAAGGTCCACCTGTACAGATGCACAATACTATTAATACTACTTCACATTTGTGTAACTTTCAAATATTCACATCACATATATTATTCTTTTATAATCCTTACACTGCCCCACTGAATTATTATTAACACGTATTATGTAGCCGCACTGCAGATCGATGGGCCAAGTTGTTCAAAGCAGGTCACCTAGTGAGTTCAGTTCAGGGACAAGATTCAAATAGAGACCTTTTGTATTTGTAGCTCAGTGTCTTAGCCACTGTCAGACTGAGAAGTCTTATGCAGCTGAAGCATTAAGAAGAAAAATAGAAATGGACAGGTGAAAAGTTCTTTTAAGTTACCAAAAAACCCCCACAAAAACTTTCCAATTATCAAAAATTAAGATGTTTTCAGATGCAGTTTCTCATCTTGATAGTACCTTTTAAAATTCACTTCTTGGGTGTTAATGCAGAGAAAATTATAACCCTTTTGTATGCACACAAAAGGAAACTTATGCATGTCACGCTTGCCCATCTATCCTGGTGTGCAAGAAAATGAAGCAGGAAGTTTGTTTACTTTTCATTCAAACATCTTTTCAAATCATTCACAGTGGCATGTTATTACAGCAGACAAGTAGGGGAGGTTTCACACCACATTCTTTTGTATCCCTAATCTAGGGGAACAAGGTTATAGTTCTTCAACTCAATACAACAAAGTAGTGAACCATTTGCTTATGAAAACTGCTATATCTAATATGTCTGATATGCAGCAGTTTTTTTTAAAAAAGACAGTAACTTCCTCAAGCATGATAATTTCACATCATGTAATAGATAATGAGCTAGGGTAGCTACAGCTGAACCAACTATTTTAGACCTGAATTTATTCTCAGAGTGCCAAGTACAGTTAGCCATTGTTGCTCCATTGTAAACTGCAAGACTTGACTATTGTTCAGCAGACTGTTAAACTAATGAGTTATTGAAGGAAGGAAGCACAGGTGAACAAGTCAAGTCACATCATGCATGAAAAAGTGTGTGTGTTCTGTATATTTAATTCACAAAACCTGGTACAAACCTATTTTTATTTATATCCCACTTTCAAAATATAATTTCCCCAAAGTGAATAAAAACATACTACAATCAATAGAAAAAACCTGACATAGTTAACTGTCTTAAAGTATCCATAAAGCTTCAAATAAATGTCTTAATTTATTTCTAATTTTACTTTACCCACGCATCAATTCGTTACCTTGTTATGAAGTTTATTAGAAAGACGTTATGCAGCAAATAACTGAACAGTCTGAATTTTTATTTTATTATGATTTTATTCTGTAAGCAATGAATTAAATAGCTTACAGAATAATGAAATGAAACCTTTTGGGAGGTTCACAAAGAAAAGAATATGAAAAAAAACACCAAGTAAAAATTTTCAATTTGAATACAAACATAGCTTTGGTCATGTTATCTATATTTAATCAAATGTGTTAAAATACCACTTCATTAATATCAAAATACTGATCCCAACTACTAAAAATCCTATTAAATGCTCACACATTAAAAACATACATTAAAAGCATAAATAAATACATAAGTTATGTCTAAAAATAAAGCGCAAAGATTATATTCTTGGGTGTGCCCCAATCCATGCAATCCAAATCCACAGATGGACTTTACTCCAGCCAAGATGAGTGAGCTGAAGTGCTTGGTTGCTAACACAGAAATATATATAGTGGGCATAACAGAAACAAGGTGGAACGGTGAGAACCAGTGGGACACGGTCATCCCCGAATATAAACTCTATAGAAAGGACATGGAGGGGCACCTTGGAGGTGGAGTAGCACTGTATGTTAAAGAAGGGATAGAATCTAACAAGGTAGAAAACCTAGGAGGACCGGAGTCCTCCACAGAAACTCTGTGGGTGACAATACAAGGCCTGAAAGGAAATGTGCTACCGGGGACGTGCTACTGCCCTCCAGATCAAAATGCTGATAGTGACTGGGAGTTGCAGGAAGAAACCAAGGAGGCATCAAGGAGATGCAGGGCAATAATAATGGGTGACTTCAATTATTTATTTATTTATTCATTCAATTTCTATGCCACACTTCCAAAAAATGGATCAGGGTGGTTTACACAGAATAATAATAAATAAATAAGATGGATCCCTGTCCCCAAAGGGCTTACAGTCTAAAAAGAAACATAAGACAGAAACCAGCAATAGTCACTGGAGGTACTGTGCTGGTGGTGGATAGGGCCAGTTACTCTCCCCCTGCTAAATAAAGAGAATCACTACATTAAAAGGTGCCTCTTTGCCAAGTTAGCAGGGGAGTACCCCACACAGTTACCCACACAGACTGGTAAACTCACAGTCAGGTAATGACAAAGAGGTCAGATTTCTAGATACACTGAATGACTGTACCCTAGAACAGTTGGTCTTGGAACCCCATGGAAACAGTGACCATAGTGCTATCAAATTCAGCATACATGCAGAGAGAGAATCACCAAAGAAATCTAACACAGACACTCTGAATTTCAGAAGAGGAAACATCTCCAAACAGAGAAGTATGGTGAAAAGAAAGCTGAAAAGGAAAACCAGGAGAGTCACTTCGCTCCAGAATACATGGAGTTTACTCAAAACCACTGTACTAGAAGCCCAGTTAGATAGTATACCCAAAAGGAGGAAAGGTACCACTAAGTCCAGGAGAATGCCAGCATGGCAAACAGGTAAAGTCAAGGAAGCCATAAAAGGGAAGACTTCCTTCTGAAACTGGAAGGCCTGTCCAAATGAAGAGAACAGAAAGGAACACAAACTCTGGTAAAACAAATGCAAGGTGAGGCGAAAAGAGAGTTTGATTAACATTTAACTAAAAGCATCAAGAGAAATAACAAAAACAAATACATCAGACACAGGAAAACTGCCAGAGAGGCGGTCGTACCATTAGACAATGAGGGAGTGAAAAGGATTATTAAGGAGGATATGGAGGTTGCAGAGAAGCTAAATGAGTTCTTTGCATCTGTCTCCATAGCAGAGGATACCGAGGATACCTATTCCTGAACCAGGCTTTTCAGGGATGGAGGCTAGAGAACTGAGTCAGATAGAAGTGACAAGAGATGATGTTCTAAACTGTCTGGAAAAACTGAAAACTAGCAAATCACCAGGGCCGGATGGCATCCATCCAAGAGTCCTCAAAGAACTCAAATGTTAAATTGCTGACCTCCTTGCTAAAAATATATAACTTATCCCTGCAATCAGGTTCTGTACTCGAGGACCCAAAAGTAGCAAATGTAACCGATTTTCAAAAAAAGCTACCAGGGCAATCTAGGAAATTACAGGCCAGTTAGCTTAAGGTCCGTTCCAGGCAAATTGATGGAAAGCATCCTCAGGAATCAAGTTGTAAAGCACATAGAAGAACATTCCCTGTTGGACGAGAACCAGCATGGCTTCTGCAAAGGTAAATCTTGCCTCACAAGCCTTTAGGAGTTCCTTGAGAGTCTCAACAAATGTGTTGATCCAGCTGACATAGTATACTGGGACTTCCAAAAAGCTTTCGACAAATTTCCTAGTCAACGACTCCTGAGAAAACCTAACAGTAATGAGATAAGAGGTCAAGTACATGTGTGGATTGCTAACTGGTTGAAGGACAGGAAACAGAGGATGGGTATAAATGGAGAGTTTTCACAATGGAGGGGAGTAAGAAGTGGGGGTCCCCAGGGATCTGTACTGGGACCAGCACTTTTTAATTTATTCATAAATGATCTATAAGTTGGGGTATGCAGCACAGTGGCCAAATTTGGGAGATGATACCAAACTCTTTCAGGTAGTGAAATCCAACACTGATTGTGAGGAGCTCCAAAAAGATCTCTCCAAACTGGGTGAGTGGGCAACAAAATGTCAAATGCGGTTCAGTGTTGGCAAGTGTAAAGTGATGCACATTGGGATAAAAAACCCCAGCTACAAGTATACATTGATGGGATCCGAGCTGTTGGCGACTGACCAGGAGAGGGATCTTGGGGTCATGGTGGACAGCTTGTTGAAAGTGTCAACTCAATGTGCAGCAGCTGTGAAAAAGGCCAATTCCATGCTAGGGATCATTAGGAAAGGGGTTGAAAATAAAACTGCTAATATTATAATGCCCTTATACAAAACTATGGTGCGCCCACACCTGGAGTACTGCGTACAGTTCTGGTCACCACATAGTAATAGTAATAATTTTATTTACAGTCATTGACCAAACAGAAAATGGAAACTAGCAAGCATACACACACACACAATTTAAAATTGGGATGATATCCCATTATACCTTTTAAAAGCAATATAACTAAACTTAGCTACAGAAATAGAAACTAAAGCATCTTTATCTGAAAGCAGATGTTTTACAAGGTTGGCATCAGATTGATCTGCCAGTTTACATATTAGAGGAGCAATAAGGCGTTCCCTGGGATATAAATGGAGATTACAGTGGAGAAGAATATGCGCGACAGTTTCTGCATCTCCTGTCCCACAACTGCAATGTCGTTCTTGTAAAGGCACACCCTGAAACCTCCCAGCTAGAAGTGCAGATGGAAGGGAATTAACCCTTACTCTCGTGAATATCCATCGAAACTTAGAAAAAGTAATTGTCGACAGATATCTTGCGGGAAAAAGATCCATATTAGTTCTTATAGTTTTATAAAACTCTGGAAGCGCAGCCCAGTTTTCTTGGATCTCAATATCAACAAAGCGTTGTCTCACCACTCTTTTCGCATTCACTAGACCCAGTTCCAGCAGCTGAGTTGGGTCTAAGCCTAGAGAGGTGAGTTTCGTACTTACTGTGACACACCATAGTGACTGGGGGCTAACTGACAGAAACTCAGGAATTAAACCAACTGGTCGCAGATGTATTTTCAACCAGAAATAAATAATCAGAAGCCAAGCCCGAGATTCAATTTTTATAAAGCCAGCCTCTGTCCTTAAAGTCACATTTGCTGTACATTTTGGCGTGCCAAATAAATTCCTCAAGAACCCTGATTGGGTTCTTTCCAAAGTGTCAAACCTTGAGTATGGACCTAGTTGTATGCCATACAATAATTGCAGAATGACCTTTGCAGTAAAGAGCTTTAAGGCAGCTGGTATGAAGCCTGCACCCTGAGTTCTAAAAAATCTTAAAATTGCTGCTGTGCTGCGTTTTGCCGATTCTGTGACCATGCTTATATGTGCTGATTTCCCAGCATTATGTTGAAAAATTACCTCCAAATATTTTATTTGATTTACCTGTTCTAATCGGTGTCCGTCTAGCATCCATACAAATTTTTTTACTTTGTTGGTGAAACACATAATTTTAGATTTATCATAATTAATCTGTAGATGCTCGTCTCTGCAGTAAAGTGCTAAGGCATCTAACGCTCTTTTGAGCCCAACCCTGGTTTGAGATAGAATCACCGCATCATCGGCATACATCAGGATTGGGATTTTCTTGTTAGCTAGTTTTGGTGGATGAGTGTCAGATGTCTGCAAACACTTTATCAAGTCGTTAATATAAAGATTGAACATATAAGGGGCCAACACACACCCTTGTCGCACCCCTTTCCTAATGGGTACTGGATTTGTAAGATTACCAGCATGGTCCAAACACACTCTTAAAAAAGAATTCTCATGCATTTTGATGAGCAAGAGTAGAAGCCTTCGGTCCATAGAAGTAGCCGCCAATTTAGACCAAAGACAGCCTCTAGGAACTGTGTCAAAAGCCACCTTAAGGTCTATAAAAGCGGCAAACAGAGGTCGCTTATTCCTTTTGACCTGTTTGTCCACAAGATGTTGTAATATTAGACAGTGGTCTAATCCAGATCTGTTAGCTCTAAATCCTGCCTGCTCATCCTCAATAATGCACTCCTGCTCCATCCAAGCACATAGTTTGACACATAAGTGTTTTGGCACAGAGTTTACTTATAATGTTTAAGAGGCTTATTGGTCTATAATTAAAGGGGTCATCCCTTCTGCCTTTCTTATGGATGGGGACCACGATCGCCATTCCCCAATCCTGTGGGAATTGTGCGGTTTGATCAATATATGTGAAGAGAGCAGCCAGCACAGGAGCCCACCAATCTTTGTAGAGCTTCAGGAGTTCTGGCGGGATACGATCGTTTCCAGGTGCTTTCCCGCATTTCAATTGCATAATTAACTGCTCTATCTCATATGTGGAGACCGGAGACCAATGTGGTAATGAACCTATCTGAAGGGCACCTTGGGGAGAGATATCATTGTAAAGTGCCCGAAAATGAGTTTCCCATAATTCTGGGGTTATTGGGCAGACCTGAAAGGAATGTGTCTTATTATTTGATATTGAAATTAGTTTCCAAAAGCTCAACGAATCGTTGTTCTTCACTGCACTTATTAGAAGTGACCACTTCTTTTGTGTATCAGCCCTTTTTTTGATCTAAGAAGGGCTTTATATTCCTTTTTCTTTTTCGATATTTCGATAACCAGGTCTGCAGAGGGATTAGAACTAGCATACTTTGAAAGAGTAACGAGATGTTTTTTAGCCCTAATACACTCATAATCGAACCATTTTTTAGGGCAGTAAGATTTTAGTTCTGAACTGACGTGATCCAATTTGGTTATTAAAGCTTTAATTGAGCAAATGAAGATCTCATAGTTCTCAATGACACAATGGTCTCTATCCTGATCTATTAAAATACCAAGTAGATTCCTCCTAGCCACTTCACCAGTCTCTGAGTTGATCCAAAAAGAAAAAAGTTGATCCAGTTTGTGATTCCACCTAACTCTGCCACCCTGCAATTCCTTGGATTGAGTTAAACCTAGGGGTGTGCACGGAACTGGTCCGGCACTGGGGTGGGGGGTTCCAATTTAAAAAGGGGGAGCTTTACTCACCCCTTCCAGTTAAAAAGCGTATTTCTTGTAGTAATTGGGCGGCAGGGTGCCGCCCGCTTCAATCTCCGAGTCTGGCCGCGGGCTCCTCCTTGGTAGGCATAATCGGGCGGCAGGATCGCTCCAAGTCCCTGCCGCCCGCCCTCTTCATGCTAAGCAAGCCCCCCCCCGTCGGCTGGCGGCCGCCCCCTGTGCATATTAGGGGGTTCCCCCCTCCCCTCCACCCCCTTCTTGCCAAATATCCCCCCCTCCATTACAGGAGGACGGCAGGAGAACTCCCTGCCGTCCCCCTTCTCCTTTTCCGGCTGGGCTGCAAATGGTTCCTAGGAAGCCTTTCGCGCGCGTGCGCGAAAGGCTTCCTAGGAGCCATTTGCAGCCCAGCCGGCAAGGCAAGCAGGCGGCAGGGAGTTCTCCCGCCGCCCACTCGCTAAAGTTAACGTTAACTTTAGCAAGCGGGCGGCGGGAGAACTCCCTGCCGTCCGCTTGCCTTGCCGGCTGGGCTGCCGTCCGCTTGCCTTGCCGGCTGGGCTTCCTAGGAACCATTTGCAGCCCAGCCGGAAAAGGAGAAGGGGGACGGCAGGGAGTTCTCCTGCCGTCCTCCTGTAATGGAGGGGGGGATATTTGGCAAGAAGGGGGTGGAGGGGAGGGGGGAACCCCCTAATATGCACAGGGGGTGGCCGCCAGCCGACGGGGGGGGGGCTTGCTTAGCATGAAGAGGGCGGGCGGCAGGGACTTGGAGCGATCCTGCCGCCCGATTATGCCTACCAAGGAGGAGCCCGCGGCCAGACTCGGAGATTGAAGCGGGCGGCACCCTGCCGCCCAATTACTACAAGAAATACAGTTTTTTACTGGAAGGGGTGAGTAAAGCCCCCCCTGTTTTGAGTGTAACCCCCCACCCGAACCAAAACCACCCCGTGACCGGACCGGTCTGGAGGCCTTTAGAATGGCCTCCGAACCGATCCGTGCACATGACTAGTTAAACCTACATTCCTACAGATCTTAGGTTGTCCGTCATAAATATAGGTTAAAGTTAAGGGATTATGGTCACTTTCGGGTCTAGCACTAATTTTAAAGTTGTCTATTGCATCAAATATGTCTCTCGTGACAAGCACATAGTCAATTGTAGATAAACTTTCCCCTCGATGAAAAGTGTATTGACCCGGGCAGTCACCTGGAGCAACTCCATTTAGCAGGAATAGATCCAGGTTATTAGCCATACGGGCTAGACACAGTCCTGCAAAATTGCTCGTGGTATCCAGAAAGACACGATTTGTAGAACTAAGCTCCGTGTTGTTCAATGGGGGCCACTGGGAAAATTTGCCATAGAGAGAAACATCATCATACCCCAATCTTGCATTACAGTCACCAGCTATAATTACCGGAACATTGGGGTATTCATCAATTAACCTTGAGATGTACGACTCAATCTCTTCCCATAATACCTTTGTTTGGAGATGGCGGCTCTGGGTGGGGATATATAGACCAACACAGAGAAATTTACTGTTATGAGAAGTGACCAACACTGACAATGCCCAATCTACCAGGTAGGATAGCATTAAAACCTGCCCTTTCAATCTGGCAGTTATAAGAATTGTAAGACCTCCAAGTGGTCTGCCAGCTTTCTGACTCTCCACGGCAGGCACCGTAAAGGGAGAGTAATCCAGAACTCTTATCTCGCCCATCCACCAAGTCTCTTGCATGATTATAATATCAAATGACGAAATGAAGTTTAAGAAATCACAGTCCAGCAACTTTGAACCCAAGCCATGGATGTTCCAGGAGATTATAGAAGCAGATTGTTGATGCGGATCAGGGGCAGCATATCAATCCTCCACAGGTCTATGAGGTAGCTTCAGTATATCACGGTTATTATGTTGATTCTGCAAACCCGAGCCATCATACCATCTCTATAGGAAGTCTCTATTCGATTAAAGTTAATAGGTGTCAATATTGAGAAGAAGTCGTCTAAATGTGGGTCAGCTGTCAGCGGCAATCTTAGAACAGATTTATTATAGTTCGGAAAATTAGTAGCAACAGTTGCCACGTTGCATCTGGTCACCACATCTTAAAAAGGACATTATGGAACTGGAAAAGGTACAGAAGAGGGCAACCAAGATGATCAGGGGCCTAAAGCACCTTTCTTATGAGGCAAAGCTACAACATCTGGGGCAATTTAGTTTAGAAAGACGACTGTGAGGAGACAAGAGGTCTATAAAATCATGCATGGTGTGGAGAAAGTGGATAGAGAGAACTTCTTCTCCCTCTCACATCACACTAGAACCAGGGGTCATCCCATGAAATTGATTGCCAGGAAATTTCTGGCAACAAACCGAAGTACTTTTTCACACAACACATAATGAACTTGTGGAATTCTTTGCCACAAGATGTGGTGACAGCCAACAACCTGGATGGCTTTAAGAGGGGTTTGGATAACTTCATAGAAGAGAGGTCTATCAACGGCTACTAGTCGGAGGGTATAGGCCACCTCCAGCCTTAATGGCAGGATGCCTCTGAGTACCAGTTGCAGGGGAGTAACAGCAAGAGAGAGGGCATGCCCTCAACTCCTGCCTGTAGGCTTCCAGCAGCATCTGGTGGGCCACTGTGTGAAACAGGATGCTAGATGGGCCTAGGGCCTGATCCAGCAAGGCTGTTCTTTATATTCTTTACACAGTAAGTGAGAATGCTGCAGTAAAAGAATTACATGTGTATAATGTGGTTTTAAGAAAGGAGGATGACTGTTTTTATATTTTACACCTAATTCTGGATATAGCTGATACATAGTTCTAGTGATTATCAATCCCAGTGTATGATGTAAAAGGTATAGTCATGCAGCTGCCTCTAGCAGCATTACATCTGGACCACTCTGAGAACTATACTGTGTAAGAGGTATGTTCTTGAAAGAACTCATTTATGTATCTATTGTATATACTACATTGAAGAACTTTCTAAATAACGCCACTGAGGAATGCTGAGCAGCCATAACAAGTCTGGCGTAGTTATAAGCACTATTGGATACATGTCTTCAGAACAGCTACTGTTTGCATATGGATTTTGTCCCATTATAAAACATCATTGGAAACACCTCCCAGCATTCGTTGGTTTTTTCTAATGGAAGCTTTAGACATGTCTATGGAACTGGAGTAAAGTACATCTGTGGATTTGTACTGCATAGATTGGGGCATACCCAAGAATATAATCTTTATGCTTTATTTTTAAAGATACTTTATGTATGCTTTTTATGTATGTTTTTAATGTGTGAGCAGTTAATAGGATTTTTAGTAGTTGGGATCAGTATTTTGATATTAATGAAGTGATATTTTTAACATTAAATTGAGATATCTTATGATGAAAGCTATGTATGTATTCAAATTGAATGTTTTCACTTCGGGTTCTTTTTTGCATTTATTCTGTAAGCTGCTTTAGTAAAAATTATGTTTTTCAAGGTGGGTTATAAATGTGTAAATATAAGTAAGTTTGTATCAGTATTTTCAAGTAGTTTGTGAGGAGAGCAGGAGAAAATTAAAATGAATTGAACATGTTTCTTGGGAAATCTATTGCATAGTACTTAAACATGCTGTCCTACAATTTGCAAGTTTATGAGAGTTTCTAAATTTATAATGCATTCGCTCATCATGGGGAAGAAATGAAAACCTTATGAAAAGGCATAATTACAGCACATCATTTCTGTTCATACCACTGAGCAGTCAAAAATGTCAAACCAATTATAAAACTGTGCAAATAAACTTAAGGAGAAAATACAGGAGTTGCTCAAAATTGAGAAAATTAATTCTCCATTTAGTTTGAAGAGTTCTCTATATAGCAGCTAAAATAGAGCCTGCCAGAATTAAACAGGTGATGTCAGTACAACTTTAAACTAAAGAAAAAAAAACTTTAAAACAAGCTAACAGTACATTTTATAACTATGTGGCTAACACAGCTTCACAATATGAACAAATCAGAAAATATGTTCTTGCTGACAATTCACTTCCATTGTTCAATACAAGATTGAAATGAAAAGCCTACGATAAAGGTTTCTTCTCAGAATCAAAACTAAACCTAAAGGCAGTATGAAATCATAATAAGAAATCTCCTGGCATGGAAAATAGATTTTTAAATTCAATGCTTCAGTCTGTTTTCCATGCCAGAAAGAAAAATTGGTAGACTTACCGTGAAGGGTTCTTTTTCACAGCCGAGGAGATCATCCTATATAGAATGGGATCACAGACCGAGCATGCTCCAGACAGGACCAATTAGAATTGCGGGCGTGGCTAGCTAATTGCCTCCTACCGGGCCTCCGGCGATCGGAGGCCCGGTCTACCCGGCCCTTTCCCGGCTGGTACACCGGGCCTCCGGAGAACGGCGTGGTTTGCGGCGCGCGCATGCGCGCGTGCGCAAGCCACCATTCTGCTGGAGGCCTTCCAAGCGAGAGGAGCTCTGTGCCGGAGCTCCTCTCGCTTTTTATCCAGCGACCGGGTGAGCGACCGGGTGGGTGGGTGAGTGGGGGGGGCGGGCGGGCAGCTAGCTGGGAGGGAGGGAGGGCTGGCTGGTTTTAGGGGTTATTTCGCCGCCGCGGCGGGGGGGGGCGGCTGGTTTCCAGCGCCCCTATAGTGTTCAATACGGGCGCTGGCGGGGGCAAGGAGGTGGGAGGGCTAAGCAAGCCCTCCCCGCCCTAAAAACAAGGCCCCCCTTCGGTGCCGGTCCGGACTTCTCCGGACCGTGCACATCCCTACCCGATGCGGCCGGAAGATTAAGGGTCTCATAGGCAATTGAGATGCAGGATTTAATCCATGAAGAGAGGGTAGATTTGGAAACCTTCACCCCCAAGGAAGACTGATGAAAAGACACAAAGAGGGAGTCCGAATGGCGAAAAACTTTGGTCCTACGTAAATAGATGCAGAGGGCTCTTCTGAAATTCAAGGTGTGCCATAATTTTTCCTTGGGATATGAAGGAGACAGGCAGAAGGAGGGCAGGACAATGTCCTGGGATCTATGGAAAGCGGAATTGATTTTAGGCAGAAAGGTAGGGTCAGGCTTCAAGACCATGGAATCAGGCAGAAAAACACAAAATTCCTTGCGGGCCGATAGGGTGCTCAATTTGAGACCCTACGAGCGGAAGTAATTGCAACTAAGAAAAGGACTTTAAAGGATAGAAGGCGAAGCGAAGCCTCTGAAAGGGGTTCAAAGGGAGTTTGCGTAAGAGCGTTAAGGACTCTGTTCAGGTTCCAAGTGGGGAATCTTGTGTATAGGAGGGGGGCCAAATTGGATGCCCCCCGCAGAAACCTGGAAATATGCGGGTGACGCTGCAAGGAGGACCCCAAATGGAGTTTGAGGACTGAGGACAGAGCCGAGGTCTGACGCCTCAGGGTAGCTGGGTGGAGACCCATATCCAAGCCCGCTTGAAGAAAAACCAGGACTTCAGGAATATCCGCTGACTGAGGATCCAGGTGCTTCTTGCGTGACCATTTTGAAAAAGCTGCCCAGGAAGCTCAATAGATCAGAGTAGTGGAAGGGTGACGGGAAGCTAAAATCATATTTAGCACTGACGGTCCATAGCCCTTGGTTGTCAGAAGCGTGTGTTCAACTTCCAGGTGGCTAAGTGGAGCCACTGAGGGTCCAGGTGATGAAGAGGACCTTGAGAGAGTAGGTCCGGGCGCACTGGAAGGTGCCAGGGAATGGTGATAGCTAGTTGAAGGAGATCGGAGAGCCAAGCCCTCCTGGGCCAATAGGAAGCAACGAGGACAATCTCTGCGCGCTCTGAACGAAGCTTCTGAACTATCTTCCCCAAGATTGTTGGGGGGAGAGGCGTAGAGCAACCCCGAGGGCCATTTGGCCATCAAAGCATCCGTTGCTTGTGCCGACGGGGTTGAGAACCTTGAGAAGAACCGGGGAAGACGGTGGTTGTGCGGGGAGGTGAACAAGTCCACTAGAGGACGGCCAAACCGCAGTGCAACTTGATTGAACATTTCCGGATGAAGAGACCACTCTGTTGGGTCTACCGTCTGCCTGCTGAGCCAGTTCGCCTGGACATTCACCGCCCCCTGTAGGTGTTCTGCTAGGAGAGAGGATAGATGACGGTCCGCCCACTGAAATATCTCGTCCTTTTCTGCCATCAGCAGGACAGAGCGAGTGCCCCCCTGTTTGTTGATATGTGACTTGGCCGTCACGTTGTCTGTACAAAATCAAAACATGCGCTCTCTGAATGAGACTCGAGAAGTGTAGAAGAGCGAGTCTGATGGCACGTAGTTCCAAGAGATTGACTGAGAGTAGAGTCTCTTCCCTTGACCAGAGTCCCTGGGCAAACTGTCCCTGGCAATGGGCCCCCCAGCCCACGAGGCTGGCGTCCGTGGTGATGATTACACGAGACGGAACTATCAGCGGTAGAGGATCGAGGAGAGCCGGCGAGAGCCACCACTGGAAGGAACGTAGAACCGATGGAGGTAACAGGACATCCCTGTGAATGCAGGCCATGATGTCGTCCTGGAAGGGTAAGATAAGCCATTGAAGTGGGCAAGAATGCCATCGAGACCAAGGGGTACATTCCAAGCATGAAATCATGGCTCCCAGGACCTGGGCCAGGGTCATCAAGTCCGCTGAGACACTTTGTGTGAGAGGGCGGACGATGGAGACCAACTTGAGGCGGCGGTCCGAGGAAAGGGATACCAACGGACCTCGAGTATCGAACAGGACTCCCAAGTGCTGAAGAGATTGAGAAGGCAGAAGATGGCTCTTTTGTAGGTTTATCAAGAAACCATGATCGTTGAGGACTGAGCAGGTCGTTCGGATTGACTCCTGGGCCAAACGGAAGGACGGGGCTCGGATCAACAAATCGTCCAGAAAAGGATAGATATGGATGCCGCTGGTCCTCAGGTGGGCGACTAGGGCCACCATTAACTTTGTGAAGACCCTGGGCGCTGACGAAAGCCCGAAGGGTAGGGCCCTGTACTGGTAATGGTGGCCGTTGTAAACGAAACAAAGGAAGCGGCAGTGGGATGGATGGATGAGTACGTGGAGGTAGGCCTCCGATAGATCGATGGAGGCAAGGAAGTCTAGGTGGGCAATCGCTTCTTTGATGGATCTCAAAGACTCCATCCTGAATTTTCGCTTCCGGACAAAGCGGTTGAGATAATGGAGGTTCAACACTGCTCGCCACATCCCATCTTTCTTGGGAACCAAGAAGAGCAACGAGTAAACGCCTTGCCATAACTCTGTCGTAGGTACTGGCTGTATGGTGTTGATGTGTAGCAGGTGAAGAACAGCTTGACTCATCTGCCGCTGCTTGTCCAGGCTTCTCGAAAGGGGGGTCCTGACAATATGATTTGGCGGAGGAGCATCGAATTCTATCACATACCTGAAACTGATAGTGGAGCGGACCCACTGGTCTTGAGTGGAGGCTCGCCATTGAGTCGCGAAGTTGCGAAGCCTGCCTCCGACCTGTGGGTAGTCATTGTTTGCGTTGGGGTAAGGAGGAGTTCTGGGGGAAGGTTCTGGACATGCGCCCTTCTAGACGCACCTCCTCCCCACTGATGCCAGTGAGGGCGCCAGCCTGAACGAAAAGTGGACCCCCTATTGTCTCTGGAGGATGACCAAGACGGTCGTCTGGATCCCCTGAAAGGATGAAAGGATTAGTTATTGGACCGAAAAGGCCTGCGAGGTTCTCGACGTGAGGAGGGAAGTGCCTTTTTCTTTTCACTATTTTCCACCAGAATAGGGTCAAGTACTTCCCCAAAATGTTTAGCCCCCGCAAAAGGTGAGGCGGAGAGGTTAAGTCTGGAACATGAATCCACGTTCCAATTTCGAAGCCAAAGGAAGCGGCGAACGGCTACATCCGCAGCTATGGCACGGCCCGCGTACTGGATACAATCTAAAGAAGAGTCCGCCATAAGGGCAGTAGCCTTGGCTAGTTTGTTTAACCCTTGGCGAACCTTGGTCAGTTCGGGGGGGAATAAGGGCTGCGATTTCTTTGACCCAAAGCATAGATGCCCTAGAGAAAATAGAATTTGTGGTTGCCATTTTAATTACGGTGGCTGAGGCAGAATGCGATTTACGTAATAGCATATCAGCCTTACGGTCCTCGGGTGACCTGAGTTGACTCTCACCTTCCTTGATGACCACCAAAGGGGACAGCAATTGAGCCACGGGAGGGTCTACAGTAGGGATTGCCAGTAGAGAAGAAACATCAGACGGTAAGGCATAATGCTTTTTGGGGAGAATACCCAGCGTTTTGGCAGATGCTGGAGCCGCCCACTCCGCTACCATTACATCCTTAAATAGCTGTGGGAACGGAACAGTAGCCTGAGGAGCTAGGGTGGAAGGGAAAACGTTCTGGTCAAGAGAAGGTGATGTGGTGGAGCCCTCAATTTGTGTTACATCATTGATAGCCCGCCTGGCTTTGGCAAGCATGACTTCGAAGTCTGCTGAAGCAAAGAGGCAATATGAGGAAGGGAGCACTACCGGTGCATTCTCATCAGAAAGTTCCCCGTCCTCTTTGACAGAAGGAGAGCACTCACCTCCCCCGCCACCACTAAGACCCAAATCATTGTCAGAATTCCCGTGACCAGTGGGATTGGAAACAGGGAGGGGTGGGGGGGGAGGAAGTGAGGGAGGGTTAAGGTGCGGTAAAGGCAAGGCAGGGGGAGTAGGTAAAGCTGGGGCTGCAGGAGTAGGTGCGGGACACTTAGGTGCATGAGGGCGCTCTGAGGAAGAAGATGAAGAAGGCGAGCGGCACCTTCTTTTGCGCCTGGTAATACAACGGCGATTTTGGAAACGGCCCCTCTCACTGAAAGGAATAGGATCCCTGTCAGGGGAGATCGGAGAGGAGGACCAGGAGGCATGGCGATTAGCCCGTCGGATCCCAGAAGCCCCAGGTGGTGGCGGCGGCGGCACAGAAAAGGCAGGTACATGAGCCTTAAGAAACTCAGAACAGTGCCTGTTAATAAACTCCCCCAGCCAACCGGCCGCATCTACAGGAATGAAATTGGCGCCAACCGGCGCGTTACTCACAGCTCCAGAAGTTGATGGCAGAGATGGTCCCGGCAGGGGGCAGACCTACAAAGATGGCGACTGGCGCGCTGGACTACACGAGGCTTGGAGAGTCAGCGCGGGCAGAGGAGAGACTGGCGTTGGGCGCTGAACCGAAAGCTCAGGCAGGGTAGCAGTAACGGTGGAAAGCAGCGCCGTCTCCCCTTCCATGGAAGAGGGAGGAGGTGGAACGGAGCCAGCAGCAGCGATCACCTCCACCGACAAGGCGGGAGGAGGGATCGGAAGTTGGACCGGAGATGCAGCGCCTAGAAGAGTCGGCACAAGCTCCCGAAGCGGCTCTGGAGTGGGTAGGCGGCGTGGAGGTTGGTCATTGCAGACTGCCTGCACCAGAAACCTTTCACTCAGGCGAACTGCCGAGGCAGACGCCGAGTGCGTCTTAGCTGAACAAGGCTCTGCTTTGCTGCCTCCTGGAGCTGTTTGGCTTTTTTCTTTGCCTTCTTGCGGTCATGCTTAGAGAAGCAGGACCCAGAAAAAGCCTGCTTAGAGGAGCAGGGGTCCACCAAGGAGGGAGCAAGATGTTCGTTCCCATGTTGGGAAACGGAGGCGTTCGTTCCCTCAGAGAGAGACCTCCAGCGGGGCGCCGGCATGCGCCCGCTCGATGAGTAGCAAGAAAAAGCAGGGGAAAAGAAGGAGGGAGTGAAAACAAACGAACTCCTTTCCCACCCTTGCACAATACTAAAAAGCAGAGAGAGTAAGAAAATAAGAGATAAAAAATAAAAAGGAGCTAGCCAACGCCCAAAAAGGCCAAAGGTGTTGCAGAACAAAGGAATGGACCTGTTCACGGAGCGAAGACAGGACCGGAACTGGGGCTGGGTCGCCTCCTACACACCTAGCTAGTCACGCCCGCAATTCTAATTGGTCCTGTCTGGAGCATGCTCGGTCCGTCATCCCATTCTATATAGGATGACCTCCTCAGGCTGTGGGAAAAAACTTTATGCCACTCAACTCCCCATGCCAAATAACAGAAAAGCTGATGATGACCCCTATGGTAAAAATTTGTTATACTGAGAGGCTCTTGTGCCCTCACCGGCAGGTCCCAGATGTGTGTTTCAAGGGCATGGAGACGTCTGAATTGATACCAGTAATCCTATTCAGATGTTAGTTAAAGAAGGCTGAATGAAAATACAGCCATCCAGAAGGGCACAAGAACTTCCACCCAACATGTCACTCACCACATTAGGGATGCCATTCACTGTTCCAGCAGTGATTGTCTGAAGCAAGTGCTGCAACCATGATGACAGGAGTTTGGATGATTGGGAGGCTGGGTTTCCCCAGCTTCTAGATCACAGAACACCTGCTATCTTGGTTACAGCTGGAACTGTGAGCAGCACCTGTGAGGGTGAGAGCATCACACCAGGTGGGACTTCCAGCGCACTTCTATACAATTATATGCATGTACAGGCTTCTTTAACTAACATCTAAATAAGGGTTCCCTCTAACAGGAATTCCCAGATGTTGTGGACTACAACTCCCACAATCCACAGCCAGAGACCATTGCACCTCCAAAGGAGAGCAGGTCTTGTGGCAGCAAGCATGACTTTGTCCCATTAGGTAGGCAAGGTCCACCCTGGTTGCATTTAAAGGGAGACCACACATGAGCACTGTAAGATATTCCCCTCAGGGGATGGAGCCACTCTGGGAAGAGCAGAACGTTTCAGGTTCCCTCCCTGGCTTTTCCACGACAGGGCTGAGACACTCTCCTGTTTGCAGTCTTGGAGAAGCCACTGCCAGTCTGTGTAGACAATAATGAGCTAGCTAGACCAATGGTCTGATTCAGTATATGGCAGCTTCCTATGTTCCACCTGGGGATGCTGGAAGTTGTAGTGAACAACATCTAGGAATCCCTGTTAGAGTGAACAATGAGGGTAACGTAAGCCCTTCTTGCAGGACATGAATCAATGGTTCACATGCTGCACAGCAAACCATGGATCTAAGCAGTGGCGTATGGAGACCAGCGGCAGCCCCAGTTCAGCCGCTGCCAGCATCCCCCTAGCCACGCCCCCTTGCGTCCAACGTCAGATGCAGGGGATGTGGTTTTGCTTGCAAATGGGGCTGCGCACCCTGTTTTCAAGCAAGTCCCGTCCAGCGCTGCATTCGCAGCACGGCCAGGAGTGGCTCTCCCTGCTTTAAAAGGCAGGGATACCAGCCAGGCTGGGAAGCTGGCGCTGACTAAGCTTCTGAAAAACGGAGCTGTGAGGCTCCATGCACCCACACTTTGCCTTGATCAGAGATGCATCAGGCAGAAATTCACCATCAGCATCTCTAGGAAGTGATTAGGGAAACTACACCTGTTAAATATCTGCCTGGATTCATCCCTCCCCAGCCCAGAGTCCAACTGAAAGACCGAGGCAATGTCTGGGTGCATGGAGCCTCATTTCTAAAGCCATCATATACCAGACTGAACCAAGTCTTTAAAGTATATATGGGGTGGAAGTTAAGATGGGCACCTTAACTTGCAATTTCCATTCTTTTTAGGGCACGAGTGAAAACATAAAGCAACTTAACTCTCATTTTAAACCAGGGTGGATTTGATTTAAATCAAACTGATTTAAATCACGATTTAAATCACTAGCAGGGTGGATAAAAATCAATGATTTTTTTTAAAATCAAAAAAATCCAATTTAAATCAAAAAAATCCAATTTAAATCCAAAAAATCTGATTTTTTTGATTTTTTTTAAAAAAATCATTTATTTTTATCCACCCTGCTAGTGATTTAAATTGTGATTTAAATCAGTTTGATTTAAATCAAATCCACCCTGTTTTAAACCAAAGGTTTCTGGATTACTGAGTTGCCTGGCATTTTAAAAAAGGAAAATATGATTAGACATTATAGGGAAGAGCTTACCCAAACCATAGGGCAAAATTCCCTGATGTTGAACTCCAAAAACCTTATAAAACCTCCAACAGATAAAGTCACACTCCTCCCACCCTCCTGAAAAAACAAACAATTAAATGAAATTAGTGGATTCAGAAATGGTGACAGTGTGATCCCATCTCATGATTATTCAGCAGTGAATAAGGACACAAAAAGCAGATAATCTGTGTTCACTTTAAATCTGTACTTCGTTTTTTCCTTTTTCTTAAAAACACATGGGCACAAACCACCAAAAAACAACAAATGCATTAACAACCATGTTCAAAACTACAGATTTTGAACCAATAAACCTCACAATTCTCCTGCTTGGTTTAATTTCCTTCAGGATGATGTTATCAACAAAATAGTGTAAAAATTGTACACAAGTGACTAACCATTCACAGATAATACACAGGTGTGCACACACAGGCAGGCATGCGCATACATATACAACCTCACATGTTCTGGAATGCTCCTCATCCCAGCAAGCCAGCATTCCCTACCGGCTGCTGCGCATGCACAGAGGCCATCTGAGCCTTTGGAACAGAGGCCAGGGCAGCTGGCAAAGAATGCCGGCTTGTGGGCTGGGACGAGCAGCAGGCAGGAGGGTCGAGGACGCGTGTCAATGGAACAGTGGGCCTGAGCGCAGCAGCAGGGTCGGGGCAGGGCAGGGCCAGCAAGTCAGGCACCAACCTCAAACTTGCTACTGCACAGCCTCTGTTTGCACTAACAATGCATTTTTCTGCCTGTTAAAACCCAACTTTGTGGATAAATTGAAAGACAACAATCAATTGGGTGCCTGGAGCTATACAAAAGGCATTTTTCTGGCATGCAGTCTAAAGACTGCAACTATGCAAATGGACTACAAAATCATTTAAATAGCACTTCCTCAGTCTAAATAAGTGGTGCCAACTCTTTAAACCCCTGTTCGAAAGGGGGAAAACAACAGTGCAATCTTGAAAACACTCTCCAGCTTAACTATCCTTGCACAATTGTGCCAGTATAAATGGGAATAACGGGCACAATTAAGCCCCGTTACTGTCCACTTAAAATGATGGGTGCAGCAAAGAGAGTGTGAAGAGTCACTGAAAAGTTAGTCCCTCCACTATTTCACTTCTGTGTGGTGAACTGCATTTACCAGGGGTGTAAATATAATTAAGCAGATGGGTTCAAAGAACCCAGAGCCACCAGCTCCACCCTTCCCTGTTTTCTTCATTGTTTTCCTCACTCTGAGGGGCCGCCAGGGAGAGGGGCAAACACGGGCCCTCTCTCCCCTAGCTAAGTCCCTGGCATTTATATTGCACATTTCACACCAAGGTAACTTATCTTGTAATGACCCAACTTGTCAGTGTTCTCTCTAATCCTTTTTCATTTATGTGTAGAATGAGTTTTGTTCTGGGCGACAGTATCAAAGCAGTGTGTGCACACATGCATTCAGAGTGGATTCTGAACAAGATTCTACCTACGTGGGATCTAAAATTAACTGAGCAGACATCAAAAAACATGTGAACGCACAGGCACGCGCACACCTTAGAGGGATCACTGCAACCTGCTGGTGCAAGTCTTTCCAAAATGAAAGTCTAACATGCATATAGAGCATTCGCCACAAAAGCACATAATATATGAAAGCAAGCTTTCCCACATCCCGCCTGCCACGCCTCTTTTCGAGAAACAGTTTTACCAATACTATCAGCTGTGCCTGCTGTAGGAAGATCCATAAGGCAGACATTTGCCTGCAAGAATCTTTAGCAAGTCCCTCCCATCCACTTCTGTTTTCCAAGCAGGGAAAAGAAAAACCACCAAGTCTCATTATGCCAGGAGCTTACTTGTAACTGGAGTGCTCTGGCTTGCTTTTTATCTTGCAGCTGCTACTGGTAGCTTTAAAAGATACAAGATAATATTTTCAAAACAAGACAGGGAAAGAGACAGGATTCTGCTTGAAGGTTCTTTTGGAATATTCAGCTACTGTAAATTCCTCCTCTTAGCCAAGAGAACTAGCAGCACACTAGAGATACAGGATTCCAGATTATCTCATTGCCTTACTGCATTTTCTCTTGAACAAAGAAAGTATCAAGTGCATCACAGGACACAGGTTAAGAAATAAAATATTCAACACCTTTGAAAGCTATTTATGTTTATTAAGGCTGCTGCTTTTGTCCCCCTTGCTCTGATGCTCCTCCAGATAACCACTATTTTCATCTGGCTTCAGGGCCATTCTGCTTCATTTTGCCCAATCAAGCCGAGCTGGACTCTACTATATTAACAAGATATACTGGATTATAATTGATAAACAAAGACTGCCAGCAACCATGAGTGTTTGTGTCAGCATTTCATTCATGTAAAAGTGCACCGGCATGTGTGGGTTTCCAAGTAAACAATATGTAGTCTAAAGCATAAGAACAGCCCTGCTGCATCAGGCCCAAGGCCTATCTAGTCCAGCATCCCATTTCACACAGCAGCCCAGAGGCAAGAGCTGAGGGCATACCCTCTCTCCTGCTGTTACTCCCCTAAAAGTGGTATTTAGAGCCATCTTGCATCTTAGGCTTGCGCTGGCCTATAGTAGAGATGTGCATGGAACTGGTTCCGTGCACTCCCAGGAGGGCGGGGGGAATGCTCTTAAGAGTCAGGGAAGGCACTGCCCACCTGCCAGCCCCTGGACCACCACTCTTCACCCTCTGGCGCTCTCCTCAAAAGCGAGTGTGTGGCAATGCAGCATCCCGTGGCAACACAGACCAGGGCACAGGGAGAAATGCTGCAGGGACAAGGAAGAGCGACGGGGTGGGGGCTGGCAGGTAGGCAGCACCTTCCATGCCTCTTAAGGGAACACCACCACCCCGCATTCGAACCGACTCAGATGCCAGTTCACAGAACCAGTTCAGCGCTCCAGAAAAGGAGCACCAGACTGGTTCCATGCACATACCTAGCCTTCAGCCCTCAGACTAGTAGCCATTGATAGATCTGTCCTCCATAAATTTATCTAAGCCCTTCTTAATGCCATCCAGCCTGTCACATCTTGTGGAAGAGAAGTCCATAGATTAATTATGCATTGTAAGAAAACAGAATTTCCTTTTGTCAGTCCTAAACTGCTTGGCAATCAGTTTCATGGGATGACCCCTGGTTCTAGTGTAATGCAAAAGGGAGAAAAAATTCTCTATCAACGCTCTCCACACCATGCATAATTTGATGTCTATCATGTTGCCCCTCAGACGTCTTTTTACTAAACTAAAAAGTCCCAGGTGTTGCAGCCTTACCTTGTAAGGGTGGTGTTCCAGGCTCCTGATCATCTCAGTTGCCCTCTTCAGCACCTTCGCCAGTTCTGTAATGTCCTTCTTAAGATATGGTGACCAGCACTGTACACAGTACTCTAAATGTGGCCACACGCTAGATTTGTATAAGGGCATTATGATATTAGCAGTTTTAGTTTCAATCCCCTTCCTAATATTCCAAGCATGGAACAGGCCTTTTTCACAGCCACCACACATTGTGTCGACACTTTCAACAAGCTCTCTACTATGTCCCCAAGATCCCTTTGCTGGTCAGTACTGACAGCTCAGAACCCATCAGCATATATGTTAAGTTGGGATTCTTTGCCCCTATATGCAACACTTTATGCTTGCTAACATTGAAATGCATCTGTCATTTTCTTGCCCGCTTCCCCTGTTTGGAGAGATTCCTTTTGAAGCTCCTCATGATCTGTTTTGGATTTCACTATCCTAAATCGTTCAGTGTCATCTGCAAAATCGGCCACTTCACTGCTTAGCCCATGTTAACTGCATCACCTTTATCCACATGCTGTTGACACTCTCAAACAACTCCAAAAGGTTGGTGAGTCAAGATTTACCTCTGCAGAAGCCATGCTAGTTCTTCTTCAGCAGGGTCTGTTCTTCTATATGCCTAACCATTTTATCCTTGAGAATGTTTTCCATCAATTTGGCCAGAGCAGACATTAAGTGTCAGTGGCCTATAATTTCCTGGATCCCATTTTGAAAATCAGTGTTACATTGGCTACTCTCCAGTCCTCTGATACAGAGCCTGATTGTAGGCATAAGTTATATATTTTTGCAAGGAGGTCAACAATTTCACATTTGAGTTCTTTAAGGACTCTTGGGTGGATGCCATCTGGTGATTTGTTAATTTTTCATTTTTCCAGATAGTTTAGAATGTCATCTCTCATTGCCTCTATGTGACTCAGTTCTTTGGCCTCTGTCCCTAAGAAGTTTGGTTCAGGCTCAGTATCCTCTGCCATGAAGACAGATGCAAAAATCTTATTCAGCTTCTCTGTAATCTCCATATCCTCTTTAATAATCCCTTATCTAACAGGCCAGCCACCTCATTGGCAGGTTTCCTGCTTCTGATGTATTTAAATAAGTTTTTGTTATTCCCTTGATGCTTTTAGCTAAATAACCTTTAATTTGAATCTAATAATGATTGTGGTTTTTAATGACAGCTTTTTGTTTAATTTAGTTAATTTTATTACTTTGATTTTATCTTGTGTCTATCTTATTGTTGTGAGCCGCCCCAAGCAGTAGTGCACTGGAGGAGCGGGGTATAAATATTTTAAATAAATAATAATAAGTGTTAGCAAAACATTTAGGTAAATAGGGAAGAGAGGTGGTCTTGTGGTAGGAAGCATGACTTGTCTCCTTAACTAAGCAGGGTCTGCCCTGGTTGCATATGAAAGAGAATAAAAGTGTGAGCACTTTAAGATATTCCTCTTAGGGGATGGAGCCGCTCTGCGAAATGCATCTAGGTTCCAAGTTCCTTCCCTGGCATTAAGA
This sequence comes from Hemicordylus capensis, assembly GCF_027244095.1. Lineage (NCBI taxonomy): Eukaryota > Metazoa > Chordata > Lepidosauria > Squamata > Cordylidae > Hemicordylus > Hemicordylus capensis. The sequence continues at coordinate 74,873,177 of NC_069658.1, forward strand.
TAGGACTGAGAAAGATTCCTGCCTGCAACCTTGAAGAAGCTACTTCTAGTCCGTGTAGACAATACTGAGCAAGAAGGACCTATAGTTTGACTCCGTATATGGCAGCTTCCTATGTTCCTCAAACTCTCTTTTCTCCTCCCTTATTGTTTCCTTGCATTTCTTTTGCCAGAGTTTGTGTTCCTTTCTGTTCTGTTCATTTGGTCAGGCCTTCCAATTTCTGGAGGAATTCTTCTTCCCCTTTATAGCTTCCTTGACTTTACTTGTTAGCCATGCTGGCATCCTCCTGGCCTTGGTGGTACCTTTCCTCTAGGGATGTGCAATTTGATTCACCTGCAACTCAATTCATGGATTCGACCATGAATCAAATCGCCCCTTAAATGAAGGGCTGATTTGACTGTGAATCGAACCCCGATTCATCACATATTGATTTGCGCTGCAGGCACCATTTTGTCTCCATATTTTTCAATTGCTGATTTTCTGGCACTGATTTCCAATCGGCTTGAGATCTCCTTGCTTCTTGGTTGGCTTGTTGTCTTTTAAATCAGGTGTTGGCATGGGCAACTGTGCCCCCATTGGCTGGGGGGAGGGAGCGGGAGGAGGGAGCCAAAGAAGGAATTTTCAAGATGTATTTAAAAGGCTGCTTGGAGGCAGAGAGAGCCACTGCTTTTGTGCCTCAGGAGAGGAGAGAAGGATCAGAAACAGACTGCAGCAGCACTGACAGGATTGCAGAGACTGTGGTCTGGACCTGCCTGTTCTGCTTGGCCCAGCAGTGAGTGGCGAGACAGAGTGTCTCTCTTTTAAAAACAGAGTCACCAAAAAGACACTGTAATTGTAGTGCCAACAATCATTTTGCTTTTATTTTCTTATTCTTTTTAATTGTACCAGCAGCACCAGGGGCGTAACTGAGTGCTGCTTTCAATTTTTATCATTATCATTATTATCATTATTATTATTGCTTGTAGCCAGCCCCACCCCAAGTAGCTTTAGTAACTGGGGTGCTGTGTGTGCTGTTCCCCCCTCTAATTATTTTTAAATAGTGCCAACAGCCCCACTAGTTTAAGTGGGTGCTGTTTGGATTTTTTTTTCCCTGTATGGTTCCCCCTGCCTCCGGCAAGCTTATTACTTTTAGATTCCCACCCCCACAAGCTTATTGCATGTAGTAGCTAGCTCCGAGTGGCTATAAGAACTGGGATGCCCTGCTGGTTTCCCACCCCCTTTCCTTGTGGCCCCAAACTGCACCCCTTCTTTGCTGCTGCTGGACTTTTGGGGGGGGGTGAGTACACAGGCTGATGTGCTATGACTTCTGTCTGGTACAAGCCTGTGCCCAGGCTCTCTATGATTTGTCTCCCTTTTTGTGCGGGTTCTTTTTTGTTTTGATTGGGTAGGTGAGGGCCTGACTGGTACCCAGCTATCTTCCCCCAGCTGCTGAGTCCTGGAATCTGCTCAGCCCAAGAGTGCCTCCGAGAGCAACACCTGGCTGACTCCAGCTGAAAACACTGCTGGAAGCCCCCAGACGAAGACACCAAATAGGTGAGCCCCCACCCACCCACTCTCCAAGTTGTCTCCACTGCTGTGGTGCTGTTCAGGCTCACCTATCTGGAGAAACCTGGCCCCGCAGCACAATCTCCTGTGGTAGCCAGGATAGAAATAGAGGGGGAGGTCCTCCCCATCAGGGAAAAAGCTCTTCCCATAGCAGTGGAGAAGGTGTTGTTGGCTGCTAGACCATTCTAGCACTAATCCCTGTTAGTGATGTGACACGCACACAACTCTCAACTGAGACTGAGGAGGAGCAGGAGGAAGTCATTCCAGTTGTTCCTGGACCTACTCAGCCCCGGATGGAATGAACCAGCCCCAGAACAAACCAACAGCCCCATTACCACCACCAAAATTGTCCTGGACCAAGAGCGGTATGGTATGGGACCATGTTGAGTTCCGCCATGATGACCCACACCATGCAGTCTGCATCCACTTCAGGGCACAGGTCAGCAGGGGTAAGGACCCCAAGTGTCTTGGGACAGCGGGGATGCTGCAGTACCTGCAACAGTATCACTCAAGGGTCCCTGCTCCTGCTCGCAGCAATAGACCTCGTGTGTCCTCTGATAGCGGCAAGGAACCTGCTTCCAAGCAAAGGAAGTTGCCTATGTGGTCGGTGCCGTCAGTGGGCAAGCAGTCTGGTCACCCAGCCAGAGCCTCATCTCATCACCCAGGCCATTGGGGAGATGATAGTTTTGGACAACCAGCCATTTTAGATGATGGAGAACACCAGCTTCTGCCGCCTGCTCACCCCTGACTACAAGATCCCTGCATGCACCACCTACATCAGGCAGGTGGTGCCCTCATTGTACCTGTATATCCAATCCACATATAATGAATGGAGGAGACTTTATATTCAGAAGAAGGTACACCATGTACTGTTTGAATCTTTAAATATGTCACTTCCTAACTGTGATTTGCCAGAGGATTGGTTATGTAGCATATTGTTACCCAAGCACACATACCTACAGGCTATTCTGTCCAGATTGCTCACGAGGCAAGGGAAAGCAAGGGTGAAGGCAAGCAAGACAGCTCTGCAGGACCTGGGATCGGTCCAAGGGAACATGTTGACTCAACAATGCCTTGAGACCAGATTATTCCTTCTGGGCCGACTCCCTGCCTAGAAGCCTTAAAGAGCTAGCTCTCTAGATTCTGACACTCCTCCACTCTACCTGCTCCTGCCAAGCTTGTGAGAGGCCCCAGTATGCAGGCATCAGGAGCGTGATGGTACAGACTCAGAGTAAGGTGCAGACTGTAGTAGACTCAGATTTTGGGGTCAGTGTTCCCGCTAACAGGGATTCCCAGATGTTGGTGACTACAATTCCCAGAATCCACAGCCAAAGGCCACTGCAGCTGGGGATGCTGGGAGTTGTAGTCAACAACATCTGAGTATCTCTGTGGGAGATTCTCCCACAGAATGAGGGAACTGTGTCTGGGGGTGCTTCTACAGAGAGCCCAGGTCCAAAGAGAGCCTTCTCGGGGGATCCCAGCCTCAAGGCTTCCTCAGGCTACAGTCTGGTATGATCCAGGACTGGGGACAGAGCTGGTCCCCCCTCCTCAGTATCTGACTCAGAGTCATACTGTGAGCGGAGGTGGTCACAAACTAGGCACCATCATTCCAAAAACTTACAAACAGAAAAGCTGCTTATGAGAATAAATTTCCCTATACCAAGAGAAAAAAGAAAAAGCAATGTGGGAACTGGCTTTAAGGCTTCATAACAGCTCAAACAGAACTTATGAAGACCTTCAAACACCCACACAAACCACAGTACGTCTCTCAATAACTTTCAACAAGGACATATCTTCCACTTTAACTGGAATAAAACAATTATAATACTGGCTCCTCTTTTTCAAGTACTTGAGTTAGAGAGCAGATGACTAAAATAAATTTGTAAAACATTCAAAGCATTAGTTCGAAAGAATATAAAGAATGCAAAATATCCAATTTTACTCTCTCTCTGAAACAGATTAGAAGTAGACATTCCATTAAAAGCAATGCTGATGTTACAGCTTAACCTCATTTCTACATCAAAATAGAATCCAAAAGGCACTCTTAATGGTTTAATTAAAGGTAGATTTGTTACCATTTTAGAGAGTAGCAGCTGCTACCAACACCAATAAAGAAATGTTTGCCTCTAAGCTATGTTCTGTAGTATGCTACATGGGAACTAATTAAGATCTATTTTCAGAAAGACATTTGACAATCAAAGCCATTTATTGTACTTATTCAGTAACACTGAGTTTATAAACTGATCATAGGACTGTAAGCGAATGAAATGCTGGCCATGACAAACAAGACAGGTGCCAAAGTAATGAGCAATATTCTCCATATGTATACTTTTTTTTTTTAATCTTTACCTTTTCTTATACTCATTTTATGAAAAACCACCAAGAAGAAAATATTTTTTAAACACACAATTAGTTTTCCTTGCCTGCAAATAGATGCTATGAATCATAGAGATAATTTTTTAGCCTTTAGGTGCTACAAGTAAAAGAGAATTGTTGAACCAAAAGGTGCACTACTTCTCCTTGCTTTTTACAACTGCCTCTATGGAAAATATACAAGACATTACAGAAAGGGTGTTTATGGGCTCATCTGTTCCCCACTGATTTTCAGTCCTTTTGGAGCATTGTTTTGGCTTTCTTATATATACCAAAACCTAAATACCTTAGCACCATGCTGACTCAGAAGGGTAATACTGACTGCAATCTAGTAATAGATCAGTACTTATCTTAATCCTACATTATGCTCTTGTGAAAAGAGATAAGACTTGTCATCCCAGCAAACCTCTTTACATACAGGAAGAAGAGCTGGTCTTGTGGTAGCAGGCATAAGTTGTCCCCTTTGCTAAGCAGAGTCTGCCCTAGTTTGCATTTGAATGAAAAAACTACATTTGAGCATTGTAAGATTACCCCCTTAGGGCAAGGGGCCATGCTCTAGGCATCTGCATGCACAAGGTCTCAGGTCCCTCTCTGGCATCTCCAGATAGGGCTGAGAGAGACTCCTGCCTGTAACCTTGGAGAAGCCACAGCCAGTCAGTATGTACACAATATTGAGCTGGATGAACCAATGGTCTGACGGTATCAGGCAGTTTCCATGTTCCTATTTATTCTCCCCTCTTATTGTCAAAGACAGAAGGAGCTTTTAGCATAGAGATCAGCAAAGGAAAGCAGTTCATCTCAAGTACAGACTATGAAAGAATGCACAGTAATGTGCATTCAATCTAATATATTGAGAGCTAGCTCACACTGCTCTTGTAGCATAAATATAAATGAGGATCCAAAGAAACAAGAAAACTTTGCACAGGATTCCTAACGGTACACACACAAAATTCCAATCTGACTGACTGACTGACAAAATTCCAATCATACATACCCCTCAATCACCAAACATGTTTCATCAAATGAGAAAGAGGATTCCCAAAGTAACTTTTTAAAAAAGAAAGATATGAGCTTTACAGATCTTGTCTCCACCATACAAGACTTGCTTAATTTAACAATCCAGCAACGGTCAGATTCCACTGATAAATATTCTTCCAGACAGGAATAGGGAAGGAAATTTTGAGCACAGGCACACTGATACAGCATACTTGATATCAGCAAGCCAAACAGTGACAAGAGTCAATAACTGTGTTGATCCTTGATAGTCAAAATGGTAGCACAATCCAAAACACTGATTATTCTGCCAAGTCCCTACACACACACACACACACACACACACACACACACACTCTTACTTATTAACTTTTTCTTGTAATACCTTCAACCACCGATATATACTTTTGGTATAGTGCTACAGCAACAATTGAACCTGCCATATGAACAACTCTTTAATCTCTAGAAAGTGTCTGTGAGCATTGAGCACAAGGGTATATTTTTAGCCTACTTTTAAAAGGAAAGAAGGCTTAAGAGATCACCATCTATGTATGTGTGCCCATCTGTGAAGAACTGCTACCAAACTGGATCTCACTTGCTCTAAAACCTATCAAGAAATTCCTGGTGGGCTCAGGTCTGTGCAGAAAAGAGTGGAATGGCCACTTACCTAGGCCCCAAACATCCTCCCAGATACTATCCCAGGAAAGCAAGTTTCTGTTGGTTGTTTTTTTTACATTTTATATCCCGCTCTTCCTCCAAGGAGCCCAGAGCGGTGTACTACATACTTAAGTTTCTCCTCACAACAACTCTGTGAAGTAGGTTAGGCTGAGAGAGAAGTGACTGGCCCATAGTCACCAAGCTAGTATCATGGCTGAATGGGGATTTGAACTCTGGTCTTCCCGGTCCTAGTCCAGCACTCTAACCACTACGGGGAATGGTTTCCCTTTAACTTCCTACTCCAAGGGCTGCCATATGGAAAAGAGAGCAGATCTTCTATACCTTTAAGAGAGACTCAGAAGAGGGAATTTCAGCAGGTGCAGCCTCTTTTTCCCCTGCATAACCAGGGGCACCTGCTGAAATTCCCTCTTCTGTGTCTCTCTTAAAGGTATAGAAGATCTGCCCTCTTTTCCAAGTGGCAGTGGTAAGGCTGCCATCATCTATTCCCACCACAGTGGTGGCTGGTCAGTAAGGGCAGGAGCAGCTGCACACACACCCCTCCTCCACCACCACCACAAGCAAGCTAGTTAAAATTCAGACTTACAGCCAGCCAGGGAAACCTCTCTAGAGCAGGGAGCTTTCTGCAGCCCTTCCTCCCCTACCTGTAATTTCTTTTTACTGGCTTTAACAGCAGCTACTCAACCTGCTCCTGCCAGTCTGATTCCTCCTGGCACTGCCCCCAGGAAGAAGGGGAAAACATGTAAAAAAAGTATAATCCCTGAAGCAACCAGGAAGCGTATTAACCACCCATTATTTTAGTTCTTCTGGGGGCAGTGCCAGGAGGAGCCACCTATGAATTGGACTAAGCCTTGCAGTCCCACTGCTTCTAGCCAGTCCATTTCTGACCCAATGACCACTTTAATTTAGCTCCCAGATCAGTTCCGAGTCAGTTTTTTTTTCCAATCCCTCAGATTTGATTATAAGATGTGTTAAAAATCAGTTCCATTTTGGCACCTTCCAGACAGCAATCACTTTGCCAACTTGACTGACAGCATATAACAACCTAACAGTTTTTACTGTTGGTCTATCTGACAGGCTTTCCAGTAATGAATGAATAAATGAATGAATGAAGAGTGAGTGAGTGAGTGTATTATATATAAAGTTAAACAAGTCTAACCCTATAAATGCCAAGATTAAATCAGATTATCTACACATTTTAATAACTTGTGTTTACAGTCCTATACAAACCAGATTTACAGAACATGGGAGCGGGTCCTAGTGTCCCCAGTGGGGTTTTGTTTTTTGTTTTGTTTTGTTTGCCAATCCACCATATTGTTTCAAGATGGAGGTAACGCAAAGTATAAGCAACACCGCTTTGTAACCCATGTGCTAACAGTCAGACACAATTCACATCACATGGAAGAGGGTCGTAGATAAGTCTCACCATATTAGAGAACTGGAAAGTATCTCTACTTAGAACTACTTGTGGTAAAGAAAGAAACATTGGTAGACTTACCGTGAAGGGTTCTTTTTCTGGGTATGGGGAGGGCATCCTAACGTGATGGGTTATCAAGCTCTGCATGCTCCGAGACAGGACCAATCAAAATTCAGGTCGATCATATGTATCCAGACAGCTGTCACTCATCCCCAGTTCCAGGACTGTTGAGCACAGAAAATACAGAAAGCAAGGAGAGAAAAAATAGTCCACAAGGGATGAAGTTGTACAGTAAACAGTGACAGCAAAGAACTAAGCAACCCTGGGAGTCGCCCCACCTCCCTGCATATCCATCGTAAACATTCGCGGGTGGGCTGGATGCCCTCCCCATACCCAGAAAAAGAACCCTTCACGGTAAGTCTACCAATGTTTCTTTTTCCTTGGTATGGGGAGGGCATCCTAACGTGATGGGACGTACCAAAGCAATCCCAAGGGCGGGAGTGAATGATTAGACAACCTGTTGCAATACCGTCCTTCCTATTGCTGTTTGAGCAGCATGAAAAGACGGAATCTTGTAATGCCTAATGAAGGGAGACACTGATGCCCAAGTTGCCGCCTTGCAAATTTCTTCCAAGGGGGCACGAGCTGAAAAGGCCGCAGAAGTGCTGGCCTGCGAGTGGAATGGGCAGAAATGTCACGAGGAAGAGGTAGGTGAAGAGACTCATAAGCCAACGATATGGCAGCTCTGATCCATCGACCCACGGAAACCTTGTACGCCTTGGTCCCTAGGGAAGATGGCTGAAAGGAAACAAAAAGGGAATCCGTATTTCTAAAGGTTTTGGATCTTTTAATATACAATCTAAGTGCCCTACGCACATACAGAGTATGCCAAGCACGCTCCTTAGGGTGAGCAGGACTAGGACAGAAGGAAGGCAATACTAAATCTTGGCTCCTATGAAAGATGGAATTAACCTTGGGTAAGAAGATGGGATCCAACTTCAAGAACAACACACTCCTTTTGAAAAATGCATAGTTCATCGCGCACAGAGAGGGCAGCTAGTTCAGAAACCCTTCGTGCTGAGGTGATGGCCACAAGGAACAATACTTTAAAGTACAAAATTCTCAAGGGAGCTGAACGAAGAGGCTCGAACGGAGCCTTAGTAAGAGCATTTAAAACTAAATTCAAATCCCAGGAGGGAAACCTATGTATGGGAGGCAGAGCCAAGTTGCTCACTCCCCTTAGAAAATGTCTAATATGAGGGTGCAAGGAAGATGAACCAGGCACTGCTAAATCCAGGACTGAGGACAAGGCTGAAGTTTGCCTCCTCAATGTGCTGGGATGCAGATCTTTCTCAAGACCTGCTTGAAGGAACCCCAGCACCTCTGCAACCCCCGCCAAGGATGGAACAAAGTCCTGCTTCCGCCCCCAGGAACAAAAGGCTGATCAGGTAACCTGATAAATGTGCAAAGTGGACGGCCTTCTTGACGCTATGATAGTGTCTTGCACCTGGCGGGAATAATCCCTTGGAATCTAGGGTAATGCGCTCAACCTTCATGCGTGAAGGCATAGCCAGACCAGATCCGGATGACATAGAGGTCCTTGTGATAGTAGATCTCTCCTTAGAAGAAGAGGCCACAGCGGTTGGACAGAGACTCAGGAGGTCAGAAAACCACGGTCTTCGCGGCCAATAAGGAGCTATCAAAATGACTTCTGCTTCTTCTAATAGGAACTATCTTAGGAAGGAGCTCATGATTGGAGTCAGGGGAAAGACATAAAGTAATCCCCGCGGCCAGGGAGACATGAGAGCATCTACTTCTTCTTTGTGAGGAGTTAGATATCTTGCAAAAAACGTTGGTAGTTTGGCGTTTTCCTGTGACGCGAAGAGGTCCAGCTGTGGACGACCCCACCTGTGGACAATTTCCTTGAAGATTTCCTGATGCAGGGCCCACTCTGCTGGATCCACCATTTTGGCGGCTCAGCCAATCCGCTTGTAGATTCTCCGTGCTGCTCAGAAGTTCCGCCGTCACGGAGTATAGGTGAATTTCCGCCCATGCGGATAGTAAGTCGGATTCCTGCATGAGGGGCCTTGATCTTGTGCCACCCTGGTGATTTACGTGAGCTTTTGCAGTCACGTTGTCTGTCCTTATCAGAACATGTCTCCCTATCAACAGATCACGGAACTGCAGAAGAGCTAATCGAATTGCCTTCAACTCTAGCCAGTTGATATTGTTCTCCAAATCCTTCTGAACCCACAACCCCTGCGCATGATGTGCCAGGCAGTGGGCCCCCCAACCAGAGAGGCTGGCATCGGTCATCACCACGATCCTCTGGGGAATTTTCAGAAGTATTTACTTTCCTATCGCCGGCGACAGTCACCAAAGGAGAAAATTCCTGACCTTCCGTGGTAAGCGAAGTTTTATCTGCTTCTTTGCCATAATGGCTTCCTGAAAAGGAAGCAAGAACCACTGAAGTGGTCTCAAATGCCACCTGGCCCAGGGCGTGCATTCTAGGCAGGCGATCACTGAGCCCATGAGTTGAGCCAGAGACATGAGGAAACCCCATTTCCTGGACAGCCATGGCCTGGTGTGTGAGGCAATCTTCTGTTGTCAGTCCGTTGGGAGAGAAACTGTGCCCGATCTCGTGTCGAAAACAACTCCCAGATGCTGGAGTACACAATGTAAATAAACCTCAGGTATGGGCGAGAGGCAGGATGAATCGGTACATGTAAGTACACCTCTGAAAGGTCTATCGAGGACAAGTAATTGCCCGGGTGTATGGCTGCCTTTATTGTCCTTAAAGACTCCATTCGAAATGTGCGTTTTTGCACAAACTGATTCAATCTTTTCAAATCCAGAATCGTGCGCCAGGAGTCGTCTTTTTTTCCCTCTCTTTTCTTTTTTTCCTTTCCTTTCCTTTCTTTTCTTTTCTTTTCCTTTTGGCACCAAAAAGAGAAGAGAAAAGACACCTACACATAATTCCGTCAACGGAACCAGTTCTATCGCATGGATGTCTAATAAGTGTTGGATGCTTTGGTCCATCAACAGCCTCTTGGACCTCACCTTGGGGACAGGTGTTAAGAAAAGAAAATCGGGAGGAGTTGCCACAAGGTCTATAACATAGCCATGCTTTACTGTTCTCAACACCCATTGATCCGTGGTGCTGTGCACCCAGGCTTCTGCGAATTCCAGAAGCCTGCCCCCCACCGATATCGCATCATTGCTTACAGTTTTGTGCGTTGACATAACCTCCAGCATGTGCTCTTCCCGATCCTCTGCCTGTTATTCCAGGGGTGACACCAGTTAGCCCTGAAGAAAGATCCACGATCATCTCTTTCTTGGTAGCTGTCTCTAAACCCTGTATTGGCAGGTCTATTGAAAGTTCTGAAGGAACAAAAGGAATTCTGGAAGGTGTTATATCCCCTGAAATTCCTCCTTGAATTACCACGCCCAACCGGCATGGTTTTCTTTTTGTCCTTTGTGTCCACTAAAATAGGATCCAAGGATTCACCAAATAACTTCCCCCCCAGAAAGGGAGTAGATGCCAAGGTGACCTTGGACTTGGCATCTGCCCTCCAATTTTTCAACCACAAACCTCTGCGGATTGCCACGCCTGCTGCCATGGCACGAGAGGCGTGCTGTATGCAGTCCAAACCAGAGTCCACCATAAGGGCAGACGATCTGGCTAACTTATTCAAACTCTGGCAGAGTTTTAAATTCTTTTGTGGTACCAGCTTAACAAGCTCCTTAGTCCACAAAATGGAGACTCTAGCGAAAATAGAATTAGTGGCAGCTGCCCTTATGCCAGTTGCAGATGCCTCATGAGCCTTACGTAGCAGATGATCCGCTTTCTCTTCCTCTGGTGTCTTAAGAAGGTCATATCCCTCCTTGTTCACCAGAGCCCCAGTGACCAGCTGGGCCACAGGTCCATCCACCACAGGAACTGTCAAAAGAGCCATTATATCTGGAGGTAAGGCATACAATTTTTTGGGAAGGATATGGCAGGTTTAGTGGCCCCCGGCACACCCCACTGCAAACATAACATCTTTTAAAAATGGTGGAAAAGGTACAGTGACTGCTGAAATAGAGGTTGATGGAAAACCTTCCTGATCCAAGCCAGCAGCTGAAGGTGTGCCAGTCTCCTGAGACACATCCTTGATGGCCCTTTTGGCTTGAAAGGGAGTAGCAGCCAAGGTGACCTTGGACTTGGCATCTACCCGTCAATTTTTATTTTTATTTATTTATTTATTTTTAACCATAACCCTCTGCGCAGTGCCACCCTGGCTGCCATGGCACGAGAGACGTGCTGTATGCAGTCCAGACCTGAGTCTGCCATAAGGGCAGAAGCTCTGGCCAATTTATTTAAACCCTGGCGGGGTTTAAGATTTTCTGGAGGTATCAGCTTAATAAACTCTTTAGTCCACAGAATGGAGGCTCTATTGTAGCTGCTTTTCTGGGCGGCGGGGCGGGCAAAACAGGAGCCTCCTGGCTCACAGCTGCTCCTTCTTCAATAACATTAGCCGAAAGGCTCAAGCTCGCTGTCCCTCCAACTGAGGGAACAATCGCGGCTTCTGTGAAGGGGCCCTCCGAAAGGGAACCCTTCAACATAACCCCCATATGAGCAGGCTCCATAGTCAGAATAATACAGCCTTAATCAGAGGAAATAATCAAAATAAGCAGCTAAATGAGCACAACTGGCGACTTCCTTCCCACCCTTGCACACAGAATAAAGGAAGGGAGAAACTGGCCTGAAGTAGTCAGAGAGAGTGAAAGACGATGATAAAGGCTGTGAAGATTTTCCTCACAGCGCTAATCAAGCTCTGACTGCGGACTGGCTTAGCAGAGAAGATACCCATGCCAGACAATGCCTCTTAACGAACTCCCCCAACCAAATTAACTCACCCGGGGACAGCTGTTCGCCACCAGGGAGTGGAGGCTTATTAGACAAACTGACACCTGCAGCGGTAGACATAGCAGCAGCAGCAGAAGAAGAAGACAGACCCTGAGGAGGGTCGAGGACCGTGAGTGGCGTCGGCGCGCTAAACAGAACCTGAGGAGGGTCGAGGGCGGTACATGAAGTTGTTGCACTAATAGGACCCTGAGGAGGGTTGAGCACTGAGACCGCCGCTGGCGCGCTAATCGGACCCCATGGGGGGTCATTAATAGACACAGACCCTGGAAGGGTTCAGAGATCGGCATTATGCGCCCAGGTTCCCCATTGCTCTTAAAAAGAACGGCAGGGCTAGACTTGGAGAGGAGAGCTAAAATGGCCACCGCGCCTTCGGCAGTTAAATCGGGTGGGAAAGCGGAAGGTTGCTGCGCCCAAACTGCCTTCAACTGCAGTCTTATCGCTCAGTGGCGTGCTGCCAGGGGATCGTATATGCTTTTTCTTTCTGACAATGCCCTTTTCCTTTAGGTGTTTAGTTTTCTTTTTCAATTTCTTGGGCAGTGGGGCGGGCAGATTAGAAGCCTCCTGGCTCACAGTAGCCTCCTCTCCTTTATCAATGGCCGTTAGGCCCAAGCTCGCTGTCCCTGCCACCGAGGGAACAATCGCGGCTTCTGTGAAGGGGCCCTCCGGAAGGGAACCCTTCAACATATCCCCCATATAATCAGGCTCCATATTGCTAATAAGAGAGACCTCAACAGAGGAAATCCCAAATTATTAAAATAAAAAAGGAGAAAGGCTGTGAAGTTTTTCCTCACAGCAATACTCAAGCTCTGTCTGCGGAGCGAGACAGGACTGGAACTGGGGATGAGTGACAGCTGTCTGGATACATATGATCGACCTGAATTTTGATTGGTCCTGTCCCGGAGCATGCAGAGCTTGATAACCCATCACATTAGGATGCCCTCCCCATACCAAGGAAAAAAGCTGAGTCACCCCGCTCCAAAACATCAGGGAGTATTACATTAAAAATGTAATGAGAGAGCTAGAACAATTAAGGCTGCAACTACAATCCTATGTACACTTACTTAGGAGTAACTGACACTGAAATCACTGGTTCATACTTTTGATTAAATAAACAGAATTGGTCCAGATGCAGCCTCAGACTATACACTAAATGTTAACTTTGTATCTATTTGGGGTTAAGATCAAAGCGTTTTGCTCCGTAACAACTACTTCAAAAGGTTAGAAGCAATCTAGAGCAAAAGTAAACAACAAACCACTAGAGATATCAATGGATGCAACATTTCACGCCAAATTCTTTGTAATATTCCTCATTGTAAAATACAAAGAATGGGGGAGTTTTTAATCCTATTCTGCACTTGTCTGTCTGGTCTGTTCAAAGTGAAAACTTGCATAACAGGATCCTGATCTCAGATGGGATCTTTGGTTAAAACAAACAAACAAACAATAGCAGTAAATTAAGGAAAAGGATTCTCTGAGGGAAGATGCACTGCAAGGAGAAGAAAGGAGAGAGGACACTGTCTGCAACACCCTTCTTACACCTCGAGACTATATTATTACATGTAATTAAAAGCTCTGAAACAAACCTTTCTTGTAGGTGGGTTTTTTTTAGAAAATGTTTGAAGGTAAGACTCAGGTAACTTAAAAATTTCAGAGATTTTGTTTAAACTTCAAAGATCTTATGAAAATGTTTTTTATTTTAAAGAACATGAATAGCTTTTTGTTCACTGGGATTGATCCAAGTCTACTGTGGCCCTGATTTTACATCTGCTCTTTGAAGAACTTTCCACCATATGTCAGTACTTCTATTTACATGGCACTGTCACATCTAACTTCAAATGTGCAAATGATTCTATGCATATCTTCAAAGGTAATCTCTGTCTTAGAGAAAATTCTTCAGAGGCTTGCTAGACAAAGGGTGTTTTTAAAATAAAAACAAAACATCTTTGTTCAGAAGGTCCCCAGGTAAACTTATTCAGATGCCTCACATGCAAGACTACAAGTTTAGCTCTTATTTATCCACAGACCTGACTTGAAATAACTAAACATCAGAATTTCAACATATTTCAGCCTATGCCCAAGTGAAAAGTTATACTTTCTTCTTTCAAAATACCAATTCAGGTCACATAAGAGCATATCCATGCTTTGAAAATGGAGAGGAGAGCTGGTCTAGTGGAGAGGAGAGCTGGTCTTGTAGTAGAAAGCATGACTTGTCCCCTTAGGTAAGCAGGGTCTGCCCTGGTTGCATCTGAATGGAAGACTTGGTGTGTGAGCACTGCAAGATATTCCCCTCACGGGATGGAGCTGCTCTGGGAAGAGCAGAAGGTTTCAAGTTCCCTCCCTGGCTTCTCCAAGATAGGGCTGAGAGAGATTCCTGCCTGTAACCTTGGAGAAGCCGCTGCCAGTCTGTGTAGACAATACTGAGATAGATAGACCAATGGTCTGACTCAAGTGTATGGCAGCTTCCTATGTTCCTGTATAGCCACACTTAAGTACGTACCATAATAGGTCTGTTCACACGACCATTTAGGGATGGGTTGGAAGGACAGGGAGCTCCTATTTTATCTACAGCAGATTATCAGAACCTCTCTTTGGGTCTGCAAGCCCAGGGAACACACAGTTAAGCCAGGTGAGGCCTCCATTGTTGAAATCAGAAGCTGGAAGCACAGAAGATCCTCCAAAGGTCTTAAAGGCCTTCCCAGCATGCTTTGAGCCACCAGTTGACTGGAAAGCCCCGTTACATCAGCAGCTACCCTCTAATTGGCCACAAGGAGCAGGAGGTGGACTCGGTCCTGCTGAAGCAGCTGCACAGACCGACGTGCATAGATTGGCACATCGATGATTTGCAGCCCCTGTAGTCAAAGCTCTCTATTGCTTCCAGGGTAGAAAAGGTGAGTAAGTTTACACAACCAGAAGATCAAGGTAGGAGGGCTCTCTTTCCTTCCTAGCTTGGTTAAGAGCAGGGTAAAGAACCTGGGTTACCCTGGTATGAGAAACCTGGGCTGGAGGAATATTTGTGAGTTCACACAGCAGTAAAACATGGGTAGCCCAGCTTTTAACATGCTTTTGATGATTGTGTGAACCAGCCTAATAACTAAAGCCCTTTTTAGACTATCATATATCATGTATAGTCAATATGCAGAGGAAGAGAAAGATCATGCCCATTCTCCCCACCAACAAACTCTACATATTGGGCATTCCTTTGAGCACAGAGCCTATGTGCTTACAACTTGGATGCATGGAGACTCTCTCCAAACAATTGAGGGCCTCCAAAATCATGTATACAGAGCCCATTCACTGAAGGCAAACAGCTTTTGACTAGTTGATTCTACACATATTACTCCAATACAGCACCTGCAATTTTTACGATAAAAGAAAAACAAAGATGCTACCAGCGTTGGCATGATGTACCCAGTGGTTCTAACTATTTGCATGTCAATGGGGGCAATGTATCAAGTAGTGTCGCTGTACAGTGTATCATCTATCCACTTCAAAAGCTAATGGGGCTCACATAATCTATTTTAAAAGAGTGAAGTTGACCCAGCTGCAGTTTGGGTGGATTGTGTCCAGTGATATTTTCTTGCCAGTAGCATAGGTTTTTTCAGTACACATTAACAACAGTGCTAAAAACTGTGCCAAAAAAAGGGGGGGGTCAGGAGAGAAGCCAAATAAGCTGCTATTTTTATTTTATTTTTTAAAGGAAGACTGGGTGTGTTCCGATCAAGACAGATTTAACTAAACAGTAACATTTAACTTGGCAGCATTACAAGGATAAACTTTTTAACACAGCAGCTCTTCAGTTGTGTAGTAAGATTTTTCCTTAGCTTTTTCCCCTCAATAAATTAAACAAAATATGAGTGCTGTATGTCAAAATATGCTACAAGTGCATATTATTAAGACAAAGGTCTCTATTTGAGTCCATCCATAAGTACAGAGACCTCTCAGATAAAAGGTTAAGATGTCTTCTCTAGAATTCGTTGTAAACTCATTTCCATTTGCCTTCTGTTTCTATAGAGAGCACCTTGTCCCAACCCAAAACATAAGATCTTCTTCATAGGCCCAACTCCAGGTGCCCTACCAAACAAGAGGGTCTTTTTGGTGGTTGTACCCCATTTATGGAATAGCCTCCCCAGTGAGGTTCGCCTGGTTTCATCCCTTTGTTCTTTTAGACGCCAGGTAAAAGACCCTTTTGTTCACCCAGGTCTTTTAAATTCTGGTTTTCAGATTTGATCTGATTTTTAACTTATTTTAAAATGAGTTTTTAAGCTGTTTTGTATTGTATTTTCGTCTTACCTTTTTTGTCTGTTATGATTTAATATGTTGTGTTTTTATTGTATGTTTTAATCTTCTGTTGTGAGCCGCCCAGAGAACAATTTGTTATGGGGCGGCTAACAAATTTTATTATTTTTATTTAGTAGTATACTCACTCACCTATATAAACACACACATTCATTTGGACGCAAGATGTACAATTTATGGAATTTACTTCCCAGTAAGTGTTAAAGATTACAGTCAGTAATATTTTCACCATTCATTTTTCTTCTCTCTGTGGATCAGTTCTATGCAAATGTCCCAATGTGATGGAATGAGCTCATTGAGAGCTATGGCAAAATGCATCCCTTTCAAAGTGTTCAGAGACTTATGTTAATAATTATTTCTTTAAAAGAGTTGTCAAACTAAATGAAGAATGTTTTATGTATCTAAACTTTCCATTGCTGTTAGACTATTGCTGAATATTGCGTTTTATGTTTTATTATTATTGTTTCTATATATCTTGTCAGAAGCAACAAGTATGTGGAAAGACGAGTTGGAACCTGATAAAATTAACTGGCTTTGTAGAATATCCATGTGCACTCTGAGTATCAGTTGCCAAGGGAGCAACAACAGAAGAGGACTATTGCCTCCACATTCTCCTTGTGGGCTTTCAAAAGGCATCTGCTTGACTAGTAATAGTAATAGAAGACTGTCTTGGTGGGCCTTTGGTCAGTGGAATCTGGCCCTTTTTGGTCTAATCCAACAGGACTCTTCTTATGTAATCACCACATTTAAAATAATGTGTGACTGCTATTACTAATCTTTCTCTATTATAGTATGGAGGGGAAAAGATTGTCCCAAATTTTAACTGTTATGTCTAAAAGAGTCATTTAATTAAACCTTTGTTAAATTAATCAATTTGGGCTGGGTTCACACAAGCACAAGGACCATGGTGGTTAAAAAGTTAATCAGGATTAGTGAGCCCTGCAGAACCGATTGCGAGAACCTGAATTTCAGGGCAATCCTGTTCAAACTACTCCAGTTAGCCAGGATAGATACGCACATGGACAAATTTGTTGGTACCCTTACAGCTCATTGAAAAAGTGTTTTATGCCTCCTGAAAAGCGATTAAATGAAAAGCAATTGTTCCATGTATACCTGTATGTCATCGAGTAAAGCAAAGCCAAGTGTGAAAAGTGATAAAGTATTGCTTATTCTACAAAGATATTCTAAAGTGGCCTGGACACATTTGTTGGTACTGCTAGAAAAGATCATGAATAATTGGATTAGAATGATTTTTCAAATTAGCTGTTTTCTTTCATTAGTATCACACATGTCTCCAATTGAGCAATCGGTCATTCTGCCTATTCAAATGGAGAAAAGTAGTTACTCTGCTGTTTGGTATCACTGTGTGTCCCACAATGAACATGAACCAGAGAAAACAAAGGAGAGAGTTTTCTGAGGAGATCATAAAGAAAATGATAGACAAGCATGTTAAAGACAAAGGCTATAAGACCATCTCCAAGCAGTTTGATGTGCCTGTGACATCAATTGCAAATATTAAGAAGTTCAAGGTCCATGGGACTGTAGCCAACCTCCCTGGACATGGCCACAAGCAGAAAATCGACCCCAGAATGGGCAGAAGGACAGTAAGAATGGTAGACAAAAAGCCAAGGACAACTTCCAAAGAGATACAAGCTGAACTCCAAGGTCAAGGTCCATCAGTGTCTGATCGCACCATCAGTTGCTTTTTGAGTGACAGTGGGCTCAATGGAAGACAACCAAGGAGGACTCCATTGTTGAAAGAAAAACATTAAAAAAGCCAGACTTGAATTTGCTCAAATGCATATTGACAAGTGCATATTGACAATGTTTCTGGGAGAATGTCGTTTGGACACATGAGACAGAACTTGAGCTTTTTGGCAAGTCACATCAGCTCTATGTCCACAGACAAAAAAAGGAAGCTTTCAAAGAAAGAAACATTGGTAGACTTACTGTGAAGGGTTCTTTGGCTCGGATATTAAGGAAAGAGAAGGGAAATCACACGTGGAGCAAACAGAAGGGGTGTAACTCATGAGACCGAGACCAAACAATCTGTGAAAAAAAAGCAACTCCTTCCCCCCCGCTTGCACACAGAGAACAAGATGAAAGAACGAGGTCCAGCAAAAATAGACTGTCCTGGAGTGAAGACAGGACCAGAACTGGCAAGCAGGGGGAAGAGCAGAGAGAGTGGACTACATGCTCGTTTTTCATTGATCCTGTCTTGGAGCATGCAGAGGCTCAGGGGCGTAACTATAATAGGGCAAGGGAAGACAGTTGTCTAGGGGCCCACTGCCTTGGGGGACACCCCAGAGGCAAGTCACATGACTGACTCCCCCAGCCACGCACCCGCCTGGGCTTCCTTCAGTTGTATTCATCCTCCGAAATTGATGTGAGTGTTAAGATCTGGAGCTACCAGAACAGCATGTCTTTCTCTAGTACCATTAAATGACTTGCATCATCCACAATTTACAAAACCTTTAAAAAAAATTTAGGATGATGTGTGAGTTGGGGCCCATTTTAAATCTTGTCTCTGGGCCCACTCCAACATCACTATGCCCCTGCAGAGGCTGACAACCCGTCAGTGACAGATGCCCTCCCCATACTTGGAAAAAAGAACACCATACCTATTGTGAAACATGGAGGAGGCTCGGTTATGTTTTGGGGCTGCTTTGCTGCGTCTGGAATGGGATGCCTTGAGTCTGTGCAAGGAACAATGAAATCTCAAGACTATCAAGACATTCTGGATCGAAACGTACTGCCCACTGCCAGAAAGCTCTGTCTTAGTCGCAGGTCATGGATCCTCCAACAGGATAATGACCCAAAACACACAGCTAAAAGCACCCAAGAATGGCTAAGGACAAAACATTGGACTATTCTGAAGTGGCCTTCTATGAGCCCCGATTTGAATTCTATTGAACATCTATGGAAAGAACTGAAACATGCAGTCTGGAGAAGGCACCCTTCAAACCTGACACAGCTGGAGCAGTTTTCTCAGGAAGAGTGGACCAAACTACCTGTTGACAGGTGCAGAAGTCTCATTGAGAGCTACAGGAATCGCTTGTTTGCAGTGATTGCCTCAAAAGGTTGTGCAACAAAATATTATTTATTTAATCAAATTTGTACACCGCCCCAAACTTTTGTCTCTGGGCAGTTAACAATAACATAAAACGAGTTAAAGACATATACAAAAAACTTAAACAATTTTAAAATAAACCAGAAATTAAAACAAAAAAAATTTTTAGGAAGCTGAGAGAGCTTGGCTGAAAAGATGGGTTTTCAGGTGTTTTTTGAAAATTGCCAGAGATGGGGAGGATCGTATCTCAGCAGGGAGTGCATTCCACAATCTGGGGGCAGCGACCGAGAAGGCCCGTCTCTGTGTAGCTACCAAACGAGTTGGTGGTAACTGGAGATGGACCTCCTCAGATGACCTCAATGGGCGGTAGGGCTTGTAGTGAAGAAGACGCTCTCCTAGATACCCAGGGCCTAAGCCATTTAGGGCTTTATAAGTTATAACTAGTACTTTGTATTTTGTCGGGAAACATATTGGCAGCCAGTGTAGCTCCATCAGTAAAGGAGTAATATGGTCTCTCCGAGATGACCCAGAGACCAACCTGGCTGCCGCGTTCTGAACCAACTCAAGTTTCTGGACTACGTACAAAGGCCCACGTAAAGCGAATTACAGAAGTAAAGTCTGGAGGTCACCAACAGATGTACCACTGTTTTGACAAGTCATGCCTGCTACCACAAGACCATCTCTCCTGGCAGCAACTCTCAGTGTCCAGGGTTTCAGGCAGGAGTCTTTCCCAGCTATACCTGGAGATGCCAGGGATTGAACCTGGGAACTTCTCCATGCAAAACAGATGCTCTACCACCGAGCAATGGCACCATCACGTGCGCACACACTGCTTTAATGTTGCTGCTCAGAACAAAACTTATTCCGCACATAGATGAAAAGAAGTAGAGAGAACACTACAGTCCACCTTCAACTACTTACTGTACAAGTGAACAATTCAACAATGATTCTCTCCAGAATATTAATATTCATTCTGATACACTGAGTAATATTCACCTCCCCATGAACTCTTCCAACTTCAGGAGTAATTTTCTTGTTTTTCATCAGGATATCTTCATCTTCCCTCCTACACATTTGCACTGGATGTTCCAACGCCCATGGGGATCAACCGTACCAGCAACAGTCTTGCCTTACACTATTAAATGAATATTGGGTGTAGTAAAAAATATACATAGTCTGTATTAAGGCAAGTATCTTGATGTTGTAAAGGATGATGGGATAGTTTCCCAAGTATTTGGAGTACGCATAAAACAACAAAGTCTGACAAACCTATCCCAGATGTTTGTACATGAATTTCTACTGGGAGAATGATATTTTGAGAAGCGCCCAATTACTTTAGACACACATTAAACTATTGTCTAAACAAAAATAAAACTGATTTACTCTTCATTTAAGACCAAGCACCTATTTGCATGACCACTTCAGTTTATGGCAACTATTGCTCACCTCATACAGAGGTGGCTACGCGATTGCTTTGGCACATGCAGAAGTCCGATCTCAATCATATGTGGGTTGTTCAAAATGCAAGTCCATCAGTAGAGTGCCAAGCACTGCTTAGTTTATGTGGATGCCAGTTGGTCCTGTTGGTTAGTACACACCAAATCAACACTGACATTTTTTCCACTGGTCAAAGATCTCACATGGCAATCTGGAAATTGTATACTGCCTTATATACTGCCAAAAGCTTTCTGAATTCTTCTGGACTGGAGTTAGACTAGCATTGCTTTTTCTTCCACTTTGTTCTTGCTTTCCCTACTAGCCCTCCTTTTCTCTAGCTCTTCAGTTTATGAGTCCAATAACAAAAAAAGCACCTGAAGACGTATGGCATCTCAGTTCAACTCTTAGCATATCAATTGTATGAGCTTTGAGGATACTGGCCCATAGCTGCTTAATCTCCAGCTGAATGCCCCCTGTCCCTTCCACTGCTGCAGTTTCCACAACTGTACCACAATGGCAGTTATATCTAATAACCTAAATAATATAAGTTACAGCATAATACATCATATTTTTGAAGATGAAGTTGCCACATCATCTTTGTTTCTTGTACAAGTCCAATACTGCCTCAGCATCCAAGTTGCAAAATATAAGACAAGCCATAGCTGTCAGCATTTCAGAGTTCTTTCTTAAGCACAGGAGTATTGCCAAAACCCAGATTCCCCCACCCTGCAAGCTAACACACTTATTTCCTAATCATTATAATTCCACAGTTGGTAGCTTCATTTTTTTTAGCAATTTTCAATGAGGCAAGGATGAATATGATTTATTTCAAAGGGGGCATCCTGCAGCACACAGTCTTTCTAAATTTGCTGCTTCTACAGCAAAAGTCTAAATTAGACATGCAAATGGAAGATTATTAAATTTAAAGAATACAATGCCTCCATGTTTTCTACTTGCATTAGAAAATTACCATTCATTAAAACAACTATATCAGCCCCATTCAAGGCCATTATTGCTCAAACCTCAGGCTGACCAGGAGGTAACTTCATTTAAAAATTAATGCGTTTCTGTTGTGCTGTCATGCCAGTTTCATTAATTTAGTTAGATGCATCCTGGGAAAATAAAGTGTCTCAATACTCATTCATTACATGGTTATTCCTTGGAGAATTCAGAATTGCTGGTCTCATCTGTAAAGTTGCAGGAAAAATTAGTAATCTATTTCAAATAATGACAGTCATTTTAAAGAGTAGTTAATTTATGGAAAGATTTGCAAGATCTTTTGTTCCTTCCAGTCTTTTCCAAATGAATGCTAGAAATATGAAGCGAGTTGATATGATGATGCATGTGAATGATGCAATATGTATAGAACTATATTAAACATTCAGTTACAATGTCAAAATTCTAAACCTTTTTAAAAAGCCTCTTCTCTATCCCATATTACAGCCATGTCAACTTGAGATAAATGAATTCAAGCTGTGCAAGCTCTCTCTTGTGTGAATACAAGCAGCCTTTAGTAGCACCTAACATGGTTTGGCCCGATGAGTGCCCAGGTCTGGTGGTATACCATTGCTGAAGTCTACTACAGAACACTCACTTCTGATCATACTCTGGCCTGATGGACAACCTTCCAAACAGTTGCTAACAGGGGCAGCCCCTCTTGAAGAGAGGTGCAAAATGATCCTTTCCCCACATCTCTGGTGGGGGCTCAGTCCTCTTTCAAAACCAACACTTTGCAGGCTTTTAAAATGCAGGGAGGTTGATAGCAGCTTCCTCTTCTCTTCTCGTGCTTCTTGCAAGCTTTGCAGGGAGAATGAGGAGAAGCGTTCTTTGCAAAGTTTGCAAGGGTCAGACCAGTCCCAAAGAGCTCCTCCAAAAGTGTTGGCAGAAGTATCTTGCTGCCTGGTTGGCATTCCCATGATCTGCTGCCTGAACTGTTGTCCCTGGCTGTCAAGGGTTGTGAAAGCATTATCCTTGGCTGTCAAAGTACAGGAAGAAAGGGGATGAGTGTAGCGCCGCTGAGGCATGCTAGTCATGATGCTCCCAAAACATTCCCAGAGAGGGAGCCAGTCATAGAACCACAGACCCACATACACAATTAGGATAATTGAGACTTAAAACCTTGAGACTACAGATATGACAGCTTAAGGTGAAGTGGAACTCTCTCCAGGTAATGGTCCAAGTGAAACAAGGCTCTCTCCTTCCAATATTAACCGTACAGCTAAGTTTTAGATGAAATTCTGAATACAAAAATATCTATGCTTACAATCTCTCACAACTGAATCCAACACATCAAAAACATTGAGTTCATTTTTATGCAAGTAGTATATCGAGTCTTCAATAAAGTGATTCAGGCAAGTGGACATATTCCGAAAGCCATTGGCCAAGACTGATTTAACACAGTAACAAGCTCTTGTCACTGACTCAAACCTCTGATTCTCAGATGAAAGCTTCATTTGCTGGAATCCAGGGCCAAGCAACAAAGATTATGAGAGACAGAAAAGGGCAAGGCTAGAAGGGAAGGCCACAGAGGCATGGTCCTAGAAAAACAAGTGAAGGAAGCATAGAGGCTACAAAGAGAAAATGCTATACAAAGTAGGGATGTGCCAAAACGTGATTTGGCTTCCAAATCACAAGGCATATCCCTTTAAAACCGAGGGCTTATGAAGTCTTCATCGTATGTCTTCATGAATGTTTGTATAAGTTGTGTTTGTCCTTTTGTGTTGTGAAACTTGAATAAAAAGTATATTTAAAAAAAAAAAAAAAAACGAGGGCTTATGCAGCCCCTTTAAAGGAGAGGAGACCAGGTCCATAATTGCTCCTCCTCCACTCGCCACCACTGACATCATCCCGGTGCTCCCCCCAGCTAGGCCCACACGCCAGCGGGGCATCTCCCAGCTGCCTCTGTGCGAAGCCGGAATGCACATGGCCGCTGTGCAGCTGGGAGACAAGCCACTGGCATGCGGGAATAGCTGTGGGGAGCACCGGAATGGTGTCAATGGTGACAAGTGGATTCCCCGTTAAGTCACATACAGCCATTTGAACAAGCAATAATTCAGGAATTTTATTCCTGAGACAGACCGCTTTCTATGCCTGCTTCACAATATGTTGGCTCTTTATCTTCTGTCTTGTAATTTATTTCATTTCCCAGTGTAAGGGCAACAGCGATAAGGCAAAGACCTCAAAAATTGTTGCAATCACAACACCATGGCAATATTCTTCTGGCAGACAACTTGATATCACTGGTGTACACAAGTACATCTCAGACATTACAGTTTGAAAATCAGTGTCTCTGGATAGTTCCAGCAGACCTATGTCCACTGTGGTCACAACAGCTGAAAGAACTGCATTAGAACTGATGAGATCATCAGCATACTTGCCAGGAAGCAAGTACCACAGAACTCAATGGACCCAAGGACTACTTCATTGGTAGCATGAGTGCCATTTCTCCATGGTACAACATCTCACCACTGAATAGAAAAAGAGTGTGTGTGTGTGTGTGTGTGTGTGTGTGTGTGTGTGTGTGTGTGTGTGTGAGAGAGAGAGAGAGAGAGAGAGAGAGAATGAATTAAGCAACTGCATGAGTTGGATCAACCACATAGGTCTCATCATGCTTGGCTATGACCACATGGTCCTCACACACTCCCCAGCAGTAGGGAATAGCAGTGCAGGGAAGAAGCTTCCTACGCAATCACAAACCAAGTTACCACCTTGAAGATCCTGCCACCCCCACTGCAACCGGTGCTGCACAGTAAGTCGGGGAAGGGAATGTAACTGATGAAGGTGTGGACAGAAGAACCCATGGTTGCCTTATCTCCTACTACATCAAGGGATTTAAAAGGTGTGTGGCAAATATCTAGGATGCAAGGTGGTGACTTGGGGGTCCTTATTTCCAAGTAAATGTATTCAGCATTAGACTGCAGATGTATCACCGCTCTCTTTAGTCAGAACAGTGAATTGTAGTTATTCCACTCTATTCATAGTCTATGCCACATGAAATCACTGATATCAACTGACAGAAATACAGCAGGTCAAGCAACCAGTGTACTTTTTATTATTTGCTCCTCCTTGCTTTCCCACTAAGTTACAAATATATATTATTTGATACAGTAGTGCACTTCGAGTGAAACCACTCTGGAAGCAAACCCACCATATCTGGGAAAGATGAACAATTTCCTCACCAGGGTCAAGCTTAGGAAAAGCTGATTTTGCAAGCAGAATCTGAATGTAGACAGCACTGATTAGCCACACACACCTGTGATGTCAAACCTACCGAGTCCTAGAACAATATTGCAACATTAAAATAAATGATTGTTTTAAAACAAACAAGGTAGTGAAAGAAGATCTTAACTGAATGTTTTTATTTAGAAATATAAAATTAAATATAAAATATATTTGACATATAAATATATCTCAAATATATTTATTTCTCAAATATTAAAAAAAACATATAGCCATCTTGAAGCTGGGTGGGGAGGGTCAAGCAGTGTTGGAACTGCTCTTAAGTCTGGTTTTTCCATAAGTTGGGAGGGTGGGGAGGAGGGCTTCACCTCGCTGGAGAAAAAATGTCAACTCCTCTTTTAACAGTACATTTGTACACAGTCAGAGAAACATATCAGAAAAACTGACAGTCTACCTTACAGTTTTATTTGTATTTATTTTTACATTTATATTCTGCTCTTCCTCCAAGGAGTCCAGTGCGATGTACATAGTTAAGTTTCTCCTCACAACAACCCTGTGAAGTAGGTTAGGCTGAGAGAGAAGTGACTGGTCCAGTCTCACCCAGCAAGTACCATGGCTGAATGGGGATTTGAACTCAGGTCTCCCAGGTCCTAGTCCAGCACTCTAACCACTACACCACACTGGTTTGTGTGCTCATTTTCCTTTTAAGCTCTTCTATCATCATCTATCATTTTTTCTCAGTTTGCTGGTCTAATTCTGCAAATCACTATGCTCCTTTGTCCCAAGGAATCCCTCAAGTAGCTCCAGCAACATGCTCTCTTACATTTATGCCCAAACTCACTCCCCCTGCAATATTCACATCTCTCTACATGCTGCTTTTCTATGAATCATGTTTTTAGGTACTTCTCCTGTACCCAGACTTGCTCTCGACCGTTCCCCCACAGGTACCCTGACAGTGTTGTCCTGAGACATGGGTTCAAAGGATAATCAGTTTCATATGAGTGAAAGATACCCCAAAGTGGCCAAGGTGTACTACCAACATGATCCAAGGAAATGGAGCAAGGCTCCATAATGGAAAGAACAAACAGTTACTTTAAAGTTGCATATCTCCAAGAACGTATTAACTCTTAGGCAACTAACTATTATCCAAGTTATATCCACGGCGATTTTACGACAACATATGTGCTAAACCTGTTTAGAATAAAATGCTTCCATCATGAAGTGCTTGAGTTATTATTTACATAAATGAAATTTAGACAAAATAAGTGTTTGTAAAGTGGCGACATAACAACCAACTCTTAAACTATTTGAAATGTACACACCATTCATAACAATCTATTACTTGTCAATTTTTTTTGTACTTTTAGATTTCTGTTATGCTGCAGGGATGATGTCTCTATTCTGACATTTCAGAGGGACATATTCTCTCGAGTTTAACCCTCAGGTATGAATTAAAAATCACTGCATTCTTTTAGACTCTTTTCATGTAAATGCTCTGAAGTAGAACTCACTACATATTACATGGCTATGCCACCACATGCAAAATGCAAACAAAACAAATATAAATTTAAGGTTACATTCACGAACTTATTTTTATCTTGCCTATATTAATTGTTACTCTCTGGGCCAATGATTTCTACCACTCCATTAAACTTATCTTAAGCATAAAGGGTGAAATCCAGTGAGATTTATTTGTGACAAGGGACTTATCTGCACTACAGATTTTAAACATGAGCTTTAGAATATTGATTTGGAAGCAAGTCACACCAAGTTCAATGGACAGCATACATGGAACCCGCTAGAAGTCAATAAGCCGTTAACATGTCCCAAAAGTGTCACGGTGTGGAAGTGCACACTCCTGGCAGGCATGATGTCTCAACCAGCCCAAGTCCAGTTCCTATACTGTGTTACCAAAATTTGCCCAACTTTCTCCATCTAACTTCAAATTGAACTTCAAACTGATTTGCATGCTCTCACATTCTGAAAATTATACCGACATGTTACCAGTTTTCAAACTTGGAGTGGGTCATGTGAACTCACCTATAGGATTTCAGCCTTCAACAGTAGTTCTCTTTCCCCAGGGAACTGAGAAAATCATTGCGTGTGGGGGGGGAGAGACACTAGGGAATCCAGAAGAAAATTCCAAGCACTTTGGACTACACTTCCCAGGATTCTTTGGGAAGAAGCTAACAGTTAAAGTGGTATAAATATTAAGGCCACAATCCAACACAAAGCTAAGTGCACTTAAGTCCATTAAAGTAAAAATAAAATAAACAAACTTAAGCAAACACTGCTGTGTTGGGATGTGAACTAATTGCACATTTTAGTTCAGTTTATTTCAGTGGGCATAAGGCTGCTCCACATTTCTGTAGCTCATTTCTGCTCCACATTTCTCCTAACTGGTATATACTCAAAGAGCTACAGATAATCCTGATTTCCTTGCAAGTGGACCTGTATTTTAAAATACTTGTAAAAATGTATTCATCATATATTACACATTTTTAGGTGCACACTTAAAGTGTACCCCTAAAGAAAATGTATGCTATAAACAAAGAATTACCTTAGTTGCACCCAAAAGCCAAACTAAACAAGACACTACAGGCATTACATCATCATCATCATCATCATCATGGTGCAGGTTTATTTTTTACTTTAAAATGTGGGAGGTAAGGGTATTTAACCCTCTTTCTTCATGCCAATCCCCCAAATTGCTATGGGTCCCTGAAGGGGCTACTTCATCAAACGGCATCTTTGGAGACTCATATGGGGGGCAGGGGGAGGTTGGCAGGAAAACAGCTCAAAATTAAAGGATTTAAACACCCCCATTCCTGCAACTACATTTTTAAAGCAAAGCCTACAGTTAAGCAGTGAGACATGTAATGTCACATCTAATTTGGCCCTAATTCCCAGCTGCATGCACCCAAAAGACTGGAGAATATACACTGGTCTGGAGTCACACAGGTTTTGATCCTAAGCAAGTGCACTTGGAAATAAGTATCATTTAAATCAGAGTGACAAACTTAATTGTGAACATTTAGCTTTGAGGAGTAAATTCTTCTTCCATTTAAAATAATGTTAGAGTTCTCCGAACTGCCGCAACCAGCTTCAGTTTCAAGCAAGTTTGCACTCATGATCAAGTTCACAAACAAGGCAGGACATGAATACTCATTAAAGAGAACTTGTTATAGGCAGATATCTGTAGCAGAACAACTTCACTATTGTTACAAATGTGAAATCCTTTCCTTCCTCCTAGGACAGTCCAACATTTGTAGAACAATGTACAAAGCACATAATATACTACAGGCCTACTAAAGAGTGAGGAAAAGACAATATGAACACATATTTGAGATTCTTAAAATCATCCTCACTTCCCTGCACAAATACTTATGTAAAAATGTTTTAAACCTGCCTTTCTGATATAAAGAGTCTGTAAACTGATAAAGGCACCCTTCAGTAACAGGACTCTGACATTATGGAATAAACTCGGCCCTATCAACCTTTTGTTTTATAAAACAGAAAACAGAAAAGTATTTGAAGAAGTTATCAGAAAGGGAGAAGACAAAATCAAAACTCTGTAAAAAGATTTACATATATGCTGTACGTGCAAGCATGAATACTGACCGAACCCACACAATACTGGACTTAGGCCTGCATTTCCCATTTACAGGATTGGTGCCTGTAGACTTAGCATTTTATATGCAACTACATATATATTTTTGATCACTATGAGGATGATCAAAACTGGGACACAACCTAGCCAAAGTTAAAGCACTTTTACATCACACTGATTTCAATGGGAATGTGAAGCACATGTTGACATATGTAACGCTCATATTTAAATCATGAGGAATTGGGATGTGCTTAAAAGGAGCTGGATAAAGACCCCCATGCCGGATTTCACTCTTCAGTGGATGCTGACAAATATTCAATGCCTCTGATGCAAACTATGCTTTTCATGCAAACCCAAACGCAAGTTTATTAGGCAAAACACTGAACCCATCCTTATTTGTGTGTATATATTTTTAAAGTGATTGTTTTTCATATTTTGATGAAAAGCTACTTAACAATTATGGAGCCCACAACTCCTAAGAACTATAGTGCCAAGTAATGTAAAGCAAAGAAGCCATCTAGAAAAAGTTTTCACAAGGGCTCACACCACTGGCCTAAACACTTTGCAACATAAAGTTATGATATTTTATTTGCTTCTTACTATTTCTTCTTTTCTGGTAGTGAAATGTGATGCAAAGTTAAATGCCACTTGACATGTCCATTTCCTGGTAATTAGAAGAGAGTCTGTTTTGATAACTGCTCTCTGAACACTGCGTTTCCATGCAGATTTGCCCCCTATTGCTCAACTCCAGACAAAGCATTTCAAGAACTACTGACAAGTGCCTGGGTAACCCCAGTGAAAACAGAACAGGCTGTGCTTACCTTTATCCCCTGCTGCTGGGTGGTCAAGGTCAATTTGGATTCATCCAGAAGCAGAACTTCACAATAAAATTCCTCTGGGACAGCACAGAAACAGCCCATGGCTGTTTCAGTGCTTTGATGTCGAAGCACAAATGGGAATGAGAGATGAGGGTGATTCCAAGCCCAAGAACAGAGAAAACGTGTAGAGAGTCTTCAACTCGGTTACTGTGGTGTATGATAAATTATTTGGTTCAGCAACCCAGGTCGAGGAAGCAGAAAACAGGTTATTCTTTGCCCTCGTGTCTCCAGCTGCTAATAAGGTGGGTCAGCTGAACACAATAATGTAAAATCCTCTTTAGACATCCTGCAGAAAAGCTGAAGTTCTCCGAGCTGCCTGTGAATGAGGGGGGCGGGGGGAAAGCATTGGTTGCTGGGCATGAGAGATATTTCCTTAATACTGCGGTATTAAAGTTCTGGCAGGTGATTTTTTAAAGAAGTTTGCAGTTCAGGCACTTTGCAAGCCCATGGATTTCTCTGTCCACCGTTCAGCCGTAAGAAACCACGGAGTTGTGTAGCACCGTAGCTGTATCGATGAGTGGTTAGATACCCGACTATAAATACGAACTCCTTGTCTAGACGGACAAACGGAAACACAACATCAGTCGAGGCCTAAGAGTCTAGCGGCCCTCACACTGCTCTCCTCCCAGTCCAGAGGAACTTAAGAAAATGGGCTAGAGAGCTCCATTCTCTTCCCGAGGAGGCTCCCCCGAGCCATGGTCTCCCTGGATCGATTATTCCCCGCACCTGCCCCCTCCCTCCCTCCCGCGGACTGCTCTTTTGTGCAAGAAGAGAAAGGGCACCGTGCAGACGAAACACACCCATACACTCCCAACCTTTCCAGAGTTCGAGAAATACGAATGAGTTACCTGCACTGAGCGCAGGCAGGGAAGCAGCTCCACGCGACAAGGCGTGAGGCGGCGAGCAGCGCTGCTCGGGCGAGAGCTCAGCTCACCGCCACGCTGCGCAAGGCGCAACCCGCTTGCGCTCTCCAGCCGGGCAGCGCGTCTTCCTCTTCTTCCCCTTCTAGCCTTCGCATGAAGACGCGAGTGGCGGCTTTGCGTCGCTTTCTCCTCGCCCCGCCGCCACTCCCCGTTGAGGAAACGGCGAGGAATTCGAATTCCAGGGGTTTCCCTTCACGCCCACCACCTCCGCCCGGCGCCAAAGTTCTTCGTGAAGGGGCTTGAGAGGGAGGTTGGCGCCCAGCGCAGCAACCAAGCCGTCACCTGCCCCGGGAAAGCGTAGCCGGCGCCGCCTTCGCTCAGTTTGTGGTGCCCCAGAAGCGGCCAAGCGGCTGAGAGGGGAGTGCGGCTGCCTCGTTGCTTAGTCCTCTTGCACTGCTAGGACGAAGCTCTGCTTCCCGGTTCTTTTCCTTGGGCGACATGGCTAGAAGCGCAGCCCGGCGCGTAGCAGCCACAGCTTTGCGGGTGGCCGCCGCGCGTTATACGCGGAGCAGGCAGGTCGAAATCTCCTCCAGTACAATGCAATGCCGTTGCAGCGTCTTCTTGCGGCCCGCTGCTTACCACCTCCGCCGAGTCCTTTTCCCGGTCGGCTGCCCAGCCGGCGTTGCCTCCCTACCTTTTCCTCCGCCCTTCTGCTCCTGCCAACCTTTCACCTTCCCCTGCCCTAGCAGCGGCACACCGGGAAGGGAGGTGGCGCAGCTGCACTGGGACAGCAGTGACCCCTGCTGGGCAATTCCTGGGACGTAGCCGATGCGGGGTGGTCTCAGCCGCTGCAACCTTTACAACAGCTACTGTCGCTAAAACGTTAAAAAGGAATTTTTTTTTGTACTGATAGGTTAATTTTCTTGGGGGGCGGGGGTTAAGTCTTTGCTAAGAAGGGTTTGCCCTGGTTCGCATTTGAATGGGAGACTACACTGTGAGCACTGTCAGAGATTCTCCTTAGGGGACGGGGCCATGCTGGGTAGAGCATTTGCAGACTTGCATGCAGAAGCGTAGCTAGGGAGAAGGGAACGTGTTCAGCTCTCTTCCCCAGGAGGCCCCCAGAGTGAGGGAAATAAAGAAGAAAATGGGGAGGAGTGGAGCTGGGGGGGGGGCCTCAGGAGCTGGAAGGCTGGGGATTTTTGAACCCAACCCATCCCCTCAATTATAGCTACACCCCTGTGCAAAAAGATCCAAGTTCCCTTCCTCTCATTTCCACAACAGGGCTGAGAGAGACTCCTGCTTGCAAATTTGAAAAAACTTCATTATGAGAGTGAGCCGAAGGTAATGGAAATTACTTTTCTCAAAATCTATGAAAACCAACCTCAGAGTATACATGGGGAAAAGGGACTCATCTCTCTCCTTTGCAAATGTAAAATTTATTTTACTTGGGGCCAAACTACAGATTTAAGAACTTACAATGCAACTGTGAGCTTGTTATTCCAGCTTTATTCCTGCTAATGCATACTATGTACAAAGGCAGGTGTTAGTGTTTTAATATCTGCTGATATTAGCAGAGAGCAAATTACAGTGGATTAATTTCAAAGTATTTCAAAGCAGGGAGCTACAGCTGATATACATCTTGATTAGTCAATATGATTTTACAAACCCTCAGATATTCTTAAAGTGAAACACATTTTCATTAGTTGTCATTTTCATATTTTCATAAAACCTCTCCTTAAATTATGCATAGAATAAATGCAGAGGCATATCTAGGGAAAATAGCGCCTAGGGCAAGCACTGAAATTGCGCCCCCTGTCCAAACATCTGACACCCATTTTTCAGATAACTTTAACATAATATCAGCTGAAAAATGCAAGTCAAGCTTGTTAATCTTTTAATATTTCAAAAACTATTTAGCAATGGACGTAGCCAGACCAAAAAAATGCTGGAAAACTACAAATTTCAGTATTCTGGGGCTCATGAAATACCCAAATACTATGTGGAGGTATACTTGGAAGACTAAACAGAAATACCTGTTCTAATTCTCTACTATGCATTGTAGCATCACTATTACATAAGTTTTAAAAATAAATGGAAAATTTGGCGTTTCCCAGCTACTCTGAAAATAATTAAAAGATATGCAGAGTAAACTGTGTCACAGCTTGTAATATATTCTAGTATTTCAGAAAGACAGTTAAAATGAGAGAAGGAGAACAAGGAACTCCCAGTGGGTCTTAATACTAAGGATTTCACACTGATTCAAAGACAAACTCACCATTAATAGCCATATTATTAAGACATCACATTTAACTCACTTATCACAAGAAGCAAAGTAAGAGCAAATGAATACAATCCTAGCTTATAAGCTTCAGCTCAGTTTTCACAAGCCCTGATTCTCTGTACCTAGTTCCAAACTAAATATGTGTACAGTGACTTATGTTATTATTTTTTACCTGTAGTGTAGCCCTTTGGGGTGCTTCCTAAAGGCTGGGAGGGTCTGCAAAGGTTCCCCCTCCCCATGCTGGCTTCTAGGGCCTCGCAGGGACCATTTGAGCATGTGTTGTAGCCATTGTTTAATTTTTTTTAAAGGCCACTAAAAACAGAGGCCATTTGAGCATGTGCAGTGGCCATTTTGTTTTCGGCGACCATTTTTAATTTTTTTTTAATTTTAGAGAATGGCGCCCCCCCTTCAAGTGGCATCCGGGGCACGTGCCCTGCCTGCCCTACCCTAGATACGCCCCTGAATAAATGCCAAGTTGGTAGAATAAAGTATCATAAAAACAGGGCACCAATATTTTTGGAAGCTTTTTTTTTTTTTTTTTTTGGAAACTTACTATATTTTCTTAAGCCAGGCAAATACAAATCCGCTTGCCAGTGAGAGTGCTCCCAGCCCTCTGTTGAACAGGACACTCAGCAGCAGCACAAAGATTTCCTCATCAAAAGTCTCCTTTCCACCGCCATTTTTGAGAAAGTAAGGAATAGCAGGAATCCTTCCTGAGCAGTAGAAGACAGCTTTCATGGTTCCTTCCCATCACTGTATCCCAGTGCAAATGACAGATCTGCTTCTCTCCTTTATGCCAGAAAAGGATCTGAGGGAATAGAGACTGGCTAGTACCTGTCCCCTGCCAGCACAATGTCAGGACCTGTGATGCTGAACGATTGTGATCAATGAATCTGATCCAGGAGCAGAGCACAGAGACACAGAATTAGCCTCCTAGGTGTTGAAGTGCTTTCAGAAGGGCAAAGGAAGAATTATTCCATGTTAGAAATGCATCTAAGTTAACAACAGAAAAGCATAAAAATAAGTAGGGGAAAGGCACAAGTCATTAACAAGACTAGTGGAGTACAAGGTCAGTAAAGGTGACTGGTTTCTTATCATTTGGAGCCTCCAATTCAAAACAAGAAAAAAATGCCTTTGCTAAAGAGAAATCAATAACTTTCATTTGGTAACAGTGTGGAGGAATATAAAGCTTGGGGTTCCTGATCCTTTAGTGCTAATGGAGAAGTTCAATGCATTTTGATGAATTTGGTCAGCTGAACTGATTGCTAGTGTTTACTGACTTGAACAGTAGTTTGGATTATTATATCAAAAATCTTGGTAGAATCTTAGTAGTCTCCATTGCAAGTATAACTAGAGACATTTATGTGGCATCTCCTGTTCATTATACCATTATACCCATATTTACCTGAATAGAAGACAACACTGAATTTAAGACGACTCCCTTAAAAATAGAAGTTAAATGGAGGTTATACCTATATTTACCCAAAAAGGACTGTGAATTTAAGATGATCCCCCAATTTCCTAACAACAAATAACTCAGGGGGAAACCTAGTCTTGGATTCAGGTAAATACAGTAACAGCAAATCAGGAGCTGCTACTCCAGCCTAGCCCAAATCTCAACATCATCACTGAATTCCCCATTTCTAAGCCTTCTTGTGCCAATTGTTCTATCATGTTTTAGAAATCAACACAATGTTGGATATTGACAGCAACTTTTAATTACATATGCCTGTAGAGTTTGGGGTGTTGAAGGGAAAGTGGGTTGCAGTATTCCCTCTAACAGGAATTCCCAAATGTTGACTTCAACTCCCATAACCCAAAGCCAAAGGCCATTGCAGCTGAGGATGTTGGAAGCTGTAGTGAACAACATCTGGAAATCCATGTTAGAGGGAACACTGGGGGTTGAGCACTAAAATCCAGCTTTATTCCTGCTAATACATACTATGTACAAAGGAAGGTGTTAGTGTCTTAATATCTGCTGATATTAGCAGAGAGCAAATTACAGTGGATTAATTTCAAAGTATTTCAAGGCAGGGAGCTACAACTGATATACATCTTGATTAGTCAATATGATTTTACAAACCCTCAGATATTCTTAAAGAGAAACACATTTTCATTAGTTGTCATTTTCATATTTTCATACAACTGCCAGTTTGACCTGTCACTTCTGTGTGCTGTTAAATATAGATGAATATATGAAACTTTAGCTGCAGGCACATTGCAATGAATACTTTATGTTGTGCTGTGTGTACAGTTTATGATCAGGGTTACATTTTCTGTAGATTACTTCCTTACCAAAAGCACATAGCTAAAATGCCATTTCATTTTTTATGACTTTTCAATATATATACATCCAGTTATTAAACTGTTTGTGGGATATACTATATATGTGTATGTTTTCCATTGAGGTCTCTGGGACATTCTGCAGCCCTGTAATTAATGAAATCCTAAATATAACTGCAAAGAATTATGAATGGTGCCATTTTAAAATTTCATTATCCTTAAATATGCCATTAACTGACAGGCAAAGTTGCAATAAATCAGTTAAATCTGAAAAGTATTTTAGAATCTATAAATCCTACCTTTTTGTCACAAAGCTTGCTTTGTTTCTAAGAAGTCAAGAATGTGCAAATTTTCTCAAAAGTATTTGAGTGGCTGTTATTCAGCACTTTTATAGATTGTATTGCTGACTAAAGGAAGAATTCAAAAATAATAACTGAAAGGCAAAGTTACATATGTTAAATCTGTTTCCTATTCTCCAGACAAGCTTCTCCCTTCCTGCAATGAATTGTGCAGATTCATGGCCAGTGGCAGTTCTGACGGTCTAGAGCTGTATGCCTGGCACAAGAGAAGAAGGTCGAATGAATAGGAGAGGAAGAAGGTAGTTCCCCTGCCACACACACACCTTTATCCCCCTGCAATTCCCATTCCCTACAAGGCCTGAACAGCATTACAGGACTCTGGTTCTTGATTGGCATTTAAAGATACAGGACACTGCAATGTCTCGTTGCAGATCCTATTTGTCCTTCTATAATGTCAACCATCTATAGTCCTTTGTTAAATATATATGCAGGAATTCATATATCAAAAATATACCTCTCACTGGAACCATTCCCCACAACATGTCTGGAATACAAATTGCATAATATAGTTTTCCCCACTCTCCCACATATTCACCTTTGCCTTTAAAAATATTGTGTTTGCCCATAGCTGCTGGCTATAAAACTGCATAGAGCTGCTTGTGTGGCAATATAGCCCACGTGTGGCCAGGGAGACATGAAGCAGCGAGCACAGGCACTTCACACCTGCCCAGACTTTGTGGTCATTGTGGAATGCTTTTGGAAGCTCTATACACCTTTAAAGAGCTTCTGGCAAGAGTTAACGTTTTATTGATGGCTCTACATACTCAGCCTGCTAGCTCTGATGTTTGCTTCCAATGGCATGTCAAGGGCCATGTACAATTAGCAGAAGAAGTTTGGATCACTGAGTGGCTATTTATTAACTAGTAGAATGAAAGAAGCAAGAATCTATCCCTACTTGCACAATGCATTCAATAAAGCTCAGTTTGGTCCAACACTAAATACTTCCCCAGCTGATTTTGTGACATATGAAAAACACATAACCTGGGGGGTAACATGGTGACAGTGTTATCAGATCCTTATGTTGGCTCCAGGAAAATCCACTTTTCATCCAGCATAGCTTAATTATTCAGGGATCCTCAACGCTGGGCCCCCAGATGTCAATGGACTTCAACTCCCATAATCCCCAACCAAAGGCCACTGGGGCATGGGATTATGGGAGTTGAAGTCCACTAACATCTGGGGGCCCAACATTGAGGATCCCTAATGTGTCACACCATAACACAGTTAAATTTACATTCAACCCAAATCAACTTTGTGTTGCTATAATCCAGGGCTGATTTTCTGATATGTGGATTTGTTTTTATTGGTTAGACTTATGGAGGACAATGTTGGAGAGATGGATGGATAGGTATTGTGCACATAGGTTTTTGTGGAAGGAGGATAACTCCAGGAATAACTTCTGGCTTTGAAAACTTCAGCATTTTGCAAACTACACTTAGCCTGTGAGTCTATTTCCTAAAGAGGACTGTTATACTGGCTTTGAAGCATTCTCAGTCCATAGACTTAAAAAAAATAAAATCCCCTGACTTCAAAAAGGTAAAGGTTGATACATGATCATAGAAATCAATGCCAGATATCCTTGGCTCTGGAACAAGAGAAAAAGTATCCCATACTATATCGTCCATTCTTAGTGCAATTATTTTGAAAGAGGCTATTGAAAGAAACCATTAACTCTTCATCTTGAGAACTGGGAAAGATATGCCTACTGATCACCACAGGCCAGAAAACATTGTACATCTGCAAATAAATGTTTGTTTCCTCACAGCATGGTGATTATGCCATATATCTAAGAGGAAACCTCATCTGTGTGATTTTTTTATGCCCAGAGCTAATGATTTTCTACACAGCTGCTTTGTAGCACCTAAAAATGTAGCCATGCATGATACACTAGAAAATTAACAATTTTCTTTTTTCTTTTTTTTAAATGGATGGTGCTTTTACTTTTAGAAAACTGTAGAGGTAAAAAAAAAAACATTTAGAAAATCATTTAAAAGTACCAGCTAAAACACCATCTTCTCTCCAAAAGCTCAGTTCCTGGGGCAGGAGGTGGGGGAGGGGACATAGAATATTTTCAGTGGGGGAAACCGATCTCCCTGCTGTCCAGCTTGATCCAGTGCATGCTTAAACAGAAGTCTGAGTTCAATGGGATTTACTCTCAAGTATGGTTTATAGGATTCTAGCCTGCAATCCCTGCAATGAGACTTACCCAAGCATAATAATGGGAGGAAAGCGGATTTATGGGAGGAGAGCTGGTCTTGTGGTAGCAAGCATGAATTGTCCTCTTTGCTAAACAAGGCCCACCCTGGTTTGCATTTGAATGGGAGACATGTGAGCACTGTAAGATATTCTCCTTAGGGGATGAGGCCACTCTGGGAAGAACATCTGCATGCTTGCATGCAGAAGGTTCCAAGTTCTTTCCTTGGCATCTCCAAGATAGGGCCGAGAGAGACTCCTGCCTGCAACCTTGGAGAAGCCGCCTGCTGCCAGTTTGCATAGACAATACTGATCTAGATGGACCTATGATCTGACTCAGTATATGGCAGCTTCCTATGTTCCTAGAAGTCTCACTGAACTCAGCAGGACTTATTTCAGATAAAGCATACATAGGACTGGACTGAAAGTCTCATGTATAATCCCTGGAAGCTTTTCACACGGGACTTTTGAAGGCCTTTAACTAGCATCTCCTCCAGAATGGAGGGGGTGCATTCACATATTGGCTAGATTTACTCCGAAGTCCCTGTGAGTTATTGGGGAGCAGTTCACAAACAATTTGGGTTTTTCACTGTGCATTACAGTGTAGCCCAATCTATATCCAGGGCAAAAAAATCCACTATTTGCGGCAGTTTTTTGGTACAACTTTGAGTTAGCAGCAAAGCCTCCCTGTAAACTCGCTGTAAAACCTACTGTGTGTAAAAGTCCTTTTGAGTTCCAGGGGGGTATGTTAGCCTGTTGCTGCACAAACAACAAAGGGTCTTGTGCTACCTTGAAGACTAACAAATTTTTTGTGGCATAAGCCTCCATGGAATACAGCCAACTTCATCAAATGCTCTAGCTCACCAAAGCGTATGCCACAATAAATCTATTAGTCTTTAAACTGCCACAAACCTCTTTGTTGTTTTTGCTATGAGGAAGGTTGCAGAACTACTTAGTTGAGGGGGAGAAACCACAATGAAGTGAGGAGCACACATTATAGAGGTGTATAAAATTATGGATGATATGGAAAAAGAGGAGGATCAAGAAGTATATAATGTTAGATCTTGGAGTTATCCTATGGGGAGCTTCACATGACCATCTGAAAGTAAGCTGGAAGGAACTGGAGGTTTCCAGGGAGCACATAATCCCAGCTTGATCAGCTACTTCCAGCCATTTCCATGTTGTCCAAACTCAGAAATGTTGGTTTGTCAATGTCAGGTTCCTTCTGCCTTCATTGCAGGTGGCCGTGTGAAGCTGAATATAGGATGACCACAAGTCGAAGGAAGCCAATACTGACAATCTGATTTCTGTGTTGTCTGAGTTCGGACAGCATGGAAATGGCTGGAAGAAGCTGCTCACACTGGGAGTTTATGCTCTCTGGGAACCTCTGGTTTCCTTCACCTAACTTTCAGGTGTTGTGTGAAGCTGCCCCAAAATGAAACTGACTGTCAGGAGATTCAGGACAGACAAAAGAAAGTAATTCTTCACACAAAGCATAATTTATTAAATTTGTTGCAACAAAGTGTGCCGATAGCCACTTGTTTAGATGGTTTCAAAAGGGGGCTAGATTAATTTGTGGAAAATAGGTTTATCAATGGCTCTTAGCCAAGATGGCTTACCAGCAATATGCCATGGAATAACTTACAGGAGGAGAGCTGGTCTATGGGAGGAGAGCTGGTGGTGGCAAGCATGAATTGTCCCCTTTGCTAATCAGGGTCCACCCTAGTTTGCATTTGAATGGGAGACTATATATGTGAGCACTGTAAGATATTCTCCTTAGGGGATGGGGCCACTCTGGGAAGAGCACCTGAATACTTGCATGTAGAAGGTTCCAAGCCCTTTCCTGGCATCTCCAAGACAGAGCTGAGATTCCTGCCTGCAGCCTTGGAAAAGCTGCTGCCAGTCTGTGTAGATAATACTGAGTTAGATGGACCAATGGTCTGACTCAGTATAAGGCACGTCCTATGTTCTGAACTGTTGCTGGAGAGCAACAGAGGGAGAGGGCTAGTGTTGTCATGCTCAACTTATGTGCTATCTGGAGGGATCTAACTAGCCACTGTTCGAAGCAGGATGCAGGACTAGGATGTAGGACTAGGTGGACCTTTGGTCTGCACCAACAGAGCTCATTTTGGAAAAAGGAGAAGAAGACAACCAGCAGCAAGTGGATGGACTTGATCAGTACAGCAATGAATGCACCACTGAGAGACCTTAAAGGCCAAGTTGAAGACAGATCATCCTGGAGAGAATCTACCTATGTAGTTGATAAGAGTCTATAAGAGTTGACACCGACTTGACGCCACTTAATCAGCAGAAAACTAAGAGTATAATAAGTTATTTTCATTCCCATTGATTTTAACAGAAGAGTACTAAGTTCTATATTTTTAGGATGGTTTACATTGTTAGGTAATGGCTAAATCAATAATGGTTCTCTTATTGTGTTATGTGATTTAAAATGTGTCTTCTTAAATATTTCTTTCCAAGTTCATGCACACAAAGATGTTTAAACATACAGCAATCTTATGTTAAACATACTGTATATATACTCATTATTTTATTATATGCATTGTAACAGGTTTAGCATAATTTGTCATATGAATACAATTCTAAGTGCATCCTCTCAATTTTTTTAATCTTATGTGCAGCAATGTTTACCAAGGCATGTCATCATAAAAAAGGAAATTGCTCCATCTCATTTTAGTCAATTAGATAAGATTAGATAATGTCATAGAAAAATGTGTTATTCCTCATGTTTGCAAAGGCCAATGAGTATCATGCATCAAAAATGTAAATTGCACTCCAGCTAGTATATAGTTGGCATTTAATGTCTAAGGTTTTCAGACAGCTGTTTTTGTCCATTAAATTCTGAAATGACTGCATTCATTAAGATATCCTTGCACACTGAGTTTATTGAATTTTATGCCATACATGCCAAAGATCCTGATGGGTAAAGCTAGCCAGGATGCTTTTCACACGGGGCTTTTGAAGGCCTTTAACTCGAATCTCTTCTGGAATAGAGGGGGTGCATTCACATATCGGCTAGTCCCTGTGAGTTATTGGGGACAGGGGCAGAGATATCATTGGGCAAACGGGTTCAAAGAACCTGGGCTGCACCCAATCAGGGGCTGCACTTTGCAGCCCCGACACACACACCCATGTCTGACATCAGATATGGGGGTGCTAGTTCAGCTCCTGAGCGGGGGCTGCGCTCCTGTGAAAGCAGCACCAGCTTTAGTTTAACTGCCGAAGGGGCTGCACCAGGAACACAGCAGAAATAATAGCAAAAGAAATAATAGCACAACAGCATAGCAGTATTATTGGAGCTGCATTAAAATTAATAAAATCAGCATCATCCTTCATTAAAAGCCTAGGCAGATAGGATCATTTTCAAGTGGTACTCAAAAGAAAGCAGCGTGGGCCCCAGGCAAACATCTCGCGAGAGAGTGTTCCACAGTTGGGGTATCACCATAGAAAAGTCTTGCTCAGCATCTCCCTAGCCTGCAAATGTGGGAACCCACAGAAAGAACATTAAATATCTTAACAACAGGCAAGTTGCCCTTTAGTTGTTTAGTTCTTAAACCATAAAGGGCTTTAAGAGTTAAAAACAGTGCTTTGAAATGCTAATAATGTTTGCAAACTATTTCCAATTAATCTAACTACCTCAAGTGATGAGAACTTCCAAGGGTATAGTGCTAGGGCCCTTTCTCATGATCAGGGTGGGAGGGTGTGCAGGGAGGAAGGCTACAGAAGCTTACTTCCTGTTGACATTTGGATTGCTTTAATGAAAGGAGGTATACAAGTTTAACAAAAATTAACCATATATACTTCCTCCACAGACAACCAAGTCCCAGTTGCTGGGTGCACCTGCTGCCCCTGGTAGCATGGAGTTGCAAATGACGGGACGCATTGTCCCAGCCCCCAGAAACCCCACAATGCACAGCACGAGTGTGCGGTTCATTGTGGGTATCCCACCAGTGACAGGCAACTGCCCCTCAGTATCTCAGCACTGGCTGAAAGCAGCTGGCACTGACACACAGTCAGTTAAACAGGGTTAAGGGACCACTCACTCCCTTAACCTTGTTTAACAGCCAGGCTTCATAGCCAGGGAGAAGAGCTGGTCTTGTGGTAGCAAGCATGAATTGCCCCCTTTACTAAGCAGGGTCTGCCTTGGTTTGCATTTGGATGGGAGATTACACATGAGTACAGTAAGATTCTTAGGGGATCAGGCCATAGATGAGTGGAAGAGCATCTAGGTCCCAGGTTCACTCCCTGGCATGTACAGGAAGGTCTAGGAGGGACTTCTGCCTGTAACCTTGGAGAGCCACTGCCAGTCAGCGTTGACTATGAGCTAGATGGACCAATATTTACTTATGTGTAGAATTAGATAAATGAATGTAATTTGAATGTAAAAGCTATTGTAAAATCCAATAACAATTTAAAATGACAAAAAAAAAAAAAAAAGACAGACCAATGGTCTGACTCAGTATAAGGCAGCTTCCTATGTTCTGTTTTCCCCTGAAAAATAACTCACTGGAGGCTTACGGTATCTTTGCAATTTTGGTTTACATATAAGTTGAGCATTAGATAGAGTTGAAATAGCAAAGAATTCCTACAAGCAGCAACAGATTACTTAAGGTTTCCAGAGAGAAACCCCTGTATGCTAAGGTGATTTGGGGCTCCATTGTCCCTCTTAGAGCCAAACTAAAGGTAAAGTGTGCTGTCGAGTCGATGTTGACTCCTGGTGACCACAGAGCCCTGTGGTTGTCTTTGGTAGAATACAGGAGGGATTTACCATTGCCATCTCCCATGCAGTATGAGATGATGCCTTTCAGCATCTTCCTATATCGCTGCTATCCGTGGGGATTCGAACTGGCAACCTCTAGTTTGCTAGTCAGGTCATTTCCCCGCTGCACCATTAGGTGGCTAGAGCCAAACTACTCATGATGTTAAACCAGGTTTTTTTGAAGATGGACTTAACAAGGAAGTGGACTAGAAGTGGTCCTTCTATCTAAAAATTAGCTTCAGGGACCCCTGATCTGGGCCAAAAGTGTGGTGAGCAGTTTGGGGGGTTTTAAAACTTCCTCCTGTACCATTCAGTGCCATTTTTGCACTAAAAATCCCTCCCCCAAGCTTAACTTTGGTTCATGGTTGCATCTCTTGTTTTGAAAAGATGTTGTACTGGAGTGATACCAAGGGCAAAATTAAATGTGACATGACAGACCCACAAACAAAATATTGCACCATTTAAAAAATATATATATTAATCTCACCTGTGTGTGTGTTTGACTTAGGATAATGATGATGTGAAAATGTGGGCTTGACCCATTTCCCTGTGCTATTTTCCTAATTAAAAATCTTTCCCTCAAACATGCTGTTTGCCCCCACAGGGGAGAACATATTGGTAACTTTATGGCATTTATATGTTTTGTGCTCAAGAGGCAAAAAGCAGCTCTGTGGGAAGAATTAAGCCCACCCTCTCCCAATTCTATGGTCCCAGTTTAAACTGGGAGGGCCATGGACACTGACATCCAGACTGGTGCTACTGTATAAGAGGAGAGGTTTAATTTGGAAAACAACATGGGGGAAGAGCAAACCACCTCCCTAGGCCACATGCCTGGCTGTGCCCATCTAGGTGGCCAGATTTGGCTTTTTTTAAGCCAAATTCTGGCTTACAGCCCATTTGACCCACAAATATACCCCTTAGGTTCTGGCCACCCTGGTGCCCATCCTCTTCTCAGAGGCACGATGCCTCTTGCAGGGGAACAACAGCAGGAGAGAGGGCATGCGCATACCTCTTGCCTGTGGGCTCCCCAGAGGCATCTGGTGGGCCACTGTGTGAAACAGGATACTGAACTAGATGGGCCTTGGGCCTGATCCAGCAGGGCTGTTCTTATGTTCCTTCCATCAGCTGGACACCTGGCTGATGGGATGAAAACAGCCAGGCGAGCAGCCACCGCCACCTCCTTCAGCTGCACTGGCCAGGCTGTGTTCATCCTTCTTCCATCTTGGCCAAGCCCAGAAGGAGGCAGCTGGCAGTGGCAGCAACTGCAGGTGGCCGATGCTGCAGAAGCCCTGGTCTGGTGGATGGGGAAGTGAGGGGGAGGTGAATGGGAGGGTTGTGAATGTTCTGAACACGGGCCACTCTCCTCTTGCTACGCCCCTGGGCTTTTAGAATGATCCCTGTGGAGGAATACATGTAGAAAACACTAAGCCGAGCCCAGGCTAGAAAGTCAATGAACAAGAGCCGGAAAGCATCCTACCAATCAGGGGTGTAGCCACCATGAGGAAAAGGGCCAATTGCCACCACCTTCCCTGCCCCTTTTACTGCTCTCTGGAGCCAATGAGTTGATCCAGTGGAGTTGCCCCATCCCAGTGAGAACAGTCTGTTCCTTTAAGGCAGCCTGTTCTCCTGGCATTGGGGCAACCCTGTGTCACCAGGCCACGCTGACTTGGTGACATCATCAGTCTGCAGGGGCTTGGCTGCTTTCCAGCTCCACAGTGAAGGTAGGCGGCGGAGGTCACAAAGGCAGGCTGTGGAGGAGCTTCAAAGGGAGGCAGCGGTGGTAGTGGCAGCAAAGGCAGGCATCAGGCAGGAGAGGCCCATCCTCCAAACTTGCGCCAGGGCCACCACCAACCTTGCTACTCCCCGGTTACTAATTCAGGGTTACTAATTCAGACATCTCTTCTGGGAAACCATGCAGTTTGTATTACAGTTTTAATGTTATTATTCTGAACTTCACAAGGAGGTCTCTTCAGGAATCAGGTTTGAATTGTTTCCATGAGAAGGACAACACGGTCACATTACATATAATGTGGGCATCGCACGAAAGCAGAGCTCACTTGTTCTTAACCCTTATTTTTGCTTCAACATCCAAAGCAGGAAAACATACATTTCTTTCATAGTATGATCCATATGCTCAAAATAAAACCTTGAGCTGGAGTGGACCACTGCCCAATGTTTACTACCCAAGGACCACCTAGATCTTGATTTTCGCTGGGTTTCTTGCACATCCAAGGACTTTGGTCTGACCCAGCAACGGGCTTCTTAAAGAAGAGTGCATATTCAGGAGTTCCTAAAACAGATTGGTGATTATCTTTTATGATGCCACTTTTGAATAAAAGGTTTGCAACGTGGTTTCTCTCTTAACTGTGAAGACATTCTGAATATGCATTCTCATATGTATGTAAATTTAATA
This sequence comes from Hemicordylus capensis, assembly GCF_027244095.1. Taxonomy (NCBI): domain Eukaryota; kingdom Metazoa; phylum Chordata; class Lepidosauria; order Squamata; family Cordylidae; genus Hemicordylus; species Hemicordylus capensis. The sequence continues at coordinate 74,917,728 of NC_069658.1, forward strand.
TATGCCAGTAGACCATGGGGATTCTAGTTTTTTAAAAGTAGACGATATAATATGAAGTCAACCCATCTCTGCTTTTGAGTACAAGGATCTGATTGAAGATGTTTCCATTTTTGCTGGATTGTTCCAACAATGTTTTCTAGACATTCAGCCTTCTTTTACAAGCTCTAGGCTTCACAATTTAACCTGAATTCTTCAGTATAGACCACTAGGAACACCACTAGATGTCACTCAAAACTTATTTCTATTAAACAATTTGACATTTCAAAACCTTATTTATTTACTCTAAACACTGTAAAACAAAATATTTGTTTTATGCATATAAATCTTTGGCACAACTTTAATTCTCGTATAAATTTTCCTCTCTAGTTTTCTTGAATGTCAGTTTCAGAAGAACATTACATGCTCTGGATATTACACTTTACAACAAATATTGTAAATGAAATGCAGCAATAATGGTTCTTCAGCAGTATGGTCAAGGCATCTTTCTGCAAGATTGCACTTCTGATACAGGTAAGCGACATGTTCCTTCCAGCACTCAAAATAGGACTTTTTGTTGCCAGAAAAACTGATTCCTTCTTCCTCTAGGGTAGCACCTCCATTGCTATTATGAGCACTTTTTCAGCTGTGATGATACAATTGTTGTGGGCATAGTGATGAATGACAAAGCTCTTTCCTCCCATCCCCTCACCTGTTGCTTTTTAAAAGAATGTTTTCCTACTATATTCATCCAGGTATAGAAGTCCACCTCAAGCTTTTTTAAACACTGGCAAGGCTACCCCTGACTCTTTAACCTCACACTAGCAAAGCCTATATATTTTTATAAACATCTCCCCCCACCACACTGCCAGTGTATTTCCTATCCTCTGATTAGCTCCAATTATTGCTTTTGACAAACATTCACAAACAGGTTTACACAGAACTAAGTACTAACAGCAACTAGAAATGTGGGAAAAACCCAAAGTACATAGGTTTGTTGGGAGAAAAGCAGAAATGAACAACAAAATTCCAAAATTTTGCATGCACACAAAAAACCACCACAGCTTGAAGAACTAGAAATTAGCCAAGATGTCTCAATCTATCTCCCCCCCACACACACACCTTTAGTTAGATGATTTACTTGTTACATCTGAGATTTCTGAGGCCTCAGAACTGTTCCAAGAGTTCTCTTGATGGAATATTTATTGTCATTTCAAGTAAGCTGTATGCTGCAGCACAAGAAAAACTCTTAATTGGTGTTAATAATTTATATTATGTGACTTACTAGATTGGTAGTAGTTAGAGAAATTGTTTCATTCATGCAGTTTGTTTGATTTATGAACCTTAGTAACTGACTTTCCCTATGAAACTGCTTGTTACAGGATGACATTCCAGGATAATTTGAAGTATTAATTTTATAAATACCAGGGGCTCATTTTTGTTCTAAACTTCATATATTCTTACCTTCTCTTTGTGACGAAGAACTTTGGACACACTTTGAAAGCACTGCCAAAGGCTAAGGTGAAATGTTCAATTGTGTTTAAAGCACTATTTTTGTAAATGACTAATAATATACTAGTCACATTAGAGAAAAGTATTTTGGCCAGGATCCAAAGATCCCCTCCTGCAGGCACTTAAAATGCTTCCACAAATGCATGGGAGCTCTGCCAATTCTTTTTCTTTATTTTGCAGCCTCTTGTGGTGCATCAGATGATGTTCCAGATGGTCCCTCCCCCAGTGGCTTTTCAGGACTCAAAGGGAAGCAGTGGGAAGGGGGTGGCATTTATCTAGCCCCTGGTTCCCAGCCTTTGTTTCAAAGGCTTGCAAAGCTTTCTATGACACCACAGGCTATAAGATCAGATGAGTCAGTGGCAGCCAGAGGGCAGCTAATTCACATCCAATGCAAGACCAACTGTGACATAAGAAAGCCTCTTTCAGGCCCCCAGTGATTTAAATCAGCCTGTCCAGACTCTGCAGTCATCCTCATCAGATGCTCTCCTTCAGGTGCTTTTGCTTTCTGAGGCAAGGCAGGTGGTGATGGGGAGATGGTTTTTTCCAGCTGTAGCTTCTTATCTGTTGAATGGTCTCCCCATGGAGGCTTGCCTGGCACCGACTTTGATGTCATTCTGGCACCAGACAAAGCTCATTTTATTTCCCCAAGCTTTTAACAGCTTTTTGTGATTGTTGTAGCTGCTGGATCTTTATTTGCTGTTTCCTTGGCTATGTTTTGTTGGGGTTACTTGATTTTATGTTGTTTATAATAGCTGTATTTTGCCTTTTAAACTGTGTGAGCTGCCCTAAGAGGACTGATGTGCTGAAGGATGGAAAAGAAATGTGTTACATAGCAGGAAATGACTTGCATTTCACACCTCCTGTTTATCTAGATCTAGGATAAACCAACTGAAATCAATGGCTGACATGCTGACTAAATTATTCATCAGAAGTCCCACTGAAATCAAAAGGACAAGACCTATTAATTTCAATGGGACTCTGTTGAGTAATTTAGTCAGGATGTCAGCCATTGATTTCAGTTGGTTTATCATAGATCTAGATAAACAGGAGGTGTAAAATGCAAGTCATTTCCAAGGCAGGCAGGGGTGAGAGAAAACCCCTTTTTGTTCTGAACACCAGGTGTCACTCTTGCCTTAAATCTAGCTATTCATCACTGTGACTGCAAAGTGAAGAATCTGTCCTATTTTAATATGTCAGGATACTCTGTATTCTGCAACTTTCCCAAGAAATGTGTTGGTCTTTCAGGGGTAGCTGCTCAAGGATATCTTGAAGGCAGCAGAAAGGGCAAAAGAGGACCAACCACCCCAACACTGAACTGAACTGAGTGGATACTAGGACCCAGAGGGACAGCTGGAGTTGTCCACCCCTCAATGCAACAGCTGGAAGCTCTGTACGTGGCCTGTGGGTGGGGCTAGTGGGGCAGAGCTGCTAAAGCATCCCTTTAGGCATAGGAAAACATCCAGCTCCAAATAGCAGAAGCTGAACATAAGAACAGCCCTGCTGGCTCAGGCCCAAGGCCCATCTAGTCCAGCATCCTGTTTCATACAGTGACCCACCAGATGCTGCTAGAAACCTAGAGGCAGGAGTTGAGGGCATGCCCTCTCTCCTGCTGTTACTCCCCTGCAACTAGTATTCAGAAGCATACTGCCTTTGAGGCTGGAGGTGGCCTATAGCCCTCCAACTAGTAGCCGTCGACAGACCTCTCCTCCAAGAAGTTACTTAAAGCCATCCAGGTTGTTGACTGTCACCACATCTTGTGGCAGAGAATTTCACAAGTTGATTATGCGTTGTGTGAAAAAGTACTTCTGTTTGTTGATCCTAAATTTCCCGGCAATCAATTTCATGGGATAACCCCTGGTTCTAGTGTGATGTGAAAGGGAGAAGAAGTTCTCTCTATCCACTTTCTCCACACCATGCATGATTTTATAGACCTCTATCATGTCTCCCTGCAGTCATCTTTTTTCTAAACTAAATAGCCCCAGGTGTTGTAGCCTTGCCTCATAAGGAAGGTGCTCTAGGCCCTTGATCATCTTGGTTGCCCTCTTCTGCACCTTTTTCAGTTCTACAATGTCCTTTTTTTAGATGTGGTGACCAGAATTGTACGCAGTACTCCAGGTGTGGATGCAGCATAGTTTTGTATAAGGGCATTATAATATTAGCCATTTTATTTTCAATCCCCTTCCTAATAATCCCTAGCATGGAATTGGCCTTTCCCCAGCTGCCACACATTGAGTTGACACTTTCAACGAGCTGTCCACCACAACCCCAAGATCCCTCTCCTGTTCAGTCACCGACAGATCAGATCCCATCAGCATATACTTGAAGCTGGGGTTTTTCGTCCCAATGTGCATCACTTTATACTTGCCAACACTGAAGTGCATTTTCCATTTTGTCGCCCACTCACCCAGTTTGGGGAGATCCTTTTGGATATCCTCACAATCCATTTTGGATTTCACTACCCTAAATAGTTTGGTGTCATTTGCAAGTTTGGCCACCTTGCTGCTTACCCCAACTTCCAGATGATTTATGAATAAATTAAAAAGCACCGGTCCTAGTACAAATCCCTTGGGGGACCCCACTTCTTACTTCCCTCCATTGTGAAAAGACCCCACTTCTTACTTCCCTCTATTATGAAAACTCTCCATTTATTCCTACCCTCTGTTTCCTGTCTTTCAACCAGTTAGCAATCCACACATGTACTTGTCCCCTTATCTCACAACTGCTAAGTTTCTCAAGAGTCTTTGATGAGGAACTTTGTCAAAAGCTTTTTGGATGTCCAGGTATACTATGTCAACTGGATCACCTTTATCCACACACTTGTTGTCACTCTCAAAGAACTTCAAAAGGTTTGTGAGGCAAGATTTACCTTTGCAGAAGCTGTGCTGGTTCTCCCCCAGAAGGGCCTGTTCTTCTATGTGCTTTACAATTTTATCCTTGAGGATGCTTTCAATCAATTTGCCTGGTCCAGGTATACTACATCAACTGGATCACCTTTATCCACACACTTGTTTACACTCTCAAAAGAACTCCAAAAGGTGAAGAACCTGCACAGCCCTGCTTGCACCAAATGCTGGTGACCACTCACCTGTATGCATTGCTGTGCTGTTTCTCATGCTGACTGTGTCCCTTAAAGAGAAACAGAACCTGGGAGAGTTCCACCAATGTCTGGGAAGATGCATGTGGAGCTCTGGGAAGTGGAGTCCTTTCCAGACCTTTGCGCATAGACCTCTTCCCAGTGCTGCCTGCATGCCTTCCCATATGTCCTGGGGCTCACCAGGGCTCCATTCCTCTTTAAAGGGCTACACCGGCATGGCAAATACAGCACTGTGCACAGGTGAGCAGTTGGAACTGCAGTCTCTGCACAGTATCAGTAGGGTTGTACAGATCATTTCAATGGCTCTTCCTCTCTTAAAGGTCCCTCCCAGCACTGAGAAAAGGTTTGAGTGTAGTACTCAAATAAGTTGGGAAAGTATTGGAAAATGTAGTACTGTGCGTCGGTCAGCACATAGCCAGGGGTATAGCTAGGAGGGAGAGAGCTTGTGTTCACCCCTCTCCCCATCAGCCCCTCAGAGTGAGGGTGATAATGAAGGAAATAGGGAGAGGTGGAGCTGGGGGTGGGGCCTGGCTTCTTTGAACCCCTCTGCTCAATTATAGCTGCAGCCCTGGATATAGCTCTCATGCTGAAGTTTTTTTGTCTCAGAAAAGAGTTTCTTTCCAAGATGATCTTTGCCAAATGGCAGCTGGGCCACCAGTTGTCAAAGAGCCTCTCCAATGGTGCCAGGCAGCTGGGTGAGGTGGTGGGGAGCATCTTGCCACCCCACCGGCATGCCAATAAGCCAGTGGGGTGGAATATTGGAGAGCCCTGAGAAAAACAAGGGAACCCTTAGGACGCCAGGGATGTGTGCAATAGTAATGCACAATGGTGCCAATACACATGGAGTGCCTTTGTACACCACTAACTGCCCCCCCCCATTACCATTAACTGTAGAGTGCCCTAATACACTCAGGATTAAAGAGTATGGATTCCAGGGCAGATGGACTCTTTCTTGACAGGGGTGGGTAATTAAATTTAAGTAATGCCACAGGTGTGAGATTTCTCTCGATCTTCATCTTCTTGGCCCTCCCTCTAGGAACATGGAAGAGACTTAGTAGACAGCTTCCATGGCCTTTGTATCTAATCGCCCCTCTGCAGAGACACTGTTCTCTGCCTTCTGCTCCCCACCACTCCCAGGTTCACTTGAGATGTAAGAGGGAGGGAGAGAGTTCCTTAGGCATTGGGTACCAGTCCGTGAGGCATCACTAATAAAAATTACACCCCCAAAAAACAATTTTGGACCAGCAGGGGCCACCAGGAGCTCTCCAGAGCTCATTTCCAGGCAGCCCTTGCTGCTGGATAACATTCATTTCACTCCCTTGAAATGAACTCCAGACAACTGCCCAAAATTGTTTATTGGGAGGTGCCTGGGGGCGGGGGTGGGGGTGGGGATGAGGGGGAGGCGACCCCCTTACTAACTTCTGGTCCAGGAAACGGCACATGAATAATGTACCAGTCCATGACTCCAAAAATGTTACACTGGGCTATAGTACCTGTTCTCTTACATGATCAACATGGTTTCTAGTTCACCTAATGACATAGACTAAGTCATTTTTCTAGAGTTACATACAGTACATCAAAATGAAATCTAACAATATTAACATGGCTTGCTACTTGCATGCATAGTAAACCTGTGATGCTGTTGAGGCAGCACATAATTGAATGCAGTTATGGGACTGAACCCAAAGTCAGAGAGTTAGGAAAAAATTAGTCAATAAGTCAAAGGCACAAGGCAGCGACAGCCCGCAGTGGGCTAACTGTGGCTCTTACCTCACTGGGGTCCAGTTGGTGGGATTTAAACCACACCACAGGCAGCCACAAGACCTTTTCCAGAGGAGGGGGGAGGCTTGGGCCATGCTCTCTGTGCCGTGCTCCAGCTCCCGCTTGCTTGCTCCCTGTGCCAGAGTTCCAGCCATCCCAGGGCTGAGGTGAGGGACATGTCCTCCATCCCACAGGAGACTAGGCGGGCACACAAGGCTGCCCCCCACCCCGAGGCAGAGTGAGCCCTGCTGTTTCTCTTGCTGGCTGGAGTGCTCGGTGCACTTCAGTCAGGGGGGCAAGTCTGCATTCTTTTCTCCACTCCAGATGGGTCACACCCCTCCTTTGCCCCAACTTTAGAAGACCTGTGGTGCAGCCAGGAGGAGGAGCGGTCTGGCTACCAGGTGCAACAAGAAACTCCCCCCGCACACACACACATACACACCATATAAATTGGGCAGCCTGCCTCCTCCCAGCTCAGTTTGAAACAGTGCAGAAAATAGGAGATACCTGGAGACAAGAGATGGAGATGTGGTCAGGGGAACTTCCTGATCTGTCCCAGGCTCCGGCCATTGTCTTTTGCTAGACGGAACAGCAGGCAATATCTGTGCTGCAGAGTAACCAGCTTCTTCAACAGAGGGCAAGCCAGGCCTGATCCGGCCGCAAGTAGGGAATATATCCTCCCCATGATTCTTCCCTGGTGAAAGGCAATCCACTAAAACTGCTTTTTATGCAGCAAGGTGAGGCAGGCAGTCACCTCAAGCAGCAGCTTATTGGGGTGCCAGCAAGATGGCAAGATGCTCTCCCCCAGGGTTCCTACTAACAGGGATCCCCACATGTTGTTGACTACAACTCCCTGGACTCCACTCTTCCTGTTATTCCATTCTGCTCCCTTTTTCTTCCAAAAGGCAGAGAGAGTGGACAGAAGTGGCTTATAAGTAAAGGCAGGAGGAGCTGCACCCCCCACCTCAACCCCACTAAACAGAAACGAGCTCACAGGGAAACTGATCAGATTCATTTATTTACGGTCAATGACCAAATAAGCACTACAGCAAAAAACAATACAATAACATAAGTAAAAATTTAAAAACCAGTTTGCAGAAATCTTATTTTACATGCTTCTGAACAAAAACAAGCAATCCAGTGGGTGACTTCTTCATGCTTATCTTCTAAAAAACAAACAATAAGATTTTCCTCAGACCAATCCAAGTGTTTCTTTTGATAGGGATCGATCTGAATAGAACGGGCGATATGATAAAAAGGGCAGTTAGACAAAATATGTGTTAATGTTTCCACCTCAGCAGCTCCACATGGGCACAAATGTTCCTCCAAGGGGGTCCCTCGAAATCTGCCCTCCAAAATAGTTGAAGGGAAGACATTAAAATGGAAACTGAAACTTCAAGGCAGCCAGCAAATATTCCAAAGCTCTGAGCTTCCTCCAGCCCCTGCTCCATGCTTGTAGCTTCCTTTCCTGGTGCTCAGACTGTTCTAGCTTCTGATTCCTTGTGGATACCTCTTGGCATCATCATCATCAACAAATATTTATATACCATTTTTCAACAAAATCTTCCAAAGCAGTTTACATAGAGAAATAATAAATAAGTCAGTCATCAACACCATGAGGAACTAAAAAAATAGTAGAAAATACAGCCCCTGAAGTCACCCGGAAATATATTTAACCTATATTTTACTTATGTTTTATTTCCTTTGGGGGGTATTATCAGGAGGACAATAGAGGTGCCCCCTAAAAATCAGAAGTTGGAACAGCTTGAGTAGCAGCTGTTCTAGCCAGCAAGACCAAAAATGGAAGTTACAGACACAGAAAAGGGGCTGGAGAAAGCTGCATGCTTTGGAGAATTTGCTGGCTGCCTGTAAGTTTCCACTTCCCCTGCTAGTTTGTTTTTGTTTGCTGGAAACGGGATACAAGCCCTTGCTTTCTCCCTCTTTCTCCTTGCTCTCTGCCCCTGTTTTGATCCCCCTTTCTGCTTTCTCCCTGTTCTATATGTTTCCCGTGACTCACAGGTAAGCTATAAGATCATTCACCAGAGACTCAGCTTCAGAACAGTAGTATTGCCAAGGAACCAGCCTAGGGACCACCTGGGCAGGGGCAAAAGCCTCAAGCAGCATTACACAGAGCAGAGGAGTAGGGTCTGAGACAAGTAGGAGGATCACCTGCAAATGGAATGGAGTGCAGCCCCAGGGTCCACCAAAAGCAAGGTGCTAGACCAGGATCTCCAAGAGCAGGATGCAAAGATGTGAGTCTATGAAAGAAGCAGAAAAGCAATAACTGATTAGCCCAAGAGCAGAGCTTAAATGGGAATTAGTAGGTACCCCTCCCTTCCTCTGACTCCTTAGGCTGTTAGTAATGGCACCTGCTGCTGGCTCTATTCTTTCTCCCGAGGAGATCCCCACACACACACTTCTGAGGAGCTTGTTCTAAACTGAGCCATGATTGAGCTACCAGACATGCACTCCTACGGCACGGTCCGTCCAAGTCAGGTGTTGACGTCTCTCCCTGGGTTCCAGCGGGGACACAAGGACCACTACCCTGGAGGCGGATATGGGGGACCCAAAGGTAAAGTGGGGAGTGGGATCAAGTTATGGCAGTGCTGCCCATATGGGTTCCTCTAAAGAGCTGTCCAGAGGGTCTGGTGCAGGGGCTTCTTGGTCTATAGTGCCTTGCCAGCTTCATCAGAGGGTTCCCTGTCAGGCTTGGAGGAGTGGGTGGGCTCCTGAGGCAACTCCTGATCAGGAATGAGCGTGCATGCTGGCTCCTCCTCATATGATTCAACCTCCTCAGGGAGCTGCCTGACACTCCCCCCTTTCTGCCTTTTGCCACTGTTTTCCACTCCACCCTTACTGCTGCCCACCCCTTTGCCTTCTGCCTTTTGCCCTTGCCTTCTGCTCTTCCTTCTCCCTTTCTGGTTTCTGCTGCCTCCCCCCCCCCATTTCTGTTTTCTGCCTTTTGCCCCTGCTGTTCTGCTTTCCTCCATGTCTGTGGGCTTGAATAAATACCCAAGCCCACCAGCATGGAGGAAAGGGGTGTGTGTGTGGAGAGGCTGCTCCTATCTCCTGTCTCAGTGACTGGGGCAGCTCACCCACCCCTTCCCAGTGCCCCCCAGCACCCACGAGCCTCTTCTGTCATTTGCTGTAATTCTTGCCCTGAGCCATTTTGGAAGGGCGGTATATAAATCAAATGAATGAATGAATGAATGAATGGTCAGAACTCTTCCGAGATTTGTACTGCAAGCTTGCAAACGACATTCAAACTTTCACAATGGTAAAAAATGTGATGATACACTTGTACAAGCAATTGCAATCACATGGTAAAATAGATAGAGTCCAATAACATAGAGTTTAATGTGACAAGATTATATCTAGAAAAAGAAATCATTATATGTGGGCGGGGGGGCGTGCATTGCTTTGAAATACACGTTTCTTCAAAAAATGCAGGTCATTAGGACATAGTTGAACATTAATATTTTAGTTTGCTGATGCAGCACGGCATTCTCTCTCTCTCTCTCCAAAATTATGTGTCAATGATGAGTTGTTGAACAGTTTCTAGGAATACATCTTTGTCCTTGTTTTTCTAACAGTACACCATTAATAAACTAAAGAGGGCACCCTTGAGTAATTATCTGAGATTTCTACAGGATCCTAAGGAGAAGATCTCAGGTATGTTGGGCCCAAGGTGTTAAGGGCTTTATTGGTGAAAAATAAATTTTTGAATGCTGTCCTTGGAGGAGGAGATCCTAGGGATTAAAAACACATGTGAAATGCAGAGCATTTATTGGTACCCAGTTCCAGCCTGTATTTCAATCTGAATCTTTTGTGACCCCAAATCTCCTGCACTGATATTATCCACTGTTATAAATATTTTACAAAGATGTCTTAGATTTCGTAACTTTTAACAACCTGTTCCTTTGCTTAGCACACCAAAGGTGATAAAAAGATGTTAAGTGGTAGTGACAACACTTACAGCAGCTGTATTTGAGTTTTGTTTGAGCTCCTGATCAAGCTGTTGCATTGATACTTCCCATACTCTAAATGTTAGCTCAGCAGGGTTTGAATGGATTTTTCCATTACTCTGTGAAACTGAGGTTATTGGAAGCTCTTCTGCGCTAGAATTGTCACATGGATAGGGAGATAACCTACAGTTCCACTATTAAGCAGGTGCTGTTAATGTCGATGTAACAGTCTCAATCCTATATACACCCAGTTGGAAAACAGTGCAACATCATTGCTTGATGCAGAGATTAATACTGAGTTTTTAGTGTATTTATTATGTTAGTCTTTTAATTATGTAAGCCACCCTGGGACCACTCTAGGAATATGTGGGGTCTATGTGGGGCTGCCTTTGAATTTAGTCTCTAAACTACAGCTGGTTCAGAACGTGGCAGCCAGATTGGTCTCTGGGTCATCTTAGAGAGACCATATTACTCCTGTGTTGAAAGAGTTACACTGACTGCCAATAGGTTTCTGGGCAAAATACAAGGTGCTGGTTATAACCTATAAAGCCCTTAAAGGGCTTGGGCCTCAGGTTTTTAAGACAACCCGTTGTCTTTGTCATGAATCCAACCACCCATTGAGATAATCAGGAGAGGTCTGTCTGAAGTTGCCACCGGCTCATCTGGTGGTTACTCGGGGACAGACCTTCTCCACCACTTCTCTGAAGCTTTGGAATGTGCTCCCTGCTGAAATAAGGGCCCCTCCATCTCTGACAATTTTTAATAAGTCTTTAAAGATGCATCTGTACACCCATGCTTTTAATTAAATAATGTTTTATTAGTTTTAACATTGTTTTAAAAATTTTTAATTGTTGTAATGTTTTAACTTTTTAAAGTTAAAAAGTGGTATAAAAATACATTAAATAAATAAATAATATATAGGTATACTAGCATATAAGTGTACTAAACTAGGACTTCCCAACAGGGGGTACTAGGACGCCCCCTGGAGGTACAAGAAGGGCTCCCAGGAGGTACTCAGAGCCCTCCTGCCTCCCCACATTGCAGTCACGCTATTTGTTCCCCATCTGAGGATCACCAGCTTGAAGCTAACATGTTCTCAGCTATGCGTGATAGAGGAGGGTGAAGAGCCTTCTCCTCTGCTCCTGATTGGCTGGCTACGTGCTGAATCTCAGCATACCCCTCCCCTCAACCTGACTGACTGGTTTCAGAAAATTACCACTGAGCAGTCCAATTTAGATTAAGTGAAAAAATTTACTTGTCCTGTTAATTCCTATAAGACTCCTTATGAGTAACTTATCATGGGATCTGATTCAGTAAGTGTAGTAGCCTGTAGAGATGTGTACGGAGCTGGTGGTGGACAGCTTAAAGGTGAGGGAGGATACCTTTAAGGGTGGGGGAGGGTGCTCTTATCCCTCCTGCCACATTTCCCCCACCAGCACTGCACTTTAAAAGGGTCCAGCAGGGTGGCAGCATACCTCCCTGCTGCCCCGTTGCCTTGTCAGACCGGAAGTACTGGAAGTACCTGACGTGCTTGTGCACGTCGGGCACATGTGCACACATGCCTCTTTGCACTAGACCACCACTCACTCTGGGCCACCCCAGCACCCCACAAGTGGCTTTAAGGTTTTTCTCCATAGGGAAGAATGGAGGTTTCAGCAGCCCCATAACTGCACTTGGGGGGTGCTGAGGTGGCCCAGAGCGAGGGTGCCAACCACCTCCATGGGTTGCTAACCCATGGGGTACTGGGGTTTTTTGTTTCTGAAGTGTTCTGAGTGTAGATTCTTTGGTAGCATATAAGATTTTCAATGACAAACCATGAATCCACTCTCATTGCTAACCTTAAAGACACATAAACTTCAAAAATCACTTAAAAATCAGCCCTTTGCCCAATTCCTTTCAAATAATTCTGATAGCTACCTGCCCACCCTTGGGCACTACCACCCACCACACTCTGCTCTTGGACACCCCTTTCCCCCCGACGTGAAGCTATACATTTGCTGACACCTCCATGCTTCTTTATGGAGAAAAACCGTAAACTTGCGTAAACTTCAAAAACCACTTTAAAATCAGCCTTTTGCTCAATTCCTTTCAAATAATTCTGATAGCTTCCTTGCCCACCTTGGGAACTATCACCCACCACACTCTGCTCTTGGATACCCCTTTCTCCCCGACTTGAAGCTATACATTTGCTGCAATCCTCATTATTCTCTGAGGAATTCCAAAATAATTTTAAAATTCACCAATAATCAGGAGTGTCTGATTGCCTTGGAACTTTGTGGATAGTAGGCACCCCTGGTTGTCTACCACCTACCCCGCTTTTGTGCCCCTTGGTGCTCCACAATAGGGGATATGGGCTGGTTCGGATCCTATTATACCCTATGAGAAAAATAATTAAAAATATTTCAAATATTCATAAAAATTCATAGGGGTGTCTGATTGCTTCAGGGTTTGCATGGTTGTTGGCACCCATGGGTGCTCCACAATAAGGAATAATGGACTGGTTGGAGTCCCATTATATCCTATGAGAAAAAATAGAAATAATTTTCAAAAATTCATTTAAAAAATCGTATGAGTGTCCGATTGCTTTGGGGTTTGGGTGGCAGGTACCCCTGGGTGCCAGCTACCATCCTACCAATTTTTGGGTGTCTGAACTGGTTTGAACCAGTTCAAATCAGTTCGAACTGGCTCGAATTCGAACCGAACCAGGGGGAGGTTCGAGCAAAACCAAAACCAAACCACCCCCTCCTAGTTTGAACATGGTTCGAATTCGAACCGAACCGGGCAAACCAGTTTTGTGCACATCCTTACTGACAACAACCATCTGAGTTATGCAAGGTAGAGAAAGTGACTGGCCCAGGGTTAGACTGTAAGCTTCACAGCAAAATGAGAACCCTTAACTTCACTCACCAGGGGCAAGTCCAACATGATCACCACTACACCTGTCTGGCTTTCTAATAAACCCCCTACTGCATTTAAATGGGAAATATGGAATGGGAACTTCTTTTGTGCAGTAAATTCCACTAGCTTAGCATTTATTTTCAAGCACTGAAAAGATATGAAGAAGTTTTTCTTCCTGGAAAAACTGGAGTACTGGTTAGTTCACAATGCCTTGCTATTACAGCATGAGCAGCTCTTGAGCTAAACACATCTTGTTCTCACAGACAGCAGTTTCTTTTTGCAAAATTGGTTTCAGGATAATTTTCTATCTTCATGGCAGGCAATAATTTATCAACAAGCTAACGATGTATTTCATCAGATGTGGTGCCTCACTGTAATAAAGCAGAAAATGTTCAGGAAACAGGTTGCCATTGGAGCATGATGTGAACACATTTTTAATAGCTCTAATTAAATGTTGTGGTGCTGTGATTGGATCATGTGGTAAATATTCACTAATTTATTCAATGGCACAGGAAATTGTATGTCCACTACAGGCCTCCAGTCTAATTCATTTTTAAAAGGAAAATAATTTATTTTGCTGAGCAGTGCACATATATGATTATGCTATCAATAGTATATTTTTTCCTTCCTCTTCAATTATGTTTTAGGTGTATTGCTAGAGCAGACAGATAACCCCTCCCACTTGCATTCATTTTATTGTACATTACAGACATGTGGGGGGGGGGGAATGAATGCAAGTGTGTGGGTGAGTGGGTGGATGGGTGGGTGGGGAATTGCAGAGGCAGATTCCCTGCCTGACCTAAATGTGTTCATTAGAATGTCGGCAGAGAAATCCCACATATACAGCTGTACATTTGACTGCACATGCATACATTGGAGCACTGTCATTCCTCCACCCCAACGTGTGCTCGTTTTACTTCATATGCATGTCTGGAAATTGCTATATTACTTAGGATTTTTAACACACTTGTAGTTTTTCAGTCTCTTTCTCTCTTTTTTTTACACAGTGCTTCTGATCAGTTGCTATATTCCCATTTTACTAAAGGAGCTGATGATGACCCTTTGTGCCTTTCCCAAGAGAATCACCCATGTCCACAAAAGTCCATTATTAAACGAGGTTTAAATCTGCAACTTGCACATATCTAAGGGCCGAATAAGAAGATACATTAAGCATATGATTTGACTCTGTCTGTTCATGTGTTCCCCCGCCTTTGTAAATAGCAGCTATGGAAGAGAACCAGGCAGGGAGTATTTGACTCTTTCCTGTGCATATTGGTCGCCAAATGGCATTCCCAGCTGCTATTAGTCCCAGTGGGGAAGCTGCCATTGGCATTGAGGGGCTATTTTTGTCAGGGCTGCAGCACAGCAGGAAAGGGTTAAATAACTTACCCGGTCCCAAACCTGATTCCCCAATCCACCACAGCTACTATTTATGAGTGAGAAGTTACAACCTCAGTGCCCAATTACAAATAAAAAGGGTATTCACACATTGGGGAGGCAGGGAGGGAGGGCAGAGGGAAGGCTGCACTAAACTGACCTTCCCCCCGCATATGAGCCCCTGGTGGCGCAGTGGTAAAACTGCTGCCCTGTAACCAGAAGGTTGCAAGTTTGATCCTGACCAAGGGCTCAAGGTTGACTCAGCCTTCCATCCTTCCGGGGTCGGTAAAATGAGTACCCAGAATGTTGGGGGGCAATATGATAAATCATTGTAAACCGCTTAGAGAGCTTCCAGCTATAGAGCGGTATATAAATGTAAGTGCTATTGCTATTGCTATTGCTATATGATTCCTCAACAGTGGTGAGAAACATGGACCGCACTCCCACACAATCTGCACTGCTACCCGCAGCACAGATCTCTGGAGGTTGAGATAGTGTGTCCCAGCCTCCATGTATCCCACAATGCAGTGGATGGTGAGCACAGTTCATTGGGGGATGCCCCCATGAGACAGGTGCTCTAGGTGCCCATCTCTGTGTGTGCTCTAGGCACCCGTCTCTGCTCTGCAAGCAGCCTGAGCACACACACAATTGTGGTGCCAGGGTTAAGGACACACTTGCGCCCTTAACCTGGGCTAAAGGCAGGGCTTAAAAGTAGGGTTAGGCAGGTGGGCAGCATTGGGATACAGACAGATCCCAGCACACGAGCAGTCTAACCCAGGCTGGGCTGCCCTAGCCTGGATTAGGCTGCTCGTGAGAACAGCCTTAACCTGTAGTTTGACCCTAACCATCTCTCCATTATGCCTAGCCCTGCTTGCACACCATATTTGCACACCATACAACCTGTGTACAACGTGCACATGTACAGATCTGTAGGCACATACAATACACATTACGTTCAACACACATATGTCAGCATACTTATTATTTGTATTTTGCATTTGAAGGGGTTTGTATGCAGGTTTGCTTTTAAAATACTCAGGAACTACTCAGGAACGGGCCTTCTCTGTTGCAGCCCCTGGAATGCACACCCTTTTGAAATAATAGGCTCCCAATCTCTGGCAACTTTTAAAAAGGCACTGATGACATATTTATTCACCCAGGCTTTTAATTAGATGTATAGTTTTAAATAATTTTAATAATGGATTTTAAATGTTTTTAATATTTTAAATGATTTTAATTGTTAATTGATTTAATGTTTTAAATGATTTTAATTGTAAACTGCTCAGAGAAGCAAGTTTTGGGCGGTATAGAAATATTTTAAACAAACAAACAAACAATAAAATGAATACATGTGTGGCCATTCATACAAAAACATATATTCAAACATAATGTCTGAATAGGGCTACAATGTCAGCAGAAAGTCAGCTAGCAGCTCTTTTCAGGGACTGAGACTTTAAAAGAGCATGAAAGAGAAGATGCTGATCAATAAGGTTATATGTGTTTTACCTTTTTGCAAAAGACTGTTTCCTCCTTTCCATTTTTTCAACTCCCAAGGAAATTTAGAGGTCGTTCACACAACTGGGTGGGCGGGGCAGCAGGGGGCGAGGGAGGCTGGTTTTACTTACCCTCCCTCCAGAAGAGCGACGTTATGTCTCTGGGAGCACAGACCATGCTCCCAGATGAGCAGTGCTGTGTGGCACAGCACACAGCTCCAGAGGCTGGGACAACACATCCCAGCCTCCGGAGAGCCCACAGTGCACCGCACGAGACATGCAATGGATTGGGGGACTCCCCCAAGAGATGGGAGCTCTGGGCACCTGTCTCTGTATGCCGCCAGGTGGGAAGCAGCCCAGCTCACACATGAGCAGCAAGCCTGGGTTAAAGGAGTGCTCGCTCCCTTAACCTCGGCGAAAAGCCAGGCTAGGCGGTGCTGGCCCACCGGCATCAGGCCCTATCCTAGCGGTTCTCACACGCAGCCTAACCCAGGCTGGGCATCCCTAACCTGGTCTCGGCTGCAGATGGGAACAGCCTCACTGTTTAAGAACTTGGAAGTGATCCATAACTAGCGTAGTCGCACACTGGCTTGAGAATTTGATTTGAATGAAAGAGACTGGTATTTGAAGCCTCCGGTATGAAGCTCTCCAGATGACGTTTCTTTCAGCCTAACCTCTCTCAAAGAGATATATTTTGATCATATAACAAGGAAACCCCCTGTATACTGACTGACTTGGATATGGGGACACATGGTTAGTTACAGTGAAGAATATTATTAAGATTTCAGAACAGAAGTGTTCATGTTGTACACTTATATATTTGGTATATTATATATACCAAACATGCCCAGATAGTAGATTTAAACAGCTGCTTTGAAAAAACACACAAGTCAAATTAGAAAAATCTTCTTTTAAACTGCACCAATGAACCAGAGAGATTTTATTATTTTTTGTGGGATTTCTAAATTGATACAGTACTCTTGACTCTACCTTCAACTTCCACCCTACTTTCAACTTTAGGAGGATGATATCCTCAGAATAAACTCATTGGTTGTTACAGCTTGAAGGCAGACCGCTGTTACTTAGCAACTAGAAAGAGTTGCACGTTGTACAATTAACTCTTTTAGGACTGTCACAATGAGCATAGCCTTGAGGTTTTTTCGAATCACTGACAAGCTCAGACATGGATCTATGCATTAGGAATAGCTGACCTGATTTTGTCATAGTTTAAATGAGAGGTGGATCCATCTCAGACCTGATTTTCATAAGCCTAAGAAATCCTGGTAGGATGGATGAACAAGGTTCCTTGCACACAACCAACATCAGCTTTGCTCTCTTGAGGTGACATCTGTCATAATACATTATGTCAGATTCTAGAGGAAAGAGAATGTAGCATTACATTGACAGTTACGAGGTGAAAGTATTTCCCAGTTAAATGCAACACGACACTTAACATTTCTAGGTTTTGGTAGCAATTGGTTAACCCTCAGAATATACTTAGTATCATAGCCACAGGATATTCTATGTGTGAGTGCAAACCAGACAGAGCAGAAAGTGGAACATTTGTACCAGTCATTGGTGAGGGTGTGTCGCAGAAAATTACGGCACTGGAAAAATCCTTCTTGAGCAATGATATTTGAAATTACATATATTAATTAACTTGCCATTTCTGTATTACTTGAACTTATTTTTTAATAGTGCTGTCCTTTCCCATCCATAACTTATCATTCCCGGTGTGGTTGTTACTTTACCTTTGGGCTGTCTAAAGCAATCAACTATATTCTGGCATCCTCCAAGGTCACAAAGAAAATATCTTTTGCCTAGCTATGCCAAGCAAGCATTTAAATATCAAGTTACAAGACTGACCTGTGAGGATCATCCATTTCTTCACCCAGCATTCTAGGGAGATATGTGGAATAATAAAAGTGTCATGATTTATATATTTGCTTCTTCTAGATAATACTTGCCCCAAACATGCTAATATTTGATTAATGTGCACTTTCTTTTGACATCTCAGCTGAAAATGCTAAGCCTTAAATGAACAGATGGTGCATTAAATTGAATGATAAGAGGAAAGCGTTAAAGGGCTTTGAACATGAAAAAAGCAAAAAGGAACGAAAGTGATGAATTTTTATCCACTAAAGAGGACATGTGAATTTTTTTTCTAGTTCTCAGAAAGGAAACTGCTCTTTAATTATTGCATTTCAGTATTTGCAGCTGTGCTTGAGAGAACCTATTTTTAATGATACTCCTTGCAACAAGCATGTAATTAAGTCCTCAGATTGACTTCTTCTGAAGTGTTATGGTCTAACCTCAAAGAAGGGTGTGTGTACTCAATCTTTGTGTCATGATCCCATACAAATAACCCTCCTCTGGGTACTCAAGGGAACATGTCATGATTATCTAGGTCAGTCTTCTTCCCTAATGTAGGATCTTTCATACCTTTAATAATATCCAAAATGCCATCTTTGGTCTAGATGAGATGGAAAAACCCCACTCATCCCCACAGCCACAACTTCAGTTCAGTACCAAGATTTTCAGACTGCATTAATTACCTTCCTTAGACCATTAGCAATTCCACCTCATCCTATCCACTGATAGTGAAGCTCATCCTCCTCCAGCTGTCACCAAAGAAAAGAAGACAACTGTAATGCCCCATTTCACCACCAAGAGCCCACAACATCTGGAAAGCATTGAGAAAAGGCAGGTTGCAGCACTATGGACAGCTCCAAGGAACAAGTTGCTCCAACAGCAGTCAGATGAAGCTCTTACATATCTAAGTAGTCCAGCTACCTTTTCTGGACTGCCCCTCCTTGCCTGCAGAGTGGAAGCCTTAAAGAGGCAGCCTTCTGGCCTGGAGTCTGGCATTCCTCCTCCTCCCTTTCTGGTCCTGCTTAGCCTGTTGCCAGTGCTGATGCGCAGATGTCAGAGAATGCTACCATGTGGGAGGTGCCAATTCTTAGGAGCCTGCATTATGAGGGTGCTGTTTTGGAGGGCTGCAGTGCTGGAGGTCTTTCAGGCTCTGGTCCAGTCTTGTGGCCCAGAACTGGGTCTATTGCTGGTCCTGCCTCCTCGGGATTCAACTGTGAATCACTCACAACTGTGAGTCGCTCATATTTGTCACTCAAACAAATATTTGCTTGCAGAACAGTTCCGAATTCTGTGAGGAGCAGTAAAAGTTATCTGCCTCCCTTTGTACAGCATTTTCAGCAGCCACATGGTGCGTCATGCAGTCTACTATGTGAACCTAATTTTCAAGGCCACTTTTTTTACTCTCAGCCACCAGCAGTGTCCTCTTGTCTTGTATTATTTGTGGAAAGTTAAGGTACACCTCACCTCTGGTATGTGCAAGAGGCATGGTGGTGTGGTTGACGTTTTCATGAAGCAGCTAGATTATCCTATGAACTTTCACAGGATATAATTAGACTTCCTATAAAAAGGACCTCCTATTAAAAGGCTCTGGACCTCCTATAAAAAGATCATAATATAAACAATTTTATAACATAATTTAACTCACTTGCTTATAAAATGCCTTATGTAAAAGACATCTGAAGCTTCATTTGTAAACATGACATAAGCCATCATCCTACATCACTGTAAAACAATTTATTATGCAACTTTGCAGAGGAAAATAATGAACTGTGCTATAAACACTAATTGCTCATATTCAGGCTATTTTCAGAAACTTGTTTTCTAAGCTCTTCTGGTTAAATGAAATCAGTGCTTGAATTCTGGAGGAAAATGAATTAATCACAAATTATTTATTTATTTATTTATTTATTTTTACATTTATAGCCCGCTCTTCCTCCAAGGAGCCCAGAGCAGTGTACTACATACTTGAGTTGCTCCTCACAACAACCCTGTGAAGTAGGTTAGGCTGAGAGAGAAGTGACTGGCCCAAAGTCACCCAGCTAGTATCATGGCTGAATGGGGATTTGAACTCGGGTTTACCTGGTCCTAGTCCAGCACTCTAACCACTACACCACACTAGCTCTCATATATGCTCTCTAGTTATTTTTATTGAGTACGGGTGCTTAAATTAATACCATTTTTGTTGCTATTTCTGAGAGTGATGAGCTGAAGAATTCCTTCCATTGCATATACTTGATATAATGTTCACATTTATTATCTTAAGCATGCATGGCATTGTCTAGTAAGCAACTTACAATGCAACATTAAGACCCTACTTTTTAAGTATCCATATGAAAACAGGAGCACTTGTACTTTAGATATACAGGGAGCATTCATACACCAAGAAGTAATACATGTGCTTTCCTTTTTCAGTGGTATCATAATATATCATGTGGAAAGAAAGCAGGTCACATTACAGTTCATTAATAATATGTGCCTGGAATCTAAATTAAAAATAAGAAAACATAATGGCAACTCCTGCAGATTTTCTTCAGATATGTGAACAAAGATATGCATTGATGTTAACACTGGATCACATATGTCTTAGTCCACTGATATGTGTAGTTAGTTCTCATGTGTTAGCCCTGTTAAGAGGTACATCGACCAAGTACACATGTAGACATGAGCTGAAGTGCCTCTTCAAAGTGGGAGCCTGTGAAGACCACAAAGCACAATACTCACTCACACCCCAGCTCACTCCAGTAAATACTGGGTCAGGTTCTGGGTCCAGGAAGTACTGGGGAACTTGTTGCAGGAGATTTCTCCACCAAAGAGGAGATGTTATCTCCTCTAAAAACTGTCCTCCCTTCCCTAGTATCCAAACTTCACATCCATCCAGAGGAGGCAAAGGGGCAAGATACCAACATTGCCAGAGTTTTGCCATTGCCCTATCCATCCCCAGCACAGCATCACTCCAGTGGCTGTTGCTGGCATCTACTTTATGTTTCTTTTAAAATTGTGAGCCCTTTGGAGACAGGGGACCATCTTATTTATGTATTATTTATGTTTCTATGTAAATCACTTTGAGAACTTGGGCTGAAGAATGGTATATAAATATTCATCATCATTGTCACAGAGTGCATGACACAAAGCCATACCAATATAGCATTTAACTGGAACACAGGAACATAAGAAGCTGCCTTATACTGAGTCAGACCATTGGTCCATCTAGCTCAGTATTGTCTACCCAGACTCGCAGCGGCTTCTCCAAGTTTGCAGGCAGGAGTCTTTCTCAGCCCTATCTTGGAGATGCCAGGAAGGGAACTTGGAACCTTCTGCATGCTTACAAGCATGCAGATGCTCTTCACAGAGCGGCCCCTTATTTATTTATTTATTTATTTATTTATTTAGCAAATTTATTGACCGCCTGACTTCCTTAGGCTTGAGGTGGTTTACATAAATTAAAACAACAACAAAGAAGAGAGGAAAGACGGGGGAGAAAGAAAAGGGAGGACACACACACCCCCACACACACACATTAAAAACTAAAAGCCTGGCCAAACAGATAGATTTTCAGGAGCTTCTTGAAGGACAGAAGAGAGGGGACAATTCAAATCTCAGGAGGCAGAGTGTTCCATAGGGAGTGGGCTGCAACAGAGAAGGCCCTCCCATGAGCCTGGGCCCCACGTACCTCCCTCGGGCCCAGAACTCTGAGAAGGCCCACCTGAGATGACCTCACAGGCTGGTTCAAAGTTGCATGGGAGAGGCGGTCCGGAAGGTACACAGGCGCCAAACCTTGAAGGATTTTATAGGTGATATCCAACACCTTGAATTGGACCTGGAAGCGAACTGGCAGCCAATGCAGCAACCTCAGCAAAGGTAAAACATGATTATATTTTCTGCTGCTGGGCCATGGCATTTTGGGCCAGCTGAAGCTTCCAAGTCATCTTCAAAGGCAACCCCAGGTAGAATGCATTGCAGTAGTCCAACCAAGAGGTGACAAGGGCATGAGTCACAGTTGCCAGGGCCTGCCGGTTGAGGTAAGGCCGCAGTTGGCGTACCAGACAAAGCTGGGCAAAGGCTTCCCTGTCCATGGCTTCCACCTGCTGTTCCAGCAGGAGCCGTGAGTCCAGGATAACCCCAAAATCATGGACCTGCTCTTTCAAGGGGAGTGCAACCCCATCAAGGGAAACACTTAAAACCAGAACCTGGCCAGATTGAGAACTGAACAAGAGCAACTCTGTCTTGGAGGGATTAAGCCTGAGCTTGTTTGGGCCCATTCCAACCCTTACAGCCTCCAGACACTGGGTGAACACATTCACGGCATCCCCGGATCGGCCTGGGGTGGCAATGTACAATTGACCGATGATACCTCACCCCAATACTGATGATACCTCACCCCCAAACCAATGGATGACCTCACACAGCGGTTTCATATAGATGTTTAAAATCATGGGAGTGAGGACTGAGCCCTGCGGCACCCCACAAGAAAGAGTCCATGGGCTAGAGTACTCACCTCCAATGCAAACTATCTGAAACTGTCCACTAAGGTAGGAACGGAACCAGCGCAAAACTGTGCCCCCTTTTCCCAATCCCTGCAGACGATCCAGCAGGATACCATGGTCAATGGTATCAAAAGCCCCTGGTGGCGCAGTGGTAAAACTGCCGCCCTGTAACCAGAAGGTTACAAGTTCGATCCTGACCAGGGGCTCAAGGTTGACTCAGCCTTCCATCCTTCCGAGGTTGGTAAAATGAGTACCCAGAATGTTGGGGGCAATATGCTAAATCATTGTAAGCCGCTTAGAGAGCTCCGGCTATAAAGCGGTATATAAATGTAAGTGCTATTGCTATTGCTATTGCTAAAAGCCACTGAGAGATCTAATAGAACCAAAAGAGGAATGCTACCCTCATCAAGGTTCCAATAGAGGTCATCCACCAAAGCGACCAATGCCATTTCCATGCTGTGCCATGGCCTAAACCCCAGCTGAAAAGGGTCAAGAAATCCACTTCATCTAGGATTCTCTGTAGTTGAGCAGCAACGACTTTCTCCAAAACCTTCCCCAAAAAGGGAAGGTTGGAGATAAGTCTAAAATTGTCTAATATCTCTGGGTCCAGCTAAGAAGACTTCAGGAGAGGGCGGACCCCTGCTTTTTTCAAAGCTAGAGGAACCTTCCCTCCCTGAGTGATGAATTCACTAGCTACTGGACTCAGGACCTCACACACACCCCGGCCGAACAAATCAATCAGGAGGGGCAAGGATAAAGCGAACAAGTTGCCATACTCATACCACAGAGAATCCTATCCACATCATTAGCCTCCACAAGCTCAAATGTATCCCAAATGACATCACAAGCCATTACCTCTGTCACCTCAATGGACATAGCACAATCAGAATCCAACTCAGAGTGCAGACAAGTGACCTTATCGGCAAAGAATTTGGCAAAAATGTCACAGCAACCATTTGGAAGGTCTTCTTTCTTCTGTTTCCCCAAAAGGGTATGAGTAATCTGAAATAATGCCACTGAACGGGATTCCGCTGATGCAATGAGAGCAGAGAAATAAGCGGACTTCGTCACTCTCACTGCCATAGTATACTCCTGGACACAGGAATGCAACTGTGTTCGATGGTCTTTG
Source organism: Hemicordylus capensis (assembly GCF_027244095.1). Lineage (NCBI taxonomy): Eukaryota > Metazoa > Chordata > Lepidosauria > Squamata > Cordylidae > Hemicordylus > Hemicordylus capensis. The sequence continues at coordinate 74,941,289 of NC_069658.1, forward strand.
CTCCCAGTTTTCCTCCAGCATTGCTCTAGGTGTCTTTTGACCTGTTTCATGACCCTTAGCTCCTCTGAAAACCAAGGGGCGCAAGACCCACAGACTTTAAAAGGCCACTCTAAGGAAGAGCAATCTCATCCAGCGCCCTCGTGGCCTCAATGTTCCAAGCCTCAATGAGTCGCACTGGAGAGCTGCCCACAAGATTGCTGGGAATTTCCCCATGTGTCCTCTGGAATCCAACCGGATCCATTAAGCACCTGGGGCGGACTTATAAAATGGGTCCATTGCTCCTGCAAAGTGATATGCAGACATAGCAGGAAATGATCTGACCATGGCGAGCATGAGATAACTATATCCCCCATTCTCAGATCATGTTGCCAGTGCTCCGAGACAAAGACAAGATCCAATGTGTGGCCGCCAATGTGAGTTGGGCCCAAGATTAATTTCAACAAGCCCATGGTTGCCATGGAGGCCACAGATTCCTGAGCAGTCACCTGACTCCCACCCAGGGCAGGTAGTTTGAAATCTGCCAAGACTAAAAGTCTAGGGAAATCAACCACTTATATCTTAAAGTGCTACCATTCAAATGCAAAGCAGGGCAGACTCTGCTTAGCAAAGAAGACAATTAATGCTTGCTACAACCTAATGGGCAGCAGGGAAGTAACTTGCCTAGAAAGCAAGAGGTTGCTGGTTCAAATCCCCGCTGGTATGTTAGTTTCCCAAACTATGGGAAACACCTATAACAGGAAGCAGCGATATAGGAAGAAGCTGAAAGGCATCATCTCATACTGTGCGGGAGAAGGCAATGGTAAACCTCCTGTATTCTACCAAAGATGCCACATGGATCTGTGCTTGCCAGGAGTCAACACCGACTCAATGGCACAACTTTACCACAAGACCCGTTCTCCTCCCAGGTACTAGCTAACTTCACCCAAGGAGATGGAACTTGAGTCACATACCTCCTTGTAACAGTATTTCAGAAGTAAGTAGGCACCTGTGTAGTGATGGAACACCACCTAAGGCAAAAAGGTTGCAATCATTAAGCCTGCATCGTTACCATAATATCTGTCCATGGTCCTGACTAAGGTTGTGTGAGTAGTTGATTAACGGGTTACAAATCTTTTGATAGGTTAAAAAAATGTTCCTAATGGATGTAGAGCAGAAAGTAAGCAGTATTTTACAAACCATAGGTGACAGGCGCTATGTTAGGAGAGAAGTTTCCTCCTCCTCCTTTCACATAGAGGAGGGAACATATCTTCAAAAATGATGGCAGGAAATATGTCAGTGGTGACACAGTGCTGTCAGTGGTGTCACTGCATGCAAAGGCATGCAGATGCATTGCACTGCCAGAGGAAGAGGAAGAACCATCATTGGTTCTGCAAAGCTGAACAAACTAGTTTGAAATCCTGGTTGGATGACAGCACTATATTCCTTTTATTTTCAGGTAATAATGGTTTCCTAATGTTCCAGTAACCAAGTATATGTTTTTCTTCAGAGCAAGTGTTTTATTCATATTCAAATTACTTCTACAAAGGTTTTATGATGTTTGTTTTTAATCACATGTTCTGAAGGCAGATTGCCAATTCAACAGTAAATTAAACTCCTATGCAAATTTAAGCACATTTAAATCATCAATTAAAAGTTATTTGATTAATCAACTTTCTTTAATTGTTATGACAGCCCTGGTTCTGGCATCTTGCCTGTCATTCCAGATTCATGGGTCTTGAATAAATCCTGTTTCCTTCCTTCTGGTACCTGAGTCTACCTAATTCTAAGACTGCAGGCACTTTCCACCATATAATAGAATTGTCAGAGGCTGGATGCCTTTCTCAACATAGGAACACCCCAGGATGTGCTGGGCAGGTCAAAAGGCAGGGAGGAGCAGTGGCAGGTCCTTCAAGTAAGGTTTGCGGTTCGGTGAAGCAGCACCAATGGCTACATATCATCTGACAAACTGGAAGTAGCCAAGTCTGAGACAGACAATGCTAAAACATTTATTCCCTTCCCAGGTCTCCACTGAGCAGGCACTGGCAATGCCAGCACTTATTTCAGGGCCAGTTTAGGGAGGTGAAAGAGAAGGGTGATAGTGGTGGGCTAGATAGCTGAAGCTCCAAAGAGCAGAACAAGCTGAGAGATGGTGCCCCAAAGGCATCACAGGAAGAAAAGGATGGCAACATACTCTCTCCCTCTCTTGAATACTGAGGCCTCAAGGAGAGGGTGAAGAAGAGGGTCAGGGTAGGAGCTGGGCAACTGGAGCTGGGACTGTGAACCGGCACAATCCAATACTACCCAACAGTAATGTTTATGGAGCACATATGCTAGAGAGCATAGTTGCTTTCAACCCATCAAAATTCTATTGTAATATTAGATATGTAATATGAAAGTGTGGACTTTTTACTCAGACTTTTGAAAAGCATTTTATTTTCCTTAGGAGTGAAATTATGGGGGAAACATGTACTGCACCGTAATTCAAATGCCCAGAAAACTGAGTACTAGCAGTCTCTATCTAATCTGATCTGATCTGATCTGATCTGATCTGATCTATCTATCTAATTTGTTTACTGCCCCAAACTTCCATCTCTGGGCGGTTTATAACAACATAAAACATTAAAAATGAAAACCTTAAAACAATTTAAAACCACAGTCCAGTGAAAAAGCTTGGGTGAAAAAACAAGTCTGTAGAGACTTTTAAAAGTTGTAAGAGATGGTGAGGCTCTTATTTCAATAGGGAGTGCTTTCCAGAGTCTCGGGGCAGCAACAGAGAACAACAATGTTCACAGGGGCGTAACGATAGGGGGGGCAGGCAGGGCACGTGCCCTGGGCGCCACTCTGGTGGGTCACGTGGGGGGGCACCAAAAAGTGGCATGCCCCCAACCCCCCCCGGATCTCGCGTCGGTGGCGCAGGTGGCGGCGGGAGTGAGCGCGGTGGTGGCGGGCGGCGGCGGCGGATCGCCGAGTGCCGCGGTGGCGGGCAGCAGCGGATCGCTGAGTGCGGCGGCAGTGGGTGGCGGCGGATCGCCGAGTGCAGCAGAGCAACGACGAGGCCTGCTGTCTGGCCCGGCATCGCTTCCCAACTGCACAGACACACCTGCGCAGTTCATAGAATGAACTGCGCAGGCACGCCTCGTAGTTGGGAAGCGACGCTGGGCCAGATGGCAGGCCTCGGCGTCACTCTGCTGCACTCGGCAATCCGCTGCCGCCCGCCGCCGCACTCACTCCCGCTGCCCGCCACCGCCGCGCTCACTCCCGCCACCCGCCACCACCGCGCTCACTCCCGCCGCCCGCCGCTGCGCGATCTGCCACCGCCCGCCGCTGCTGCGCTCACTCCGGCCAGCCCAGGGGGGTGCAGGTATGTGGGGGGGTGGGGTGGGGCACAATTTCAGGGGCAGAGCTTGCCCTGGGTGCCGTTTCCCCCGTTATGCCTCTGAATGTTCATTTCTGCTCTGACCTGGCATTACAAAGGAGCAAGATGAGGCTCTGTGGATGGTTGGCACTGCTCCCCAAGGTCAAAGAGCTGGCAAGACAGCCGGAAAGGGAAACAGTAGATTTCTGATTTCCCTTCCCCTTTAATAACCTGCTGACTTGCCAACAATACTTCTTCTATTCCCCAATCCCAACCACCACCGGAATAGCCGCCCTATAATCAATGGATAAGCCCCCTGTCTCCCCATCTCCAAACAAAACTAGACACATTGTAAACCAATCTCACCCAAGGTCTAGCCCTCACTGTTAGCCCTCACTTAGCCCAAACTCACCCAAGAGTTAGCCCTTTCTGTTCCAAAGGGACACAGGGGGTGGTGCCATAGTTCCATGAAAGAGCACATCACCTGAGAACTCCCGTGTTTCAATCCTTGGCATCTACAGGTAGGGCTGAGAAAGATCCATCTGAAACCCTAGAGAGCTCCTGCCAGTTAGTGTTGACAATACTGACCTAGGCGAGCCAACAATCTAATTCAGGATAAGCAGCTCCATAAGCTCATGTGTGTAATAGAACCACACTGCATTAACCTGTACTGTGTGCTGTGATTTCAGTGTGAGAAACACATTTGGCCCTGGAAAATAAACAAATTGTGACTTGTGGAGTATGATGCATCTGAGGCAGGCTTGAACAACTGGTATTCCATCAAGCTGATTTCATGTAATGTGGCCACTCTGAGACATAACAAGCCTTTTATTGTTGCAACCAGGTAGGTAGCAAAACTAGGTCTGTCAAGATTCTGGCAGGTTTGGTTGAGTCAGCTAGTGGGGTGTGTTAGCTTTGGTGGAGCACAAGCTGTGCAGGTCTGATCTCTGGACACTTTCAGTTGAAGCCACATGAAGACTGTGCTAATCCCCATGTTTCCCCACAGAAAATGGGAAGATTAAGAGGTTAGTACATCAGGACCACCACTGAAATGACAGATTGTATTGGATTTTGTGCAACGGTTCCTTCACAGGCTTGTACATCTTGATTGAGAGACTGCTTCCCGCATCTAGTTTAGTGCTAAATCATGCAACCCATAGTGGAATATTGCTGTCTGTGTGGGTTGCATGATTTGGCACTACACCTGGTGCAGCAAGAAGAAAGCAAGTCTGCATTGGATTTTGTGTCACAGCTCCTCCACAGCCTAGTGAACCAGTTAATCTGGCAACAATGTGAAATAAATATTGAAAGAAAGAAAGAAAATGCTATGATGTGGTTTTAAAGGTCTCTTTTGCTACTACATAATGCACTGCAATCACTACACTTGACTTTAACTTAATTCCAAATAAAACCAAGAAAATGAAACATGATGACTGACATCCAGACTAATGCTGCACCAGTGCCCTAGCATTTTCCATTGGGCATGGAGGGAGGGGTGATTTTCAGTCATCTTCTCCTCGCTTTGTAGCCACCTGTGCCTTCCTAGTTGGGGAGCCTTCAGAGACATAGTTTCAGAGGTACAGGTGACTGAGGAAGGGGGGAAAATCACTCCTTCCCTCTTCTGCAATGGAAAATGCTGGCACATGGGTGCAGCCTTAGTCTGGACATCAGCCAATATTGTTTTCAAAAATTAATATACATAGGAGACAAAATCAGGTTGTTCAGTTGGATTCATTCTGTGCTGCAGTAAGTAGAAGATGTGATTAATTAACCTAGAAGTGGGATAGGAACATAGGAAGCTGCTATATACTGAGTCCAACCATTGGTCCATCTGGCTCAGTATTGTCTACACAGACTGGCAGTGGCTTCTCCAAGGTTGCAGGCAGGAGTCTCTACCAGCCCTATCTTGGAGATGGCAGGAAGGGAACTTGGAACCTTCTGCATGCAAGCATGCAGTTGCTCTTCCCAGATCAGTTCAATCCCATAAGAGGAATATATTACAGAATGTAAGATAATGTAGTCTCCTATTCAAATGCAAAACAGGGCATACCCTGCTTAGCAAAGGAGACAATTCATGCTTGCTACTACAAGACCAGTTCCCCTCCCATGCTACAACAGGACAAATCCTTTAAAACTGTATTGCAATCTGCAGACTCTGCCAGGAGGTATTATAGTTTCATCCACTTTGTCCTTGTCCTTGGTGCTAGCAATTTCCCTTTGTTGGTCAGATCCCTTTCCTGCTTTTTCATGCAAAGTCTTGAAGGATAACTAAGGTGTGATAAATTGTTCCTGACAGTGGTTCCCAGTAGTACAGCCGATAGCCTTACGGCTCTGTGGTTACTGCTATTCTGATGTCATTATCTTCCAGAAGGGAGACACTAATAGAATGAAATGTCTATGCAATTGAATCTAGGGTTCATTCTCAAAGGGACATTTTCTCTGTGAATTTCATTTGTCTTATTTTAATCCAACAGCCCCCGCTATCTCCTTTCATTCTAGAAATAGTCTCTCATTTGTCTGCTTGGAACCCAACATTCAAAAGCTGTTTTCAAGGACTTTTGGAGAGATGCCATTTGTCTATTCTACAATTTAATTGAGCCAGTGTGCTTGTTAATAATAAAATGCTTCCTGTCCATGTCAAGTCTTTACAACTGAATTAGGAGAGTAAATGCTTTTAAACTGAGACTGCACAGATATTTGGATTAAAAAATGGCTTTGTACAGTTATTCACCAAGTATGTATGCCCTTGTACTCTCCCTCTCCTTCTCCCTTTTTTAGCTTGCTTGATTTGTTTCTTGCTGTACCTGGAAATCCCCTCCCCTATCAAAGGATTGTTGAAAGGGGAACTCCCACATTCCAGCACTTCATTAAAGGTGTGGCTTGGCTTGTTATCTGCTGGAGGGCTGGCTGCTATTATGATGTGCTCTTTGCATCACTTGTTCCAATCCTAGATATATAAAACTGCCCCATGTTCCAACTAAGTAACCAGAGAGTCTTGGACTATCTCTTTCTCTATAGACACAGATATGTTGGTTCCAGCTTTCTGCCTGTTGGAGAAGTACCATAACAATATTTATACTGCCATAAATGTCAAATCTCTTTTTATATATGACACCCCGGGTGGCGGGTAGACCGAAGAATGAATGCAAAGGTCCACTCACCTTAGACCAGTTCTGCTTGGGTTCCCTCTCTGAAGGTCTGCTTGCCCGTAAGGTCCACTCGCCTTTTTCCTCTGTTTCCCCGAGGAATTCACTGTGTGTCGGGCCCTTTTAAAATGTATTTCCCACATTATTCTCAGGGCTGAGAGGAGTTACATACAGTTATTTAAAGTATTATATGAAAGATAACAGTAAAATAAAATGAACAGAAATACATTGCTATTCCCAAAGGATTCACATTTGAACAACCTATTTGTATGCAGGAAGGGAATTTGAATTACATGCAGCACAACTCCATACACGTCGAATTGGCCTTACCATATTAGGATAAAGGAAATAAATTTGATTCAAATATCCTTTCAGAACTTTTTATCACTGGATGTTCAGTTATTCCTTGCCTCCTCTCTCTCCTTAATTGTTAATATTACTGTAAAATAAAATTGCGTCTTGTTTCTTGACTGAGACAATGAATACCCATGCAAATTCAATTTAAAGTATGAACCCCTAGCATAGTAATTGTCATCAGTATGAACCCCTAGCTTGTCATCCTTAGACTGAAAAATCTCAAGGGAAATATTTATGAGCTTATTTAAATACTAATGAGCTGGTAATCAGGAAGCAGCAAGATGTCAGAGATCTGTGATAGCAAGAGTTCAACTATAATGGTAGCCTCTTTTAATCAATTTCCTGTTCCATTCAGCAAAATGGATATGGTTGTCCCCTTCTGGTCTTCAGTCTTAAAAATACAATCTATAAAGGGCGTGAACTATTATTTCTAATGCTACAAAGCTTATTCAATTTCTTGCATCCACATTTTAAAATGTAATAAATTGAATACACTTGGAGTAATAGATTTAAGTTTTTGCTGTTCTTGTTATGAATTCTGACCTTGACTGACAGCTATTCTTCGGCAAATCTTGGCCTGCTTGTCTTGTAATTAATTTTCATAGAATTTCCTTAGCTAGAATAAGCATGTGTCACCAAGAAAGAAAAAGGAATGTGAGGGTGCAATTCCATCTTAATCTAAGGGACTGCTTGTCATATAACTTTTGACAACAAGATGGTCAGTCTTTCCTTACACAGACACTATACTTTGGTTCATTCGTGAAATGTTACTTTTAAAGGCCTTTAAAAATTCCAATTTCCATTTTTATAATTTGCCATATTTTAAGCAGTGGTCAGTATATCCTTATTGGACTGCAAATGGTGGTTGACATTCCGAGCAAGAAAGTGCTGCTGCCATGAGAAAGCAGCCTTACAATACTTCCAAACTAACTGCACTGGTGCAGTGGGGAAACCTTCCCTGCCACCCAGAAATATGTCCCGACCAGGAGGGATAAGGGGGATGGAGTAAAGGGATGGAGGAGTGACCAAGAGGGGTGAGGGAGATGGAAGCAACTGGATGGAGGAGGAGCAGGAGTGAGGGTGAGGGTGGAGAGATCTCTGAGCTGAGAGGGGCTGTGTCAGGGGGTGAGGGAAGCAATCGAGATGATCTGCGTGGGTTAAGCTAGTTTATAATATTTCCCAGACCCTTCCTGATAATACGATTACCAGATGAAATAAGCCAAGCTGGGCAAGGGTTAAGAAAACAGGTTGTAGGACATACAGTCCAAAGCAGTTTGTCCACGTCCTCAGAAGTCAAAAACTGAAAGTGATCCAATCTATTACCTATAAGAGGAATTGCTGGACACCTCCACAGTAGACTCTGCAGTAACTGTAGAATCTAGTTCAGCCTGAATAGGAAATATTTTATTTATTTTTAAAAAATGATTAAAAACATCACAGCAAGTGACTGATGGTTCCAAGTTCAAATTCAAGGCGGAGGGGGCACATATTAATCCCCTCAGAACCCTTGACAACTCAGCTGGATGTCAATTTGCAGATGCAATGCAGGCAGAAAAGAATGGCTTCTTTGCCGCCTGCACTGCCAGAGCATAGATCTTCAAATGTACTCTGGGTTGTGGTCTGTCGGATTCACACCAAGTCCTTCCCACTTGCCTTCTAGTCATCTACCTTGCTGCTTCAACTCCTGTAATTTTTCCAAATACCGTGGGGCTAATTTTGAAGCAGGTTGGAGAGGACGCTTAGGAGCGATAGTGTCTACTGCCCCAGCGAGTTCATTATTCCATGTTTGCACCAGATCATCGACAGAATTGCTAGCAGAGCCGACTCTAAACCCTTCCATGGTTTCTTGGAATCCTATTGGATCCAACAACCTTCTCGGCTGGACCAACCTAATAGATCCTTCACCCCTGCAGAGGTGGGTTATGGTTGCAAGACCTACCTTAACCAGATGCTGTCCATGACAATGAGGAGATGACAGGAGTCCCCACCCATGGAACACTACCCTGATCAGAAGGACAGACTATGACTTCTATTGGTGTACCGATTACCCTGCTGCTAAACAGAGCTCAGTTAGGGACTCTGTTGGGCAACAGAACACCAGCAGTACACCAGCAGAAGTCATAGTCTGTCCTTGGTACCTAGACAGTACACACATTCATTATAGGCCAATTCCCTGACAGGGATCCTGGTAAGGGAGATTGTATTCTTATAGACTACAGCCACCCTGCCCACATCCTCTCACTTGCTCCACCACAGAGTAACCCACAGGGAGAAGCTGGGACCACTAGCGGAAAAAAGTGGACCACTAGCCTCTCCTGACCAGGTCTCCGTAATGCATACCAGGTTGGCTCCTTCATCTATAATCAAGTCATGGATGATCTCAGACTTGATCAATGCAGATTGCATTGAGACATGCAATCCATAACCTGTAGCTTAAAAGGGTACAGCCCAGCAGAAGCTGAATTCATGGGTACTCTGGTCTGATGGTTTGTTTCTGGTTGTATTTACATGAATTGAAAGTAGGTTCAAATGTGAGTTGTGTGAACAAACTTGGGCATATGGTGAAGTGATCATACAACCACTGTGATTAACATTGGAGGTCTGATTTCTTTTCAGTACAGGTTGACATGTTCCCATCTACCACAAAGGATACCTTGTATCATATTGAAGCAAAGTTTAGATTTCCATGAAGCAATCCAAAAGTGTGTTGCTGCATAGCCAAACACAACTCTCATTTCAGTCCTCTTGCTATGTTGTGTGAATCAACCTTTATTTGTGCGTTACAGAGGGGCAGAACTTTCATTTAAAATAAAATAATAATAAGAAGAAGAACTAAAGCAAAAAATAACTGAGCACATGAACCAAACAACCACCAGGGTTCGACTTCCAGCTCTAAAAACAGTTGCCAAAAAACAACTTGCTCAGGTATTAAAAGATGTCAATGCTGCACTTGCAGAAATAACAACCAATAATTTGCAAGAAACAAACCAACTAATGTACAGTGCAGCAACAATAACAACACAAGAGCTCGGATATAAGATCAATGGACCTGTCAGAAAAGAAAGTAGTACATCACCTAAATGGAAGATTAGATTAGAAAATAAAATCTCTTTCTAGATTAGAAAATAAAATAATAAAATCTTATTATTTCTTGTTTACACAGTCAGACAGGTGTTATTGACTGGTTTGTTTTTTCCAGACATCGAGTCCTTCCCAAGGACCTGGGATGGCTGAATTTTACTGTCAATTGTTATAGATATCATCGCAGAATATAGGCTGTTCCCAGTAAAGCTGCTTTTTGTAATTGGCTGATGGTAATTTCTGTGTCCCCTATGGTGTTGAGGTGCTCTTCAAGGTCTTTTGGAACTGTACCCAATTACTAAGCCAATTACCACTGGGATTATTTTGGTCTTTTTCTGCCACAGCCTTTCAATTTCAATTTGTAGATCTTTGTATTTGATGATTTTTTCTATTTATTTTTCTTCTATTCTGCTATCCCCTGGTATGGGTATGTCAATTATTTTCACTTGTTTTTCTTTCTTCTCAACTACAGTTATATCTGGTGTATTGTGTGGCAGATGTTTGTCTGTTTGTAGTTGGAAGTCCCATAATATTTTTACATCTTCATTTTCTACCACTTTTTCAATTTTATGGTCCCACCAATTTTTGGCTACAGGTAGCTTGTATTTTTTGCAGATGTTCCAGTGTATCATCCCTGCTACCTTGTATGCCTTTGTTTGTAGTCAGTCTGTGCGATCTTTTTACAACAGCTGATTAGGTGGTCCACGGTTTCATCTGCTTCTTTACAAAGGCGGCACTTGCTGTTTGTGGTTGATTTTTCGACTTTTGCTCTTATTGCGTTTGTTCTTAGTGCCTGTTCTTGTGCAGCCAGTATTAAACCCTCTGTTTCTTTCTTCAACTTGCCATTCTTAAGCCATTGCCAGGTCTTGCTGATGTCTGATTTTCCACTTATATTGTGCAAAATGTGATTGAACTGTTTTGATAGTTGTTTATGAAGGCTTGTTAGGTGTTTAAGCCAAAAGCCATGCAGTTCATCGTTGCCTGGAGCAGTCCAATTTTTTATTTTCTTTGTTCTTTCACTTATTAATTCTGGTGTTATTATTAGATCTTGCATTTGTTGGTTACAGTTTTTGACCTCTTTCATCCAGCCTGCTTTTTTATTATAATCTATTGGATTGTCCCATAATTTCCCCCAGAATTGCACTGTTTCCTCTTTATTTGGTGTTTCTATGTTTCTTGCAGTTTCTCCTTCTATGCTTTGGTAGAAACCTCTCTGATTTGACTGGAATTGGAGATTCTGCCTGTGTTGTGTAGTTCTGGCTTCATATCTGCTAATCTTCTTTGACACTGCTGTTATTTGCTGCTTTATTATTTCCAGGACTTCTCTAATTTTCCTTGAATCTAGGTGGTATTTTTGGATCAGATACTGTTTGGTGTTTTCATTCTTCAGCTTCTTGTCTTTCATATCTTTCAATTTACTAGCATCTGATCTAAGCCTGGAGATTTTATTTTCTAATCTAATCTTCCATTTAGGTGATGTACTACTTTCTTTTTTGACAGGTCCATTGATCTTATATCCGAGCTCTTGTGTTGTTATTGTTGCTGCACTGTACATTAGTTGGTTTGTTTCTTGCAAATTATTGGTTGTTATTTCTGCAAGTGCAGCACTGACATCTTTTAATACCTGAGCAAGTTGTTTTTTGGCAACTGTTTTTAGAGCTGGAAGTCGAACCCTGGTGGTTGCTTGGTTCATGTGCTCACTTATTTTTTGCTTTAGTTCTTGTTGCTTTTCTGTTAAACGGCATTTGGGTTTTTGAGGTGAAGGCAAAGGGGAGGTTGTTGTTGTTGTTATGGACAAGCAAACATATAACCATGGCACTGAGTGACTCAAGGTAGAGTTACTGCCAACAAGGAAGTAGGAAAATGGGAAAGAACAAAGGATTAAACATCAATGAGGGTTTCTTTTTTCAGGTTGTTTGTGGCACAGAATAAGTTGTGCTTCTTTAGAGGAACAAAGTAACTTTGAAATATTTAAGTGCATGGGAATCTATAAAGAGAGCAAAGAAACCCTTTGTAGTGTGCCCCAGACCTTCAGCAATCATCAGAACACAAAGCTTCAAGTTTATCTGTTTTGAGGCCACATTTTGGTATCACACCTTCCCTTTTGCCTGCTGTGTGCTGCTGCATTCTGCTCTCTTTTTCCTTCAATCAGAAACAAATCGCAGCTTTCTTGCCACTAGGTGTTCTTTAAGGGGGGAAAGTAATAAAAATTGTCTTTTCTTTTTCTTCAAATGTTACTGGCTCAATATTATTTTTTCATTTGTTTATATTTCTATACTGCCCTATCTATCATCTCTGGGCAGTTCGGAACAACAAAACAAAGACATAATCAATGAAAAATAAAACAAACAAAAACCCAATATAATATAAAACAGTTTAAAACAATTCAAAAACAGTTTAAAACAATTAAAACAATTTAAGAACCCTGGAAGGTCAGACCAAAGAAATACGTTTTAAGGGCTTTCATAAAAGTCAGTAATGTTGCTAAGCCACGGACTTCTGCAGGGAATGCATCCCACAACCCTAGAGCAGCTGCAGAGAAGGCCTGATCCTGAGTTGCCACCAGACGTACCGGTGGCAGCTTGAGGCGGACCTATCCAGATGACCTTAATGTGCAGTGAGGGTCATGCAGAAGACCGCGCTCTCCAAGGTTCAGAGCTTTTAAGCTGTTCAGAGCTTTAAATGCAATAACCAACACTGTGTATTTCCCCCAGAAATATATTGATAGTAATAGTCTGCCGCAGATTGATTTTAAGATTATGAAGTTCTGAAGTTCGGGTGAGAATGGTCCTGAAAGTTTCAAGAAATTTACTTGTTTATTCATTTTATAAGTTGCTACGGCCCAGAGAATAAGCAACAACCCCCACAAAAGATATTTTATCCTTGCTTGTGTTTAATGTGATTAATTTAGTTATTTATGTCTACTTATGTGTTAGAAGGCTGGGCTGTTTGGCAGCAATTTATTTATTTATTATTTATTATTAAAACTTTTATACCACCCTTCCAAAAGGCTCAGGGCGGTTTACATTCCTGCACACACAATCCTTCACACACAATCCTGCACACAGTTAGACAACTCAAATTTAATTGAAGTCAGTGATCTTAATCCAGAAAAAAAATTAATTGTGCTTAAATTCCATGTAATCAAGGCGACAAGTTAGTCTCATAACTTGTCCCATTGCATTTATTCATGTAATAGATTTTGTTTGTTTGTTTGTTTGTTTGTTTGTTTGTTTGTTTGTTTGTTTGATTTCCTGACAAGCTGAAGATGGCCAACAATTGCACAAAAAGTTATGACAATTCAGTACAAAATCATATCTTTTAAAAGCGGTTCAGGTTAGTGTAGAGCAGATTGAATCAGTGAGTTGCAACAATAAACACATCAGACTACCACACAGATTTTCAATGTGTAACCATGTGCCTCAGGAGTTAGCTCCGGGCTATAAATAGTACAGGGCTAGGCGCCACAGCTGAATGCTGCATTCCACTTCCAGGCATAAGTAAAATGTAAGCATAATGAGTAGTACCGGTATGGAACAACTTGATGTAGGATTCATTTTGCATATTCATCTGTCAAACAATGGGCATGATCTAGCTGAGACACTTCTGTCTCAGTGATTCAGTTCCAGAGAGGTAGCTGCATTATTCTGTTACAGCAAAAACAACCAAGTCTGTTGGTACATTAAAGACACTGGCCAACATCCAGAGCAACAAACTACATGTGGGAGGGCATTGTGTTGGCACAAAGCTGTTGTGCTAGCTAGTTGTGGTAAGTCTGCAGCCTGTGTTCCAAACTTGTGTTGTGCAACCACAAACTTGCTTGCAGTTGTACAGCAGTTGCACAACTGCAGCACACCTCCTTTGTTTAATGGGGACTTTTGCACAAGAGCACTGTAGTGCTTAAACGTGGTCTGCAAATTCCCCCTTTCCCACCAACTAAGCCCATGAGGTCATTCATGCAATCAAAAACTGTACTCTACCTGGGTTTGGGAGCTGTATGTGCTCCCAGTTTTTGGTTGTGTGGAAGCAAGGTAAGAAGAGAGCCTGGGTAGAAGTGATTCTGTGGAAGCAAGGTGAGAGGAACATAAGCACATAGGAAGCTGACATATACCAAGTCAGACCATTGTCCATCTAGCCAGCCCTGGATTAACCATAAGGCAAAACAAGCACCTGCTTAGGGCATCAAGGGAAGGGGGGCACCACAGAGTTTCTCACAGAGTAGCAGACAGTAAAAAAGGGTTAAATTTTCTTCCAGCCCTATTGGTTCTCCTGGAGTCATGTGCTCCTCACCCGCTTGGAATTTGTTTGTAATGTAACTGCAGAGCTGAGGAAGCTGGCTGTTGGGCTCCCTCCAAGAAGGAAAGTAAGAAGACATTTTGTAAAAACAAACCGTTTGCTGTATGTTTTGTTTGTGTGTGATTTGTTTGTTCCCCTTGTTCAAGCTACCATGTTGCTCGCTCTCCCCCCCAGCCCCATGAACCATTTGTGTGTTGTACATGTGAGAGAAGTCCCATCGTGTGAGAGAGAGAGAGAGAGAGAGAGAGAATTCTTAAGCTTTAAAAAAACACAACAAACATTTTCAAAGCATGCCAAAAGTATTCTAGTGCAAACTTGTAAGAAAAACCCTCCCCATCCCAACAGTATACCCTGTGTGAGGAAATTAGTTAGTGCAAAAGTATTAAAAGTTTTGAAAAGAATGGGGGGGGGGAATGCTCTGACAAAATGGATCTGTATTTGTTTTTGTTCTGTTATACCTCTAATCTGGTCTCTGTGTATGTTGCTTTCTCCCCACCCACCCCGCCCTTATCCTCTATAATAAAAGGCTTGAGTGTGCGCCCGTGTCTCTGCGCCCGTGTCTTTCTCGGCCGTTCTGGGCATGCGCAGAGCGCATGCCCAGAACGTCCGAGAAAGATATGGCCGCAGAGACACGGCAGCCATGTTGGAGAAGAAGAAGCGGCGGCTGAGGAGAAGCAGCCACCACCGAAGCCAGGCAGGAGGAGGAGGCGGCAGGGGAAGCTGGCCGAGGCGCGGCCGAGGCAGCAGCAGAGCCATGGCCGAGGCCTGGCCGTGCCTCCGAAGCAGGGGGAGAGGCGGCGGAGGAAGCCGGCCGAGGCGGCGGCAGAGCCGCGGCCGAGGCCTGGCCGCGCCGCCGAAGCCGGGCGGGGGGAAGAGGACCCCCCCACCCAAAACCACCACGGGAAGAGCCGCCGGCAGCCTGCCGAGCGCCATCAGGCAGAAGCATGGACCGGCGGCTTGCGGAGGAGAAGAGCTCCGCCAGCCCGCCCCTGGCAGCAGCTGCTGCAGCTCCTCCTCACGCCCAGCCCGGGGAGGGAGGCGCAGGCAGCAGCTCAGCAGGGCAAGCCGTGAATGCTACTGCTCTGGGCGCCTGGCCATCGCCACTGTCCCCGGGGAAGTGGCCCTGCGCGTGCCTGCCCCACTCCTTCTCCTCACTCCTCCTCCTCCTCCTCTGGGGGCAGCCCTCAAGGGGGTTCTTTGTGGCGGCCACCGCTGCCTCCCTCCAGCAGGGCTCTGCTGCTTCTGCTGCTGCTGCTGTTGCGCTTTCAAACGGCGGCGGGTCCAGGCCGGCTGCAGAGAGGGGAAAAACGTAACCCAACTAGCAAAAGAAGACAGAAGGAAGGAAAGGAGGGAGAGAGGGAGGGAGATGGAAGGAAGGAAGGAAAGAAAGAAAGAAAGAAAGAAAGAAAGAAAGAAAGAAAGAAAGAAAGAAAGAAAGGCTACTAGCGAGAACCAGCGATAGCGGCGGGACCAACCCGGTCCCGCGAGGGAGAAAAACGGCGACGAAAGGTCCGTCCTGGCCATGGGGAGGGAGAGAGACCCTACTAGCGCCCGTTATTTTAACGGGCTTAAAATTACTAGTTAAACATATTTATATAATGCTTTTTTAGCAA